>NC_091469.1:434357530-434660030 GCF_036971445.1 Narcine bancroftii
TCCACCCGTCGGTCGCCCCCCCCCCACCCGTCGGTCGCCCCCCCCCACCCGTCGGTCGCCCCCCCCCACCCGTCGGTCGCCCCCCCCCACCCGTCGGTCGCCCCCCCCACCCGTCGGTCGCCCCCCCCCACCCGTCGGTCGCCCCCCCCACCCGTCGGTCGCCCCCCCCCACCCGTCGGTCGCCCCCCCCACCCGTCGGTCGCCCCCCCCCACCCGTCGGTCGCCCCCCCCCACCCGTCGGTCGCCCCCCCCACCCGTCGTCGCCCCCCCCCACCCGTCGGTCGCCCCCCCCACCCGTCGGTCGCCCCCCCCACCCGTCGGTCGCCCCCCCCCACCCGTCGGTCGCCCCCCCCACCCGTCGGTCGCCCCCCCCCACCCGTCGGTCGCCCCCCCCACCCGTCGGTCGCCCCCCCCACCCGTCGGTCGCCCCCCCCCACCCGTCGGTCGCCCCCCCCACCCGTCGGTCGCCCCCCCCACCCGTCGGTCGCCCCCCCCCACCCGTCGGTCGCCCCCCCCACCCGTCGGTCGCCCCCCCCCACCCGTCGGTCGCCCCCCCCACCCGTCGGTCGCCCCCCCCCACCCGTCGGTCGCCCCCCCCACCCGTCGGTCGCCCCCCCCACCCGTCGGTCGCCCCCCCCACCCGTCGGTCGCCCCCCCCACCCGTCGGTCGCCCCCCCCACCCGTCGGTCGCCCCCCCCACCCGTCGGTCGCCCCCCCCACCCGTCGGTCGCCCCCCCCACCCGTCGGTCGCCCCCCCCACCCGTCGGTCGCCCCCCCACCCTCGGTCGCCCCCCCACCCCTCGGTCGCCCCCCCCACCCGTCGGTCGCCCCCCCCACCCGTCGGTCGCCCCCCCCACCCGTCGGTCGCCCCCCCACCCTCGGTCGCCCCCCCACCCTCGGTCGCCCCCCCCACCCTCGGTCGCCCCCCCCACCCGTCGGTCGCCCCCCCCACCCGTCGGTCGCCCCCCCCACCCGTCGGTCGCCCCCCCCACCCGTCGGTCGCCCCCCCCACCCGTCGGTCGCCCCCCCCACCCGTCGGTCGCCCCCCCCACCCGTCGGTCGCCCCCCCCACCCGTCGGTCGCCCCCCCACCCGTCGGTGCCCCCCCCACCCGTCGGTCGCCCCCCCACCCGTCGGTCGCCCCCCCCACCCGTCGGTCGCCCCCCCCACCCGTCGGTCGCCCCCCCCACCCGTCGGTCGCCCCCCCACCCGTCGGTCGCCCCCCCCACCCGTCGGTCGCCCCCCCCACCCGTCGGTCGCCCCCCCCACCCGTCGGTCGCCCCCCCCACCCGTCGGTCGCCCCCCCCACCCGTCGGTCGCCCCCCCCACCCGTCGGTCGCCCCCCCCACCCGTCGGTCGCCCCCCCACCCGTCGGTCGCCCCCCCCACCCGTCGGTCGCCCCCCCCACCCGTCGGTCGCCCCCCCACCCGTCGGTCGCCCCCCCCACCCGTCGGTCGCCCCCCCCACCCGTCGGTCGCCCCCCCCACCCGTCGGTCGCCCCCCCCACCCGTCGGTCGCCCCCCCCACCCGTCGGTCGCCCCCCCCACCCGTCGGTCGCCCCCCCCACCCGTCGGTCGCCCCCCCCACCCGTCGGTCGCCCCCCCCACCCGTCGGTCGCCCCCCCCACCCGTCGGTCGCCCCCCCCACCCGTCGGTCGCCCCCCCCACCCGTCGGTCGCCCCCCCACCCGTCGGTCGCCCCCCCCACCCGTCGGTCGCCCCCCCCACCCGTCGGTCGCCCCCCCCACCCGTCGGTCGCCCCCCCCACCCGTCGGTCGCCCCCCCCACCCGTCGGTCGCCCCCCCCACCCGTCGGTCGCCCCCCCCACCCGTCGGTCGCCCCCCCCACCCGTCGGTCGCCCCCCCACCCGTCGGTCGCCCCCCCCACCCGTCGGTCGCCCCCCCCACCCGTCGGTCGCCCCCCCCACCCGTCGGTCGCCCCCCCACCCGTCGGTCGCCCCCCCCACCCGTCGGTCGCCCCCCCCACCCGTCGGTCGCCCCCCCACCCGTCGGTCGCCCCCCCACCCGTCGGTCGCCCCCCCCACCCGTCGGTCGCCCCCCCCACCCGTCGGTCGCCCCCCCCACCCGTCGGTCGCCCCCCCCACCCGTCGGTCGCCCCCCCCACCCGTCGGTCGCCCCCCCCACCCGTCGGTCGCCCCCCCCACCCGTCGGTCGCCCCCCCCACCCGTCGGTCGCCCCCCCCACCCGTCGGTCGCCCCCCCCACCCGTCGGTCGCCCCCCCACCCGTCGGTCGCCCCCCCCACCCGTCGGTCGCCCCCCCCACCCGTCGGTCGCCCCCCCCACCCGTCGGTCGCCCCCCCCACCCGTCGGTCGCCCCCCCCACCCGTCGGTCGCCCCCCCCACCCGTCGGTCGCCCCCCCCACCCGTCGGTCGCCCCCCCCACCCGTCGGTCGCCCCCCCCCACCCGTCGGTCGCCCCCCCCACCCGTCGGTCGCCCCCCCACCCGTCGGTCGCCCCCCCCACCCGTCGGTCGCCCCCCCACCCGTCGGTCGCCCCCCCCACCCGTCGGTCGCCCCCCCCACCCGTCGGTCGCCCCCCCCACCCGTCGGTCGCCCCCCCCACCCGTCGGTCGCCCCCCCCACCCGTCGGTCGCCCCCCCCACCCGTCGGTCGCCCCCCCCACCCGTCGGTCGCCCCCCCCACCCGTCGGTCGCCCCCCCCACCCGTCGGTCGCCCCCCCCACCCGTCGGTCGCCCCCCCCACCCGTCGGTCGCCCCCCCCACCCGTCGGTCGCCCCCCCCACCCGTCGGTCGCCCCCCCCACCCGTCGGTCGCCCCCCCCACCCGTCGGTCGCCCCCCCCACCCGTCGGTCGCCCCCCCCACCCGTCGGTCGCCCCCCCCACCCGTCGGTCGCCCCCCCCACCCGTCGGTCGCCCCCCCCACCCGTCGGTCGCCCCCCCCACCCGTCGGTCGCCCCCCCCACCCGTCGGTCGCCCCCCCCACCCGTCGGTCGCCCCCCCCACCCGTCGGTCGCCCCCCCCACCCGTCGGTCGCCCCCCCCACCCGTCGGTCGCCCCCCCCACCCGTCGGTCGCCCCCCCCACCCGTCGGTCGCCCCCCCCACCCGTCGGTCGCCCCCCCCACCCGTCGGTCGCCCCCCCCACCCGTCGGTCGCCCCCCCCACCCGTCGGTCGCCCCCCCCACCCGTCGGTCGCCCCCCCCACCCGTCGGTCGCCCCCCCCACCCGTCGGTCGCCCCCCCCACCCGTCGGTCGCCCCCCCCACCCGTCGGTCGCCCCCCCCACCCGTCGGTCGCCCCCCCCACCCGTCGGTCGCCCCCCCCACCCGTCGGTCGCCCCCCCCACCCGTCGGTCGCCCCCCCCACCCGTCGGTCGCCCCCCCCACCCGTCGGTCGCCCCCCCCACCCGTCGGTCGCCCCCCCCACCCGTCGGTCGCCCCCCCCACCCGTCGGTCGCCCCCCCCACCCGTCGGTCGCCCCCCCCACCCGTCGGTCGCCCCCCCCACCCGTCGGTCGCCCCCCCCACCCGTCGGTCGCCCCCCCCACCCGTCGGTCGCCCCCCCCACCCGTCGGTCGCCCCCCCCACCCGTCGGTCGCCCCCCCCACCCGTCGGTCGCCCCCCCCACCCGTCGGTCGCCCCCCCCACCCGTCGGTCGCCCCCCCCACCCGTCGGTCGCCCCCCCCACCCGTCGGTCGCCCCCCCCACCCGTCGGTCGCCCCCCCCACCCGTCGGTCGCCCCCCCCACCCGTCGGTCGCCCCCCCCACCCGTCGGTCGCCCCCCCCACCCGTCGGTCGCCCCCCCCACCCGTCGGTCGCCCCCCCCACCCGTCGGTCGCCCCCCCCACCCGTCGGTCGCCCCCCCCACCCGTCGGTCGCCCCCCCCACCCGTCGGTCGCCCCCCCCACCCGTCGGTCGCCCCCCCCACCCGTCGGTCGCCCCCCCCACCCGTCGGTCGCCCCCCCCACCCGTCGGTCGCCCCCCCCACCCGTCGGTCGCCCCCCCCACCCGTCGGTCGCCCCCCCCACCCGTCGGTCGCCCCCCCCACCCGTCGGTCGCCCCCCCCACCCGTCGGTCGCCCCCCCCACCCGTCGGTCGCCCCCCCCACCCGTCGGTCGCCCCCCCCACCCGTCGGTCGCCCCCCCCACCCGTCGGTCGCCCCCCCCACCCGTCGGTCGCCCCCCCCACCCGTCGGTCGCCCCCCCCACCCGTCGGTCGCCCCCCCCACCCGTCGGTCGCCCCCCCCACCCGTCGGTCGCCCCCCCCACCCGTCGGTCGCCCCCCCCACCCGTCGGTCGCCCCCCCCACCCGTCGGTCGCCCCCCCCACCCGTCGGTCGCCCCCCCCACCCGTCGGTCGCCCCCCCCACCCGTCGGTCGCCCCCCCCACCCGTCGGTCGCCCCCCCCACCCGTCGGTCGCCCCCCCCACCCGTCGGTCGCCCCCCCCACCCGTCGGTCGCCCCCCCCACCCGTCGGTCGCCCCCCCCACCCGTCGGTCGCCCCCCCCACCCGTCGGTCGCCCCCCCCACCCGTCGGTCGCCCCCCCCACCCGTCGGTCGCCCCCCCCACCCGTCGGTCGCCCCCCCCACCCGTCGGTCGCCCCCCCCACCCGTCGGTCGCCCCCCCCACCCGTCGGTCGCCCCCCCCACCCGTCGGTCGCCCCCCCCACCCGTCGGTCGCCCCCCCCACCCGTCGGTCGCCCCCCCCACCCGTCGGTCGCCCCCCCCACCCGTCGGTCGCCCCCCCCACCCGTCGGTCGCCCCCCCCACCCGTCGGTCGCCCCCCCCACCCGTCGGTCGCCCCCCCCACCCGTCGGTCGCCCCCCCCACCCGTCGGTCGCCCCCCCCACCCGTCGGTCGCCCCCCCCACCCGTCGGTCGCCCCCCCCACCCGTCGGTCGCCCCCCCCACCCGTCGGTCGCCCCCCCCACCCGTCGGTCGCCCCCCCCACCCGTCGGTCGCCCCCCCCACCCGTCGGTCGCCCCCCCCACCCGTCGGTCGCCCCCCCCACCCGTCGGTCGCCCCCCCCACCCGTCGGTCGCCCCCCCCACCCGTCGGTCGCCCCCCCCACCCGTCGGTCGCCCCCCCCACCCGTCGGTCGCCCCCCCCACCCGTCGGTCGCCCCCCCCACCCGTCGGTCGCCCCCCCCACCCGTCGGTCGCCCCCCCCACCCGTCGGTCGCCCCCCCCACCCGTCGGTCGCCCCCCCCACCCGTCGGTCGCCCCCCCCACCCGTCGGTCGCCCCCCCCACCCGTCGGTCGCCCCCCCCACCCGTCGGTCGCCCCCCCCACCCGTCGGTCGCCCCCCCCACCCGTCGGTCGCCCCCCCCACCCGTCGGTCGCCCCCCCCACCCGTCGGTCGCCCCCCCCACCCGTCGGTCGCCCCCCCCACCCGTCGGTCGCCCCCCCCACCCGTCGGTCGCCCCCCCCACCCGTCGGTCGCCCCCCCCACCCGTCGGTCGCCCCCCCCACCCGTCGGTCGCCCCCCCCACCCGTCGGTCGCCCCCCCCACCCGTCGGTCGCCCCCCCCACCCGTCGGTCGCCCCCCCCACCCGTCGGTCGCCCCCCCCACCCGTCGGTCGCCCCCCCCACCCGTCGGTCGCCCCCCCCACCCGTCGGTCGCCCCCCCCACCCGTCGGTCGCCCCCCCCACCCGTCGGTCGCCCCCCCCACCCGTCGGTCGCCCCCCCCACCCGTCGGTCGCCCCCCCCACCCGTCGGTCGCCCCCCCCACCCGTCGGTCGCCCCCCCCACCCGTCGGTCGCCCCCCCCACCCGTCGGTCGCCCCCCCCACCCGTCGGTCGCCCCCCCCACCCGTCGGTCGCCCCCCCCACCCGTCGGTCGCCCCCCCCACCCGTCGGTCGCCCCCCCCACCCGTCGGTCGCCCCCCCCACCCGTCGGTCGCCCCCCCCACCCGTCGGTCGCCCCCCCCACCCGTCGGTCGCCCCCCCCACCCGTCGGTCGCCCCCCCCACCCGTCGGTCGCCCCCCCCACCCGTCGGTCGCCCCCCCCACCCGTCGGTCGCCCCCCCCACCCGTCGGTCGCCCCCCCCACCCGTCGGTCGCCCCCCCCACCCGTCGGTCGCCCCCCCCACCCGTCGGTCGCCCCCCCCACCCGTCGGTCGCCCCCCCCACCCGTCGGTCGCCCCCCCCACCCGTCGGTCGCCCCCCCCACCCGTCGGTCGCCCCCCCCACCCGTCGGTCGCCCCCCCCACCCGTCGGTCGCCCCCCCCACCCGTCGGTCGCCCCCCCACCCGTCGGTCGCCCCCCCCACCCGTCGGTCGCCCCCCCCACCCGTCGGTCGCCCCCCCCACCCGTCGGTCGCCCCCCCCACCCGTCGGTCGCCCCCCCCACCCGTCGGTCGCCCCCCCCACCCGTCGGTCCCCCCCCCACCCGTCGGTCGCCCCCCCCACCCGTCGGTCGCCCCCCCCACCCGTCGGTCGCCCCCCCCCACCCGTCGGTCGCCCCCCCCCACCCGTCGGTCGCCCCCCCCACCCGTCGGTCGCCCCCCCCACCCGTCGGTCGCCCCCCCCACCCGTCGGTCGCCCCCCCCACCCGTCGGTCGCCCCCCCCACCCGTCGGTCGCCCCCCCCACCCGTCGGTCGCCCCCCCCACCCGTCGGTCGCCCCCCCCCACCCGTCGGTCGCCCCCCCCCACCCGTCGGTCCCCCCCCCCACCCGTCGGTCGCCCCCCCCCCCGTCGGTCGCCCCCCCCCCCCGTCGGTCGCCCCCCCCCCCCGCCGGCCGCCCCCCTCAGAAATCTGCTGCTGGTGCTCCAAACATGGATGGGAAGTGGTTGCTGGCACGACATGCCACTCCAGTTCGCGACGACGCCTCAATGTAGGAGTGAGGGAGCAATGGTCGTCTTCCTTAACTCTTATCCGCCACACCACTGGAACCGCTTTGTCAGCAACAAACATAGAATCCCCTTCTTCCTCACCTACCAGCCTACTAGCCTCTGCATCCAAAACAGCATCCTTGCCTTCATTCACTTATCACCTCCTGCCTTTGCCACCCTCTTTCCCGCCCCCTCCCACTCTTTTGTTCTGATGTCTCCCAGCATTTTCTCATACTTTGATGAAGGGCTGAAGCCCAAAATGTTGTTTTGTGTTTTTACTATACAAGTAAGTCAAAAAAGACTTGAGGACAAAAATTGGAATAGCTTGAAATGTATATAAAAATTTGGGTAAAATAATTATCTTAATAAGAGAGACCACTGAGATAAAGATTTGTTCACCTGATTTAACAGGGCAAAAAATTTTCTTTAAACAAATGCTTGTGGATCTTAGTAACACCAAAGTATGTAAATTGACTGTTAGCAACTTAAAAGGAAAAGCAGTGTGTAAAGGTTCTGAAGTGTTCAAAAAGAATATTTTGCTGTTTTGTACATTTAATTTTTATCCTGAAAATTGACCAAGTTGATGGAGTAATGTTAATATAGCAGGAATTGAAGAGTTAGGATTAGATACAAAAAACAATAGGTCATCAGCATAGAGAGAAACCTTTGGATCAATCCCCCCCTAAAAACTCCAGAAATATCCTGAGATACTTTAAAGGCAATAAATAGCCAAAGATTCTAAAGCCAAATTAAACAATAAGTAACTGAGAGGATAACCCTGTCTGGTCCCACGATAAAGTTTAAAAGGTTCAGATTGCAAAGAATTGTTAAGAATGAAAGATAAGTATAATAATCCATGAAATAAATATGGGATCAAAATTAAACCTTTCTAAATATTCCCATTCAACTCTGTCAAAGGCTTTTTCAGCATCTAGAGAGATAACTCATTCTGGCAAAGAAATGGGAGGGGAATATATAATATTCAATAAGTAGCAAATATTAAAATATGAATAATGGTTTTTAATAAAACTTGTCTGCATAGTATTTCCCCAAGGGCTCTGGTTTCCTCCCACTCTCCAAAAAAAAAATTAGTGGGGGTTATAGGTCAATTGGGTGTGATTAGGCAACAAGGGCTTGTGGGCCGAAAGGGCCTGTTACTGGGCTGTATGTCTAATTTTAAAAATACTATACACCAATAACAATGGTATAAACTAAATTACCATAATGCGCCATGGGACAGATAAAGAGATAATAATTATAAAAGGATCAATAAATATTCACATTTGTAGTCAGTGTAAGGAAAGTGATGTTTTAATAGGATGGACAGATTTTTTTTTTGGTCCTGGAGTAGTTTATGATTAGGGTAGTTCACGGGGATTCTGTTTGGAATAAACTGTTCTTGGACATCAGACTTTTGTATCTTCTGCCTGAAGGTAGCAGCAAGAAGAGATTGTGACCAGCGTAATGCGGATTCTTTATGATTTTAGCTGCCTACTTGAAACCGCGCCTCACATAGATATCTTCAATGGACAAGAGGACCATGCTCATGGTAGTCATGGCTAGGTTTGTCACATTATTCCTATGAACTTGAGTTTCTAAATCAGGCCATGATGCAAACAGCCAGTATTATTCCCATAAGTATACTTGTACGAAGTTAAAAGTGTATTCCAGACTTCTTAGAAGTGTGCCTTCCTCATAGTTGCATTGAGTTGTCTTTGATATGGCGACAGACAAGATTATTGAACAAAATCAAAGTGCATGATATTGAGGGGAATAGATTGAGGGTTTGTTAACAGACAAAAACAAGAGAATATGAATAAACAGGACATTTTCAGGTTGGTGGAATTAACTACAGGTACTGGGTTCCCACAGGGATTGGTGCAGGAATCTCAAATGTTCACAATCTCTGTCTTTATTGGTTTGTATGAATGGATTGCCTAATCGATCAAAGTTTGTTGATGATACAAAGTGCCACTGTGGACTGTGAGGAGGATGGAGAGAGGCTTTAATGGTGTATCAATAGGCTAAGGAAATGGTTGAGGCCATGTCCAGGATGTGATTGTGTTGAAGTTTCGGATCTGGAGCTTAGGTTACCAATGGTTTGGACTGGACTCTGTGTGGCTGCGGAAGTGCTGAAGGCGAATCTACGGACACTCGGTGATTCTGAGGGAGCTCTCTTTTTGCTTTTCTTTCTCTGATTGTAAGTCTGACTGTAAGAAATGTAAGAGGTGCTTGGGTAATTCCTGCCAATGACAAATCTGTCTGCCTTGCAGCAGGCAAAAAAAAATTTCATGTAATATGACACGGTTTTATTACTATGACAATAAATTGAATCTTGAACCTTGACAGATGAAATAGAATGTGGAAAAAATGTGAAGTAATCCACTTAAGCAGCAACATTGAAACACAGAATAGCTTTTTAAATGGTAAGTTGTTGAAAAGTGCAGTACATGAAAATGCTGGAGAAACTCAGCAGGTTCGCAGTATCCATAGGAAGAAAAAGGCAGTCGATGAATCAAGTCAGAGACCTTCATTGGGAATGTGATTCCTGATGAAGGATTCAGACTTAAAAAAAATTATATTCCATTTGCATCAAATACAAACATATATTCTTTGTCTTTAATAATACATTATAATAAAAGCATCGAGTCCACGCTGCTGAAGATCCAGCTGCGCTGGATGGGTCACGTCTCCAGAATGGAGGACCATCGCCTTCCCAAGATCGTGTTATATGGCGAGCTCTCCACTGGCCACCGTGACAGAGGTGCACCAAAGAAAAGGTACAAGGACTGCCTAAAGAAATCTCTTGGTGCCTGCCACATTGACCACCGCCAGTGGACTGATAACGCCTCAAACCGTGCATCTTGGCGCCTCACAGTTTGGCGGGCAGCAACCTCCTTTGAAGAAGACCGCAGAGCCCACCTCACTGACAAAAGGCAAAGGAGGAAAAACCCAACACCCAACCCCAACCAACCAATTTTCCCCTGCAACCGCTGCAATCGTGTCTGCCTGTCCCGCATCGGACTTGTCAGCCACAAACGAGCCTGCAGCTGACGTGGACTTTTTACCCCCTCCATAAATCTTCGTCCGCGAAGCCAAGCCAAAGAAAAAAAATAATAATAAAAGCGATGCAAAATTATACACAATTTTGTTTTTATCCTCCCTATCCTTCCCCCTCCTCCCAAAAAAAAGAAAAAGAAAAAAAGGGAGGATTCAGACTTGAAACATTAACTGCCTTTTTTTCCCTGTGGATACTGTGTGACTTGCTGATTTTTCTCCAGCACATTGGTACTCTGCACCAGACCCCAGCTTCTGTAGATTTTCAGGAGGACCTAGTTTATCTAATTCAAATCATTGAATCTTATCATCACATGTTTTTTATTGCAAGAGAATTTGAGGATAAGAGTAGTTATATTCTTCTCTGATGAGAATGTGTCTGGAATGTTATGCACAAGACTGCTCTCCCTCTGCATCTAAGAAAGGATATATTAGCTATGGAGGGAATGCACTAGATTAATTTCTGGGATGAGAGATTAATATTAGAGGTAGAGACTTAAGAAAATGGGCTCAATACTTTCTGAACTCTGGAAGAATCAGAGGTGATCTTATTGGAATATACAAAATTATTATGGGGCTTGGTAAAGTGGTAGAAGAGTTGTTTCCTTTGGTTGAGATGTCTGGAGTCACAGGCAATTCTGCCACAACATGGCCATTCACTACAGATGAGACATTTCTGTACTTGGAGGGTGAGAATCTTTGAAATGTTCTTTCCTAGAGGGCTTGTGGGACCACAAACCCTTGTAATGGTGCCTTTTAGTTGCAATGAGATTGGCCTTGAATAATCATAGTCACCTTTCTTATTCAAGGTGTGGTTTTGGCTAATAGAAAATTTTCCCTTTGATTTCCATTTATCAGTTTTCCAGGGCTCCTTGTTATCCAAGAAGATAAAAAGAATTCTTTCTGGAATTCAGCTTTTTTGTCAATTTTTGGACCAAAATTGTAATAAGGTACAGGTATACCCTGCTTTATGAATACTCTAATTAGACTTTTATGAAGAAAGCTGTGTTCGCTTTTATGAAAATTGGCTGGTGGGTTGGTCAGCGTGCGTCCGGCATGGCCGTCACAGTTCAGCTAGCGGGGCTGTCAGCAAGTGACCGGTAGTGTGGTCAGAGGGTGGCTGGCGGGGCGGTCAGAGGCAGCTGACAGGGTGGTCAGAGGGCGGCCGATGGGGCTGTGAAAACTTGCTGTCTTCCTGATTCTGTTAAGTGAAACTACACTGTACCTACATTATTTCTATTTTACATAGGCTATGTATTTATCATATCATTCCTGCTTTTACTATATGTTAGTGCTATTTTAAGTTTTATATGATACTTGGTATGATTTGGTGGGTTATTTTTTGGGTCTGAGAACGCTGAAAAGTTTTTCCTGTGGAAAGCAATGGTAATCGCTTCTTCACTTTATGCCATTTTGACATACGAAAGGTTCCATAGGAATGCTCTAGTTTCGTAAAGCGGTGTATGCCTGTAATTGAAAAGTCTTGGCAAAATCCAAATTGGACATCAGTGAACAGACTATTTACCATATATAGGAGTGGAATTAGGCCATTTGGCCCATCGAGTCTTCCCAGCCATTCATAGGGAAACTAACTATTCTGCCTTCTCCCTGTAATCCTTGATTCCCTTACTAATCAAGAACTCATCTATCTCTCTCTTAATTATACCCAATAACTTGGCCTCCACAGCTGTCTGTGGCATGAAGTCCGTAGATTCACCACCCTCTGGATAAATAAATCCTTCCTCATCTCTATTCTAAAGGGACTTTTTTTTTTGCATTTTGAGACCCTCTGGTCCCAGACTCCCCATCATAGGAAACATCCTCTCTACATCCATTCTGTCCAGTCTTTCACTTATTAATAGGCTTCATTGAGATTCTCCCCCCCCCCCTCATTTTTCAAGGTTTGAGTGAGTACTGTCCCAGAGCCATCAAATACTCCTTCTATGATAGCCCTTTCATTCCAGGGATCATTCTAGTAAAGCTCCTTTGAACCTTCTCTTACACCAACTCATCCTTCCTTAGATAAGGGGCCCAAACTGCTCATAATATAAGTGTGGTCTAACCAATTTCTTATAAAGCCTCAACATTACATTTCTGTTTTTTTGTTCAATCCCTCTTCAAGTGAATGCTAGAATTGCAGTTGTCTCTCTTACCACTGACTCTACCTGCAAATTAAACTTGAGAGAATTTTGCACAAGGATACCAAATCCCCCTGCACCTCTGATTTCTGAACTCATCACTTTTAGAAAATAGTATGCACATTTATTCCTTCCACAGCTGTGGTGATATGACCACCAGTCTACTGCAGGGGGCAAGCCCTGTACCTGCAGGAAGACCACCAAGCGGGCTGACTCACTCCACCTGGCCGGCTATCAATCAGCTGACCTGAATATAAATCTGAGCCAGTCACATGGGGAGCCACCAAGGCTTGAACTGGTGTTCAGACTTTTACTGGAATAAAGCCTGTTGTACAGTCTTTTCTGAGTTTGTGCTTATTTGCTGCTACCTCAGCACACCACAACACATGATCATACACTTCTCTGTACTATATTCCATCTTCCATTTCCTTCCACAATTTCCTAACCTGCCTGTCTTTTTATAGACTCAGAGGTTCCTCAACACTACCTGCCCCTTTCTATCATTCACAAACTTGGCCTCAAAGCCATCAATTCTTTCATCTATATTGGTGAGTAATTGTCCTTTGTCAGACAGTTGATGAAACCTTCTATGTTTTTGCTGATGACTGAAAATATACTGATGGACTGATTAAATCTAATTCAGATTTAACTTTCCTTTTATGGATATGCCACACTAGTCCATTGGCATAGCAGTTAGTGCAATGCCTTTACAGTGCCAGCAATTAGGACCAGGGTTTGAATCCTGCGCTGTCTGTAAAGAGTTTGAACCTTCTCCCTGTGACTGCATGGGCTTTCCCCAAGGGCTCCGGTTTCCTCACACCACTCAAAATGTTCCAGAGGTATGTTCTTTAGGTGTAAATTGGGTGGAAAGGACTTGTAGACTGAAATGTCTAAATTAAAATAAAAATTTAGTGAATTTTCCACATTTGTCAAGTAAACACAAATATTTTAATTATACTGGAAGAGCTTGGTTAAAGTTGAGGGTAGTTGTAGACAGTGGGTTTTCATTTCTGCACCTGAATATTCTCTCATCTCCTAGCTTTAGTATATTAGAGATTAGTAATTGAATGTGGGTCATTAGATCACATTATTTCATCAGGGAATTAATCTTGCAATGTTTAAGAAATGAAAGAATGAAAATTTAGCTAAATTTCATCGAGAGAATATGTTCTTTTAATATTACCCATGTTGCATTATGAAATTAAATCTGTTAATTGTAAAATAGAACTGTGAAGTTCAGTTAAAAAAAGGGATATGGTTTGTAATTTGCAGACATTGGGTTTATCAGAAAGCTGCATCCACTTTGGGTTATCAAAGTAAGGACTCAAGCCTGAAATGTTGGTTATGTATCTTTATCGTTGCTATATAAAATTCAGTATTTGACTTGCTGAATTTCTCTAGATTTGTGGTGTTGTTTAGAATATTGTATTCAGTTCTGCTCACCTCAATTCAGGAAGGATGTGGAACCCATGGAGAGGGTGCAGAGGAGATTTACCAGGATATTACCTGAATTGGAAAATATATCTTATGAGGCAAAGTTAACTCTGGAGCAAAGATGGATGAGTGGTGACACCATAGAGGTCTACAAGATTCTGAGAAGCATAGATAAAGATAGACAGCCAGCACCTCTTTCCCATGATAGGAGTAGCAAACATCAGAAGATATCTGTACAAAGTGAAGGGAGAAAAGTTTAAGGGAGACATCAGGGGTAAGTTTTTTTTTAAACGCACAGAGCTGTGAGTGCCTGGAATGCATTGCCAGGGGTGCTAGTGGAGGCTAAAGCAGTAGGGGAATTTAAGAGACTCTTAGACAGGCACATGGATGAAAGAAAAATGGATGTATATGAGGTAGGGAGGGTTTAGTTTTTCTTTGGTAGGTATATATGGTTCAGCACAACATTGTGGGCCCAAGGACCTCTACTGTGATGTAATAACCATATCATATAACCATATCACCATTTACAGAGCGGAAACAGGCCATGTTGGCCTTTCAAGTCCACACCGGTAAGGTCATACAAACATACAGAAAGAGCCCTCTGGCCCACCATATCCAGAGAATGCTTGCTTTTGCCCATTTCCCAATTTCCAGCATTCAGTCAGTCAGCCATTGTGTTTCAAGTGATCATTAAAATATATTTTTTAAATCTTGTGACACAATCTCCCTCCCCTACCTCATCAGATAGCACATTCCAGATTTTAACCACTGGATGAAAAAAAACTTCATCAATTCCCCTGTCTCTCTCTCTAACCCATCACTTGAAATCCAAGCCCTCTGAATGTATAGACACCTATGATGAAAGGAAAAATTCTCATTATCTGTGCCTGTGATAATTTTGTATCCCTTAATCTGGTAGGCCCTCAGCCTTGTGTACTCCAATGATAAAACAAAACAATCTATTCAGTTTCTCCTCACATCTTCATCTCAGCAAAATCCTGGTGAATCTCATCAGTAGTTCTTTTAGAGCATCTTTATCCATCATAAACTGAACAATCCAACTTGTGCATAATTGATTTGTTAATACTTATATCAGAACTTCCCTATTTTTACCTTCCATGCCTTGGCTAATGATGACAGGTGCCTTGGGTAAACTTAGTCTCATTTTGTTCGTTTTAGATTGGTCACAGTGTTTGAGCTACCGAAAGAAAATAGACACACACGCCAATAGCAGTTCAGTTTATACAAATGTTTATTACAAATTCAAAAGCTGATTTCAAACTACAATATGCAAGCCCTTCCCAACTATACTTATCAACGCCTGGACTGGTCCCAACTGCCGAAGCGAGGCAATGACTGCACACTTGTAGTAGGTTGTCAGGGCGCCGGTAGCTGCTTCTCCACCTCCCCCGACCGGGACGTTGGCTGGACTCTAGAAGTTTTTCTTCTTGCTGAGAGATGTTGCCACCTCTCGGAGAGTCTCAAACTTCAGCAGCGGGACCATGACTTATATTACCCAAAAACTGCTTACCCAAGCACCTATTCCCAGCACAGCAAGAAAGATAAGCGAGCAAGTTAGCATGCTAGGCTTCTATCGAATAACATAATTTTCAGCTTATCACTTTGAATACAATTATTTATTTTGCATCAAGGCTAGGCCTGACAGTCTGTGACCAAAACAAGCAGGAAGATTAAATGTTCTTGGTACACAGATGTCCTTTCGTTAGATAACTGCATCTCTGGCCCCTCGGTGGAATTTAGCTTATGTCTGCTGATTCTAAAAAACAAGCAGGTTCTCAGCCTTGCAGAAGCAAAGGCTGCAAAAATAAAAAACATGGTTAGAATCTTCCATTACAGCAGGCATCTCTGATGCCCTCTTTATCCACCTGTGCTTCTGTGAGTGGGATTCCTTGGACATACAAAAAGGTGACTCTGTTGCAGCAAAACAAATGCTGCAAGTACTCAGCAGGCCAGGCAGTATCTCTGGAGGCAGTGGTGTATGACATTTTGGTTTGAGTCCCTGCATCAATCCAAATTACAGTATCTGTAGTCTCTTGAGACTTCAAGGATCCTGTGTTCTTAATATGTCCTTTTTAGTATTAATAGAGCTCCCAAAAGTATATCACCTAACATTTTTTTAGGATCAGGTCCTATTTGCTATTTCTCTGCTCATGTTATCAACATAATTCTATAACCAAAGAGAATCTGATAATCAACAATGCTGCCAATTGTTATGTCAACAGCAGACTTATTGACATATCTTGCAGGTCAGGCAGTAACAATAAAAAGGAAAATAGAGTTGATATTTCAGGTTCATGATCTTCCTTCGGAAACAATCCAAATGTACCAATACCATCCTCATCAATACATATAGTCACCTTCTTGAAACGTTTAGTCAAATTTATCAGATGATACTTCTACCTTATTCCTTTCATAATTTTGTTTTATAAAATCCCATTCTTGTAAACTCTAGCCATTATAGTCCCAGGTGACTTAATCTCTCCTGACTGGCTAGCACCCTCTTCTGGTGAATCAACCTAATTAGCCTCCTCTGCACCACCTTCAAGACCAGTATATTCCTTCTAAATATCCATTTTAGGAAGATCTGTTCAATGTCTCAGTTATACATTTGAAATCACTGATCATGATGAAGAAAAAGTTACTGGAATTTAGGAGCTACTTTTAAAATCAAATAGTGTTACATATTTGATGCCATGTGTATGTTTCATCTGAGAAATACAAAAGTTGCAGATACTTGAATCTTGAATAAACATTTAATTTTTTTTTCATTTTCTGCAGTGCAACCTTGTTGAGAGACATCTGCATGCTTTGAAGAGACTGGTGAAACATTATAAGTTTGGTTTTGTATCCTTTTTTGCTGTTGGTAGTTCACCTATTTTATATTGTTTTGATGGGTAAGCCATTCAGCCTCTCAGTTGTGTTGATCTTATTCTTTAAATTAATGAATAATCTAAATGACATTTTTTAATCTGCATCTTACCTAGGATAAAACACTCAACTTAATTTTTGAATATCTTCAAGTGATCCACCTGCCATTACATTTTGTGGGTGAAAATTCAAGGTTTCCATAACTTTTTCTCTGAAATATATATATATATTAAATGGTATAGTTTAAATTTAAATATTATGTTCTCTGATTTTGGAAATTTGTGGATTGAAAATATTTCCCACCATAGAAAATTGTTTCAACTCCACAAAGGTGCAGCTGGTAAAACTACTGCCTCAAAGAGCCATGTTCAGACCTAACCTCTGGTGTTGTCTGTGTGGAGTTTGTATATTCTCCCTGTGACTGTGGATTTTGTGTGGCTACTCCATTTTCACCCCCATATCCTAACAATGTGCTGGGTAGTAAGTTAATAAATTGCCCCTACCTTGACAGAGAGTGTTACAATGTGGGGGAATTTCATATAAAATGGGGAGACGAGATTACAATTGTATTTAAATTATTGGAGTAGTTTATGATGAGGATACAAATAGGATATTCATTGAAAACATGGAATATCCCATGGGGGAAAAAACTGTTCTTGAACCTAGAGGTGCTGCACTTCAGGTTTCTGTATCTTCTTCCTGAAGGTAGTAGTGAGTCGAGGTTTTGACCAGGGTGATGTTGGTTGCCTTCTTAAGGCAGCATCTCACATAGATGTCTTCAGTGGGCAGAAGATCAGAATCTGCTATGATTGCTGCCGTCTGCAACCTGGTACATTCCTAGGCCCTTGAATTCCCAAATCAGGCCATGATACAACCAGTCAGCCTATTTTTCACAGTGCAACTAATGGGTGTTTAATGGAACATCAACTTCATGCCAAATCTTCTCGGTTTTCCTGGTAAATGGAGGCATTGGTGTGTCTTCTTCATGGCTACATTCCTGTCTCTCTCCAGAGGAAGTCCTTCAATATGTGCACTCGCAGGAACTTGAAGATACTAACTGTAGAGCGCGTCAAAAGAACCAAAGACTTGTAGATCCAAACCAAGGCTTTTATTAACTAAAAGACTGTAGCATATCACAAGTAGGTTGACCAGTCAAGAATGACCTGGTCTGGCTAGGAGCAATCCTTTAAGACCTGCCAGTAGGTGTGGTTACGCTCTCAGCCAATCACAGCCATCCTACACTACAATCTGTACATGTATACATTGGTGATAGAATCTGTACTATCACACTAACCCTCTGCATCTCTGTCCCGTCAGTGAAGACGGGTGTATGATACCTCAGCCTTCCCTTTATAAAGTTTACAATAAACTTCTTAGTCATGTTAATACTGAGAACAAGATTGTTGTTTTGGCATCATCCAACCATATTCTTGATCTCCAATCTGTATTTTGACCTAGCATTTTCAGTAATGTGCCAACCACGGTGTTGTTATCAGCAAATTTATAGGTTGCCTTTGAGCCATACGTGGCTATGCAGTCATGAATGTATAGGATACAGTGCACGGGACTAAGAACACAACCTTGAGGTGCCCCTGTATTGATGATCAGTGAAGACGTAGTATTGCCAATTCTAATTAATTGGGGACTACCAATGAGGAAGTCAAGGATCCAGTTGGAGATGAATGAACAGAGTCTGAGTTTGGTTATGAGTTTTGCTGGTTTGATGATGTTGAATGTTGAGCTGTAGACAATGAATAGCAGTCTGACATGGGTATTCCTATGCTCCCGGTGATCTAATGCAGTGCGGAGGGCCATGAGGTGGTATCTGCCATTGGTCTGTTTTGATGACAGGCAAATTGAAGTGAGTCCAGGCCCTTCTTGAGACAGGAGTGAATTTGCTAAATAACTGTTGTGATTTGACCACCAGCCTACTGCAGGGGGCGATCTTTGCATCTGCAGGAAGACCATCTAAGGGGCTGACTCCACCTGGCCGGCTATCAATCAGCCGACCTGAATATAAACCTGAGCCGGGCACACAGGGAGCCACCAAGGCTTGAACTGGTGTTCAGACTTTTACTAGAATAAAGCCTGTTGAACAGTCTTTTGAGTTTGTACTTGCTTGCTGGTACCTCAGTGCAAGACAATTTATTGCAGTAAAAATTTAAATAGAGACCATGGAGAAATTTCTGACAATTGGGAGCCTGGAGATCAATCCCTTCCCCCTCCTCCACCAGCCCGGGCACACTGAGATCTGGAAGCACGTGGTTGAGGCTTAGCATCGACTTCAAGGGTCCCCTGCCTTCCATGAACAAGAACGTCTACTTCCTTGCAGTCGTAGATGAATTCTCTCGATTTCCCTTCGTTATCCCTTGTCCTGACACCTCCACAGCCACCATTATCAGGGCACTGATGCAGATCTTCATCATGTTTGGATACCCAGCATTCAATCACAGTGATTTGGGGTCTGGCTTCGTGAGTGAGGAGCTGCACCAGTACCTAGTAGCTCAAGGCATTGCGGCTAGTTGCACGACTAGCTACAACCCGAGGGGCAACAGGCAGGTGGAGTGCAAAAAGAGGGTGATCTGGAAGGCAGTCTTCTTGGCCCTGAGATCCAAAGGCTGATCCATTTACTGACAAAAGGCCCTCCCTGAGGCGCTCCATGCCATTAGATTGCTCTTGTACATGGCTACTAATCAGACCCCTCATGAGCGCCTTTACTCGTTTCCCAGGAAATCGGCGACTTGGGTCTTCCTGCCAGCTTGGCTCACATCTCCAGGACCAGTACTCCTCCCTAATGTGGGGCCCACAAGTCCAACCAGCTGGTCAAGCAGGTGCTCTTCCTCCACACCAACCAGAACTACGCCTACGTCAGGTACCCCAGTGGCCATGAGGACACTGTTTCGACCAGGGATCTGGCACCAGCAGGGACCTACCCAGCCCAACCTCCTCACCATGGGTATCCTTGGCCCACCCAGGATTTGGGGGCCGACCTCCTCCCTCCACCCCTCCAGAGGATCCCACTCCTAGCGGACCACACCCACCTGGCCACCCCCCCCCCCCCCCCCGTGGACAGATGAACAAATAAACACAATGCTGCCCACACTGACGCCTGCCAAGGCTATGCCAGACCCAGCCAACCCTTGGGCAACCGCACCCTCACTGACCTTGGATCAGGAGCCAATCCTGCACAGTCCCAGAGACTCCCACAGCTGGCAGATTGCTTGAATCTATAAATACCACCCGGCACTGTTTGACCGACTCCGGGCTTAATTTTAAGAAGGGGTGAATGTGATGATACAACTACCAGTCTACTGCAGGGGGTGATCTCTGTACTGTACCTGCAGGAAGTCCACCTAAGGGGCTGACTCCACCTGGCCGACTGTCAGTCAGCTGACCCGAATATAAGCCTGAGCCGGCCCCTCCTGAGCCAGTCACACGGGGAGCCACCAAGGCCTGAACTGGTATTCAGACTTTTACTGGAATAAAGCCTGTTGTACAGTCTTTTGAGTTTGTTCTTGCTTGCTGCTACATCAATGCACCACAATAACCAACCTCTCAAAGAACTTCATCTCAGTAGATTTAAGTGTCTCTGGCCGATAGTCATTGAAGCAGATCACCTTGCACTTTTTGGACACTTTTGAAGCAATTTGGGACTTCAGAATTTACTATTGAGAGGTTAAAAATGTCTGAAAAACTCCAGCTGGTCTTTAAGGCTATAGAATGTCTTTATCTAATAATATATATCCTGATATCAATATTATAAAACTACCCCTACTGTCCAATATATTTTCAGTGTTAAGATTCACAAGTGATCAGCGCATTCATATAAATGTTTGAGTCTAATTATTTCCTGCTGACCACATGAATGATCATAGTGCTCCAGATTAATACCCTAAAGAGGAAATTAAAGATGTGTAGTGGCGGCGACACTGCTCCTGCAATAACACACACAACCAGACGGGTTGTGCTCAGTGAGCAGACTAGTTTATTGCAGGCTGCTGGGCTGCACTTATACTCCCAGCCTGGACCTGGCTGAGAACCACACTGGAGGGTGCTAACGTCACCTGGGTGTCAGGTGGTCCCCAAGCGCGGGTTTCTGAGCCCTGAGCTGGAAGGAAGGGAAACCCCCGACGGCGCCATTTTGGCTGGCTGCCCTGCAGCGTGGCTTATAAGCGGTGCCGGCTGCCCCACCAATGTCCTTTTTTTGCCAGGCAGCCTCGCTTCTTGGGCTGGGCAATGACCACTGGCTCAGTAGGATCAAGGTGCGCTGGCTTCAGCCTGACCATGGTAAACAGCTCATGGCTGCCACCCAAATCCAGCGTGAATGTCGAGCCGGAGCACTGTATAACCCTTTATGGCCCCTTGTACGGACGCTGCAGAGGTGTCGCGGTCGGGCACCTACAAACAAAAATGAACTCCGCGGAAAGCAGCTCGCCAGGAACGTGAGACAGGCGGGTGCCATGCCTGGGCGGCAGTGGGGGTTCGAAGGAGTCCAAGCATGCCCTGAAGTGAGGAAGTAGTTCGTGTGGCGACCGCTGGGGATTGTGAGGTACGTTGACGAACTCACCAGGTAGTGCCAGCAGCACACCGTAGACCAGCTCAGCTGATGACGCCTGCAGATCTTCCTTGGGAGTGGGGTGGATGCCCAGGAGCACCCAAGGCAGTTCATCCGTCCAGTCGGGACCAGTGAGGTGGTCCATGTGCGGCGACTTAAGGTGGCGGTGCAGACATTTGACCAGTCCATTGGCCTGCAGGTGGCAGGCCACGGTGCAGTGTAGCTGTATCCCCAACAGATGTGAACTGGGCACCCCGATCGCTGGTGAAGTGAGCCTCCTCATCAGCTTCCTGGTCCCGGGTGAGCTGGTCGAAGTCAAGGCCGGGCATCAGCGTGCAGATGGCCAGTTGCGAGAGTGCATCGGCAACCACATTGTCCTTTCCCACTTTGTGCCGAATGTCGGTGGTAAACTACGACACAAAGGAGAAGTGACACTGCTGGCGGGCCAACCAGGGATCCTTTGCCATCACGAGCACTTGGGTGAGGGGTTTGTGGTCGGTGAAGATGGTAAAAGTCATCCCCTCCAACCCTCCAAAAAAAATAGTGGAAATTCCGCACCGACAGGTACATCCCCAGTAACTCGGGGTCGAAGGCACTATGCTTGCGTTCTGGCGGGCAGAGCAGGCAGCTGAAGAATGCCAGTGGTTTCCAATTCCCATTCACCTACTGCTCCAGGATGGCACCGACAGCTGTGGCAGAGACATCGACAGAGAGTGCCATATGTAGGTCGGTGTGCGGGTGGGCGAGCATGGCTGCCTTCGCGAGGGCATCCTTGGTTACCTCGAATGCGGTGCAGACTTCTGGGTTCCAAGCGAACGTCTTGTACTTGGCTGTGATGAGGATGAACAGTGGCTGCATGATGCGCACTGCTCCCAGGATGAAGAAGTTGTAAAAGTTGACCATACCCAGGAACTCCTGCAGCCCCTTGAGGCTGTTCGGGTGTGGGAACTCCCTGATGGTGGCAACCTTCACAGTGGCGGGCGTGGCTCCTTCGGCTGTGGTGGTATGGCCCAGGAACTGCATGGATTCTTTCCCGAACTGACACTTGGCAGAGATGATGGTAAGGCCGAAGTCGGCCAGCTGGGAGAAAAGGGCACGTAGGTGGGCCTTGTGTTGCGCCTGGTCCTTGCCGGCAACAAGGATGTCATCCAAATAAATAAAGACGAAATCCAAGTTCCTGCCCACAGAGTCCATGAGGCGCTGGAAGGTCTGAGCGGCATTCTTGAGCCTGAACGGAATGCGCAGGAATTCGAACAGGCCAAAGTGGGTGATGATGGCCGTCTTGGTTATGTCCTCAGGGTGCACCAGGATCTGGTGATATCCACGCACCATGTCAACCTTGGAGAAGACCCTCGTGCCGTGCAGGTTGGCTGTAAAGTCCTGGACGTGAGAGATGGGGTAACGGTCAGGAACAGTTGCCTCGTTGAGCTGTTGATAGTTTACGCAGGGATGCCAGCCACCGGAGGCTTTTGGGACCAGGTGGAGCGGCGAGGCCCACAGGCTGTCGGACCACTGAATAATCCCCAGCTTCAACAGGTGTGAAAACTTCTCCTTCGCTACCTGGAGCTTGTCAGGCGGGAGCCGGCGGGCCTTGGTGTGAACTGGCGGGCCCTGGGTGGGATGTGGTGGAACAGTCCATGGCGTGGTGAGGCAGCAGAGAACTGTGCTTGAGGAGTGTTTGGGACTCATCCAGGATCTGCTGGAACTCATCTCTGGGCATGCTGATTATGGCCATCTGCAGTTGGTCTGAGCGGGAAGCATCGAGGCGAATGGCCTGGAAGGTACGGGCGTCCACCAGGCGCCTACCTCGAATGTCCACCAGAAGCCCATGTGCGAGGAGGAAGTCTGCACCTAGGATGGCAGTCCGGAGGGACGAGATGGTGAACCTCCATGCGAAATTCCGTTGGCCAATCTGGAAGTGGACTGTCTTGTCTCCATACGTCCAGATTCTCATTGCGTTGGCTGAACAGAGGGAAAGTCCACAAGGTCGGTTCCTGGATTCGATGGCCGGTATAACGCCGATCTGCAGGGGCCGTGTGCTCTACTGCAGTGCTAGGGGCGGGCTTGGCGTTGTTGTGCCTCGTGACCTGCTGGACCACTGAGCCTTCCAAGAATCGTGCGAACCATAGCTCTTGGGCCTTCTGGGCGACCTTCCTCGGGTCAGTAAAGCTCTCCTGAACCAGTAGCGGTCGGATGTCCACAGGCATATGTTCGAGGAAGATGCGCTTGAAAAGTGGGCAGTTGGTGTGCTCACCCATGAGTGCGAGCATCTCATCCATCAGTTCCATCGGGGACCTGTCCCCCAGGGCATTGAGGTGGAGCACCCAAGCGGCACGCTAGTGTCTGGATAGTCCAAGGGACCTGGTAAGCACTCCCTTGATGGTCTTGTACTTGTCCTCGGCGGGTGGATGTTGAACAAGGTGCAGCATGCGCCTGGTCGTGACCTGGTCCAGGGCAGCGACCACATGGTAGAATTTGGTCGTGTTGGACGAAATCTGGTGGAGGTGAAACTGGGTCTCCACGTGGCCGAACCAGGTCTCCGGCTCCTGAACTCAGAATTCAGGCAGTTTCACAGCTATAGCTCACTCATGATGGGTTCAAAGACATTTGAACCAGTTGGGGTCACCAATTGTAGTGGCGGCTACACTGCTCCTGCAATAACACACGCAACCAGACAGGTTCTGCTCAGTGAGCAGACTAGTTTATTGCAGGCTGCTGGGCTGCACTTATATTCCCAGCCTGGACCTGGCTGAGAACCAAGCTGGAGAGCGCTGACATCACCTGGGTGTCACGTGGTCCCCAAGCGTAGGTTTCTGAGCCCCATGCTGGAAGGAAGGGAAACCCCTGATGGCGCCACTTTGGCTGGCTGCCCCGCCACGTGGCTTACAAACGGAGCCAGTTCTCCTGCCTTGTAGTGAGCCGCCCCAGATGCACAATTGATTTCTTAATTGGGGGTCCACTACAATGATTCCTGCTGCTAGGCTCAGGTTGTAGCTTATACACATGGTTTAGGCAGAGCAATATATCTCTTCCACTCGTGTCTAAAGGCAAATTCCATTCAATTTACACTCTGGTGACTTAATATGCTGTAAGATATATTCCCTCCTGTTAGACTGCACAATGCAGCAATTTAAAAAAAACATAAAGAACTCTCTTGGTCCTGTCAGAGCCAAACTTGAAACATGCAATTGGGTCCTGTCAAAATCAAGTATCTTGGCTCAAATTAAGCCTTGACCAGCTGGTTGGACTTGTGGGCCCACATTAGGGAGGAGCACTGGTTCTGGAGATGTGAGCCAAGCTTGGAGGGAGACCCAAGTCGCTGATTTCCTGGGGAATGAGAAAAGGTGCTCATGAGGGGTCTGTTAACAAATAAATAATGTATATGAAAAATGCCAAAATTATAAGGACTCTTTAAAGAGGAGTCTGAATAATGAAGGGATAAACTGGATTATGTTGACATTCTATACGTCATGCATGTAATCACTAAAAAGGTGGAAGGATGTGATGGTTGCGAATTTAAGGATTTGAAAAGAAATTGGGTAATATCTGTCATATAAGTTTTCATCTAGCTGAAAACTAGATGGACCTTGATGATTTTCTTTAAGTTATTGAAAAAAAAAGAAGTTTGATACCTTAATTTTATTTTTTAAAAAGCCAATTAAAGACTTGGTTCAGGTCTTTAAAATTCTTAATCTTTGTGCAGAAAAAGTAAAAGATCAATACGCTTATGTGCAGCCAATTTGTAAAATCCTCAATTTATGTGGGTAAGTGATTTTGATTTCATTCATGATTTTCTTTCAATCTATTGTTTATGCACTCACACAATTAAGACTCGGAGACGTGATGCTTTCTCATCCTTTACTTCTATTAGGCCACTGACACACAGGGTTTTAAATATATTGATCAGAAAAAGCTGACTGGGCCCCTTCGAACTAATAAGATTGCATCAGGCCCAGGACTACAAGTGAGAATTAGAATACATCTCATGAGTAATTATAATTATAAAAGGGAAAGTATTTAATAATAATCAGGGCACATAGTCTGTAAAATGTTCAGGTGGTCTTTTTGCCTTCTTTTTCTTTTGGACTGCCTCGGCGTTGTTTGCTGTACCGGTCTTTGCTCGGGACCCGTAGATAGTCAGGTTGGCGGTCGAGTCGGTGGCAACTGCCTGTCTTCACTAACCTTCGGCTGTGACTGCCTGTCTTCGTTGTCCTCCTGGCTGCGTGTCTCAGTTACTGGATTCCTCACTGGACTGCTCGGCTATGATGCTGTCTCTGTCCCTCCCCACTCCACTCGGCCTGAGGGGTGGGATTGTCGGGGCAGGCCACGGCAGGTCTGGTTTCACCTCTTCCAGTTTATGAGGCAGTTCATGGACTTTAGTGTCAGTCCATGCTCGTAATTAGTCAATGTGTCGCTTACACAATCTGTCCCCCACTAGAACAGAGTATGAGCAGGGGCTCAATTTTTGTAAGATTTCTCCTCCCACCCATGGGTCTTTATATTGTCTATAATCATGTACCAGAACTCTTTCGCCCACTTCCAGTGTTCTAGGTGAGGTCTGTGGCGATGCTGTTTTTTTTGCAATTGGAGACCCAGATCTGGATGAACTGTGGATAGCCTGGTCCGCAAGTTGCGGTCAAATATAAGTGGAAAAGATAGCTCGTAGACAGTTAATCTTGGGTCCTGCTTTAGTATTTTTCAGCTGTAAAACTACTGGCCATTTGGAATGTGCGTCCACAACTATTAGGGAAGTCTCACCCATGAATGGTCCAGCGAAATCTACATGAATCCGATGCCAGGGTTTGGATGGCCATTTCCATTGCGGCATTTTTGGCTGCATCGACTGACAAACTTTGCATTCTCACACTGTTGTTTCAATGTCTCTGTCTATGGAGGGCCACCAGACATGCACCCAGGCCAGTGCTTTCATTCGTACCATTCCTGGATGGTTGTGGTGTAGTTCTGATGACATGGTAGTTTGCCATTTGGCAAGAATATACTTCTTCGACTGATAGTTCATGGTGGCGTGTGTGGTAAGGTTTTAGATCTTCTGGAATAACTTCAGATTCAGGCCACCCATTAAGGGTGAAGTATAGGGTCCTGCTTAATGTTGCCTCTTTTCGGGTTTCTTTTCCGATCATCTGGGCTGTAACGTGCAGTTGTTGAATTTGTTCGTGGTTGACGGCTGTGCCTCTGCTGTCCATTTAATAATTTATTCTCGTTGTTCTGTCTTGGGTAGCTGAATGCGTGATGAGGCATCTGCATGGCTGTTGAGTGTTCCTGGTTTATACTTTATATCATAGTTATACACCACTAGTAGCATGACCCATCTTTGAATTCTGGCCGCAGCTAATACTGATATACCTTTGTGTGGCCCCAGGATTAAACTAAGAGGCTTGTTGTCTGTGATCAGGGTGAATTTTTTTCCCTAAAGATATTTGTGGAATTTTTTTTATACCAAAAATTATTGCCAATCCTTCTTTTTCTAGTTGGGTGTAATTGCATTCGCTTGTGGATGCATTCGCTACTGGATGCTCACCTTTTTTCTGTGATTTGGGATAGTTCTGCTCCTAGTCCCACTGGTGAAGCATCCATGGCTAGTGTAACTTCTTTACTAGGGTCATAGTGGATCAGCACCTTATTTGTTGATGTTAGTATTGATTGACTGTGTTTTTAGTTTCTGTGTTCCAAAACCATATAACCATTTACAGTGTGGAAACAGGCCAAATTGGCCCTTCGAGTCCATGCTGAACAACTCCACTATTTCCCCCCTCCCACCCTCTGCCCATAACCCTCCAACCCCCTCATATCCATGTACATATCCAACCTTCTCTTAAATGACAGAAAGGACCCTGCTGCAACTATCTCCTCTGGAAGATCATTCCATTCCATGTTTGATCTTTCTTGGGTAATTGGTTCAGCGGGTGCATGGTGTAGACATATTAGGGATATGTTTTCAAAGGTGATTAACAAGTCCTTGGATGGACTGTAATTCCGATTTGTTGGTTGGTTATGGGGCTTTGCAAACGGTTTCTATTCCTGTTGGATTCATTCACACCCCCTCGTTGTCAATTGTAAACCCAAGGTATGTTACTGAGGGACACATGAAGACATATTTGTCCTTTCATAATTGTTGTAGTCTGGTTAAAACCTTTTCAAGGTTTTGTGAGTGTTCACTGTC
Organism: Narcine bancroftii; assembly: GCF_036971445.1. Classification (NCBI taxonomy): domain Eukaryota; kingdom Metazoa; phylum Chordata; class Chondrichthyes; order Torpediniformes; family Narcinidae; genus Narcine; species Narcine bancroftii. The sequence goes on from NC_091469.1 coordinate 434,384,586, forward strand.
GTTTCGGCCCATGATGATGATATCATCGAGGTAAAACCCAATTGAGAATCCCTGTAGTAATTCGTCCATTGTTGCTTGAAAAATCGCAGGTGCTGTTGACATTCTGTAAGCCATGCGCGTATAGGTGAATAGTCCCAGATGGGTATTGATTGTCACATATTCGCTTGATTTTTTTTTTGTCAAATTCTATCTGATGATATGCTTGTGTCAAATCTAGTTTTGTGAATTTTTTGCCCTCTGTTTAGTGCCTGGGATAATTCTTCTGCCTTGGGCATTGGGTGTTTGGGTATTTTGAGTGATAGATTGATGGTGATTTTGTCATCGCCGCAAATGTGAATTTCACCGTTTGCTTTTCGTACAGGTACGATGGGCGTTGCCCACTTGCCTTCATATTTTAATGTTTAATTCAGCCTCAGTTTTTCCTTTCATAGCAAATGGGACTGTTCTGGTTTTGAAGAATTTTGGTTCTGCATTATCTTTTAATTGCAGTTTGGCTTGAACACCTTGATTTTCCCTAATTCTTGTCAGAAAACCACTGCGAGGTTATTGAGGATTTGGTCGAGTTCTGGCTGGGAGGTGACTGTGTAGTTTACATTTAGTATTGAACCGATTTCCAGCCAGTTGAGGGGAATGTATTGTAGTCAATTTCTTCTGAAGATGCAGATCCCTGGGTATCTTCGATGTAGAGGGAGTGTTTTTGGTTGCTGTTGTTTGTATTGTACTTGGACTGTACATTTTTCAAACACTTTGATTCTGTCTCCTGTAACAGATCTTAAGAGTTATTTCAGTTGTTTTTGCTGGGAAGCATGGTAGCTAGCATTCCTTGACATGTAATGGCATTAGGGACACCTCCGCCCCTGTGTCTAACTCCATCTTTAGGGGGTGTCCATTTATTTTTAGCTGTATAAAGATTGCTGTGTTTCCTCCATTTATTCCTTAGATGTGTAATATCTTAGGAGCTGAAATTCCAGGAGCTTGAAGGTCAGTCGTTGGGCTGTTACCATCATTGTTGCTAGGTTGTCTCTCTGTCTCTCTCTCCAATTGTTTTGACTTTAGCTGCCTGTTTATTTGCAGGCCACCTGCGCTTTCGTAATGCACATTTAGCTTTGATATGTCCTTCTGTTTTGCAATGGTTGCATTTAGAATTTTTGAAGACACAGTTTTCTGGTCGGTGGGTATATTTCCACAACAGAAGCATTGTTGGCGTGAAGACCTCCCGACCAGTAGGTCGGGAGATTTTTTATCTGCCCTTTCAGTGCTGCAGGCAGTTCTGTATGCAATCTGTAACGTAACGTATTGATCCATTCCTAATAATCTTTGCCTTGCTTGGCAATTTGCCAGCCCCATCACTCATCAGTCTCGCTGTGCCTGATTTAGAAACTGTTCAAAATGATAGTGCTCCGCCAGTTTGCACAATGATGCCAGATATTCACTTATTGTTTCTCCTGGTCCTTGTCTCCTTTCATAGAATCGTTGCCTTTCTGCCATAACTGGTGGTTTGGGGCTTAAATGTGCATAATTTGTTGAATGTCTTTGTCCCTGGATCCTCCAGGGACAGCAAGGTCTCTAGGAGATCAAATGTTTTGCTGCCCATTAAACTGAGGAAGAGGGCAAGTTTGAAGTTTACTGGATCTTCCACAATGTTATGGGCTATGTAGTAGTAGTTAAACCATTCTACATAGTTATTCCAACTTTCGTCTACTTTGTTGAATTCCCCGAACTTTCCCACTGCCATCTTGGTGCGCTTTCACCTTGTTCTGTTGGCGGAAATTTGTTGGGGTTGTTACGTAGTAGTTTTCTATCTTCTGTTGTTTTCTTTCTCACAGTTAGTACATAGAGTATGTGTAGGGTTCATTTTGTTCCTCCTCGCCACTGTTGTGTATGCACTCACACAATTAAGATTCGGAGACTTGATCCTTTACTTCTATTAGACTAACCTGGCTACTGACATGCAGGGTTATACATATGGAGGGGTGACATCATGACGTGGGCGTCATGATATCCAGCAGAGGGTGGGCTTATACCCAACTAAACATTCAGCTAGATATTGTCCGTAAATGTTTAAATCTAGAATAGAATTGTAGGGTGGCACGGTTAGCATAGTGGTTAGGGCAACGCAATTACAGTGCCAGTGACCGTTGTTTGAATCTGGTGCTCTCTGTAAGTAGTTTGTACTTCCCATATAAAACACTGGGGTTTATCGATCAATTGGGTGTAATTGGGCATGGGCTCGTGGGCAAAAGGGCCTATTTCCATGCTGATTTGCTTTAAATTTAAAAGTGCCTCAAGAACACTGTATTTTGCATCTTGAGAACAGGAATATGGATTCTTCCTGTTTAAATGGAAAACTTTGCAAAATGCAGAACGAGTTTTCAAAATCATCTCAAAGTGCTTTATCAATGTTATATGGCGAGCTCTCCACTGGCCACCGTGACAGAGGTGCACCAAAGAAAAGGTACAAGGACTGCCTAAAGAAATCTCTTGGTGCCTGCCACATTGACCACCGCCAGTGGGCTGATATCGCCTCAAACCGTGCATCTTGGCGCCTCACAGTTCGGCGGGCAGCAACCTCCTTTGAAGAAGACCGCAGAGCCCACCTCACTGACAAAAGGCAAAGGAGGAAAAACCCAACACCCAACCCCAACCAACCAATTTTCTCCTGCAGCCGCTGCAACCGTGTCTGCCTGTCCCGCATCGGACTTGTCAGCCACAAACGAGCCTGCAGCTGACGTGGACTTTTTACCCCCTCCATAAATCTTCGTCCGCGAAGCCAAGCCAAAGAAGAAGAAGAATTGGGCACCATGGTTGGTGTAGCAGTTAGTGCAATGTTGTTACAGCACTAGCAATTTGGACTGGGGTTCAAATCCCTTTTTCTCTCTCTCTCTCTCTCTCTCTCTCTCTCTCTCTCTCTCTCTCTCTCTTTGTCTTTCTTTTTGTCTCTCTCAATTTTTCTCACTTTCTCTCCCACCTCAAATTCTTTTTGCATATAAAACTTTCCTCTTCACCTGAAGTGGTAACTTCATTTCTTTTCCCACTGGTGTTGCCTGACCTTTTGAGTATTTCCAGCTTTTTCTGTTTTTATTTTGTACTTCCAGCATCCACACTTGTTTCCTTCAGGTGTCCTCCCACTATTGAAAAAAACATACCAGGGTTGTAGTTTAATTGGGTGTAATTGGGGTAGCACGGGCTTGTCGGCCAAAGGGCCTATTATGTATTGGCCTAGTATATTTAAATTTACATGTTGATGTTCAATTTTTCAACAGCATATTGCCACATGGTGGCCAAATAGCCCAATTACAGTATGATAACCTCTATAAATAGTATTCATAATCCATGGGAGGCAGTACATAGTCAATGTTTCTTGAAGCGTTATGGTCCGAAACATTGATGATCTATTGCTTTCCATTGATTCTACCTGTCTTGCTGAGTTCCTGCAGCATTTTATATGTTGCTACAGTTTTGCAGACTCTGCAGTGTCTCTTCTTTGCCTAAATACTATTCATAGAGTGATGGAGGGTGGCCAGACGTCTGGTTATTGGCTAGACAGTCCGACTTTTGAGGACTCTGCCCTCCATCCAGCACCACCTCGAGCTGGACGTTAATTTGTCCTCCATTTAGGGGTGTAGGCCTCCAAATGGAGGATAAATTAAGAGGCAGAAACCACTGAAAGGGCAAGGGAAGAGACTCTTACCTGTCAAATGTGGTGACAGTGGCGTCCCGGGATCTGTAGGCCGTGTGCGGTCATTTTTCTATTTGCATGCATATTCAGATGCTGGTTGGCGCATGCGCGATGGATTTGAATACCTGGGCAGTTGGTGCGTGTGCTGTGGGTTCGCAGACAGGGGATTCGGGAATTTTTAGTGCAGGGCGCAGGCACATAGTTATGACATGAACTTAGTCAGCACTGCTTCAGCCGATGTAGGTTGGAATGTAGAGTAGAGGCGTGTTCAGGCTTTGATCTTGGAGGGGGAGTGACGCTCCATATATTTTGTCAACCATTACAAATTTACATTTCATTAATGCAGTGAAGGTATGGAGAGTGGTTGACTTTTTTGTTCTTTACTTACACTGTATGAATGCATTTATTGTATGTAATATGTAGAATGATAAATCATCGAATAGGAAAAAGGGCTGTAGCAAATAATTTATGTTGAAATAGGTAGGTTTTTGCTAGATTTATATAGGCAAAATAAAATTGAATGTTAGAATTTTTATTTAAAAAAATAACTAAGGTGATTATCTGTTTGTATTTGTTGTTTTTGCAATATGGTTTAAATTTTATTTGAAAAACATCATATACAGGAAGTTGGTAACCCATGACCATTGTGCCCCCCACCTGCAGCACTAGCTTCACTAGGAGCAGCTCGCGATACAGGCATGCCCCCCCCCACTGAGAGAGTCTTCAAATGGCATTTTTTGACCCCCTCCCCCCCCCCACCACTGTAACCCTAATACTTGTTCTGAGGACGACCTTGTATATCCTCCCCTTTGGAAATTTGGAAATGGCCATCCTAATGGAGAGAGATAGCATGGAAACAGGCCCTTCAGTCCACCAAGTTTACACTGACTACTCATTTGGACTAATCCTACATTAATTGTACTTTAAATTTATTTTAAATGTGTGTGAGCATTCATTCTGGAAAAAAATGATAATTGAAATGTGGGTAATAATAAAATAAGTACAATATATCCCAAGATCGTGTTATATGGCGAGCTCTCCACTGGCCACCGTGACAGAGGTGCACCAAAGAAAAGGTACAAGGACTGCCTAAAGAAATCTCTTGGTGCCTGCCACATTGACCACCGCCAGTGGGCTGATAACGCCTCAAACCGTGCATCTTGGCGCCTCACAGTTTGGCGGGCAGCAACCTCCTTTGAAGAAGACCGCAGAGCCCACCTCACTGACAAAAGGCAAAGGAGGAAAAACCCAACACCCAACCCCAACCAACCAATTTTCCCCTGCAACCGCTGCAATCGTGTCTGCCTGTCCCGCATCGGACTTGTCAGCCACAAACGAGCCTGCAGCTGACGTGGACTTTTTACCCCCTCCATAAATCTTCGTCCGCGAAGCCAAGCCAAAGAAGACATTAATTGTACTTTAAATTTATTTTAAATGTGTGTGAGCATTCATTCTGGAAAAAAATGATAATTGAAATGTGGGTAATAATAAAATAAGTACAATATAGGCAATAGAGTTTGCAATGCTTATACAAAAAGCAGCTTTTTCATTGCTAAAAGGTGAAAATTATTGCATGAAATAGAATAACTGCTGTTAATATTATCTCAACTTTCCATTTAAAACATTGCTATCTACAGTTGCTCTGTTTGTTTTTGTCAGCTTACCTTTTCTCAAGGAGAAATCAACTGATGAATCTAACTTTGCCCAAGTTGTGTCTGAATCTATTTCACAAATGGGTAAGTTAATACAGTAAGATATTGCTGAGATAAATTGGATCTGGTGGCAAAGAAAATGTACATGGGCCAGTGTGGGCATTTATGCTCCTCTGGTGAAATATCAATACTAACAAAAACTTTAAAAAAAAAATTCTATTAAGTCATTCCTTATCATGTAACTTTCTTTTCTCAAGACTGCAGACTGGTCACTCATTTGACATTTCCAAGCTGTTAGGCATTATCACTTCTCCTTAAAGATAACCTGGGAATTTCAATCCATTTGTTTCAGTGGTAATAAAAATGAGAAGGGCCCTATTACAATGACCAAGAAATTCTTTGATGTGCTAAATTCCATTATCTTACTTTCCAAGTGGAGTTTGAACATTGACCTCTCTTTATTAGGCTTGAGAAACCTTTCCTGGACACACCTTAAAAAATCTTCACCATCTAATCCCTTCACACTATGGCAATCCTAGTCAGTTTTAGAGAAGGTAAAATCACCTACTGTTACAGTCCTATTATTCCTACAGATATCTATGATCTTCTATAGTACAATCTCATCAAAGTGATCACCTGCTTTTTTTCCCCCTGAATTCCACCCATATCACTTCACTGGATGTCCTCTGTAGGCACTGCTTTGATATTCACCCAAATCAAAAATAAAACTCCCTACTCTCTTTCCTTTATGCTTGTAACAGTTGTTTGATCTTCACTCACAAGATTTTATTTGTGATCTGCCCAGGTGATGGTCAACAAGTAACAAAAGGACATTTTTACATTAATATGTGTTTTAGATGTAATGCTTTGTAAGTGCATGAAGAGAAAGTCTTGAAAACATTAGAATATAAAAATGGCAGCAGGGGCAGCCTGATCAGCCTCTCATGCCTGCTCCATTATTCAGTAAAATAATGGCTAATTCGATCATGGCTCTGCGCCACTTTTGAAATCTCTCCCATGCCTCTTGTCTCTCTTGTTCATGTACTAGTCAATCTTCCCTTTGGAATTATTCAGTGATAGCTTTCAAATTTCTGTGGATTAGAGAAGTTCAAAGACTAACAACTTAAAGAAAAATTATTTCCCATCCCCAATTTAAATTGCTCCTTGGTTTTTGATACTCCCACTCATGGTAACTTCTTTTCCATTTTTGGAATGAACCAAGACTAGTCTTCATGCCTCTTTGGTGAACATAATTGATGTTTGTTGCTAACATTACTTATCTTTGCCATGGTAGATAACAGAGTTTAGTGGCAAAGTATTTGGATAGGTGAAGATCTTTGTTCCATCAGATCAGCAAGTGTTTATTAATTCTTGGTGCATGTTTAATATCCCAAAAGCAACTTTAGATTAGAAACTTTTACAATATTTAATAATTACTGAAACTAAATACACCAAAGTATCCCCACCAAAGAAGCTTAAAAACTAAGTGCTGTCATTGGGTGTCAAAGGATGGTTTAGAATTAAAAAGATTAATATCTCAACATTCATTCTCACTAACTTTCTGACAGGATTCCTTCTAAGGCTACCGAACAAGGAGATCCGATTGCAAATCTGTGATTCCATCGTAAATCTATTTTGCAAAGATCCACCCAGAAGGGAAGTTGAAGGTGTTTGCATTTTTAAGTCATTTAATCCTGGTGCACTTTTGCTATAATTATTATTACATACAATTTTACATTGTGTACCTTCTTTGAATTTGTGTCAACTTAATTGGATGCAGAGATCATTGTTTTCAAAAGATTTTTGGTTCTCACATTTTTTCAAGGATTTTTTACAACAAGTAAGACCTACAATAAGCAAATGATTGAAGAGAGTAGAGTGGTGGAAACCTTGGTCATGGGTCTCGCCCTAGTTGAAAATCAACTGGGAGTAAAGTTACGGATCATCCAGACCTTGCAATATCTTTCTTCCTCAGGTAGGTGATTATGGAACTATTTGAAGTAGTATGTTGGTATTTCACTTAGCCATCTGGAGGGCTTTCCAGGAAAAGGGAGTTCTGAATGTGCTCAACCTGGCGAAGTAAACATCAGCAAATCCTTGAGGAACACAAAGATGTTGGAATCCTGAACAAACATTGAACTACTCGAGAAACTCAGTGGGTCAGGCAGCATTTCAGTTCAGGACCCTTTCTAGAGAAATAAATAAGAAAGGATAATATCAAGGAGAAAAATGAGGGGGGGGGGAAGAAGCTGGGAAGGGGCTAAGAGATGAAAAGGTATTTGACAGAAAATGGGAGAGATAGATAGGTGGAGGGAAATACTATTGGAAGATGGGAAAGTAAGAATAGGAGGAGGTAAAGAAGAAATGGAAATAGTGGAATCGGACAGAGCTGGAATTTCCTAAAATTTGAAAATCTGATGCTCATCCCATTGGGTTTAAGACTATCCAGGTGGAATAGGGCGTATCCTCCTCAGCTCAACTACTTTTAAAAAATATTTTATTTAAATTCAATCAACTATGATTACACATATAATACAATTAATACAAAATATGCCTTCAAAACAAACATGGTTTATATCTAAAAACCCCTCTAAATCTACCCCTATCCCCTTATACTAACATTACTCACCTCTCAACATCACAACCCTTTTTTTTTTAAACTTTATTTAAAATTTTATGACATGAATAAAATAAAAATTACATTTAAAGAAATAATAAAAAATAAGATGATAAAAATTAGAATACTACATCATTAAACTACACAAATTAACCCCCCCAATAATTATAACATAACATTAATCATCTAATTTAAAATGAGTCCAACCCTCCCCCCCAAAATAAAGAGTGAAGAATTAATTAACAATGTTGTAAATAAAATAAAAAACCCCACTTACAAAAAAAAGATAAAACTTAACAACAAAAAAATTACTAACAACAAAAAAATATCAATACTAAAATAATACCCTTAAACAAATATTTAAATCAAACATAATACATGTATTTAACAAATGAAATCCACTTTAAAACTAAGTTTAAATATTAAAATCATATATCAACCACATATCTGTTATACAAAAAATCATAATTAAGAATACATAAATACAGAATTTCCATTAATACCAAGTTTCCTTTATAATTCATCGAGAGAACAAAAACATCCCTTAGAAAAACAATCAGATAAACTTTTTATTCCCTTCCCCTCCCCTTATATAAAAAAAGAAAAAAAAAGTTCAAACTCTTATAAAATTCTCCATATTCTTCATTTATAACATCTTCAAAATTCTCTATCGAAATTAACTTAATTTTATTAAACTCTTCTCCCTCAATGTATTTGTACTTAATTTTCTTCCTTCTCTTCTTATCACCTTTCCCCTCATCTTCCTCTTCATCTAATTCAACATCCTCAATTTTTGACTTATTATTTTCTGTGACATCATCCTCTTAAAAAAGAAAGAAAAAAGAGAAAAAATCCCCCCCAAAAAAAAGAGAAAAAAAGGAGAGAAAACAAAACCTCCTAATTCCCTCTCAATTACAATCAGAAAACAAAAAGAGTTAAAAAAAATTATTTATTTTTTTAAAAAATTAAAAAAAACCTTCAGTTCTTAACCCAAAAATTAAAAAAAAAAACAGGTCGGAGGTCACAACTACCTCCTCCTGTTTAAACCGCCCAAAGCGGTAACTCCCCCAAAATATTGGGTGTGAGATAACTTACAGGTAGCTGATGACTTCATCATTATTTAAACTATTTAAACTCTTTTCAAAAAAAAGATAAAAGATTTATTTTTTTAAATCAACGTTACCACTTCGATCACCATTGCTTCCATTTCTTTTAAAAATCTGGATCCCACTTTACATCTCTACTCTCTTTGGAGACCTTGAAGGACTACATCGTTCCTGAAACTGCATGATTGGTAGAGACTGAGCAAAGTCCATAACCTCTTTAGGATTGTCAAAGAATTTTGGCTAATTTCCATCCTAAAAAATCTTCAGTACCGCAGAATACCTGAATGTTGCCCTATGTCTTTTTTTCCACAACCGTTCTTTCACAGAATTAAATTCGTGTCGTAATAGCATAGTATTAAATTTCCATCTTGTGAACTCAAATATTCTAATAATAATAATGAATGATCCGAAACCAATCTAGCCTTATACTCCACAGATGTAACCCTATCCTGCAAATGTGCTGATATTAAAAAATAATCAATTCTAGAAAAAGAATTATGTCGCAAGGAATAAAAAGAAAAATCTTTCTCTGTAGGATCAACTCTTCGCCAAATATCAATTAAATTCAAATCTGCCATCATATTAATCACTTGGATTGCCATCATAGACTTCTTAATTACTCTTGAGTACTTATCCAATAAAGGCTCCAACACCACATTCAAATCTCCCCCAACATCATATTAGAGTTCGATTGTCCAAGTAATAAAGACATAGCAACAACAAAAGCTGTATCCTCAACATTAGGAGCATAAACATCAAGCAAAGTCCACGCCTCATTAAAGATTGTACAATTTAATTTTAATAATCTTCCACCATTTTTCTCTTCACTCTGTAACTAAAATGGTAGATTCTTATGTACCAAAATTGCCACACCTTTTGCCTTAGAATTAAACGAAGAATAAAAAAACGTGCCCAACCCATTCACGTTTGAGTTTCAAATGTTCCTTATCTATTAAATGAGTTTCCTTTGCCATTGCGACCACCGTTTCTTCCATTTCTTCCAGAAATCAAATTCCCTTCTTGCAGCTCTGCCCTCTTTGGAGACCGTGGAGGACTATGTCGTTCCTGGAATTGCGTAATTGGTAAAGACTGAGCAAAATCCATAGCTTCTTTAGGATTATCAAAGAACTTTGGTTGATATCCATCCTGAAAAATCTTCAGTACTGCAGGGTATCTAAATGTTGCCTTATATCCTTTTTTCCACAATAATTCTTTCACAGAATTAAATTCACGTCGTTGAAACATAATTTCCTGACTCAAATCCGGATAGAAGAAAACACGATTACTCTGAATCATCAAAGGAGATTTGTTTTGCTGTGCATTTCTAATAGCCATACATAAAATAGTCTCTCTATCACAGTAATTTAAACAGCGAACCAGAACAGGTCTTGGATTCTGTCCTGAAAAAGGTCTCCTTCTCAAAGCTCTATGAGCCCTTTCCAATATTAAACCTTCAGAAATCTTATCTTTTCCCAACACTTGTGGAATCCATTCAGTGAAAAATTTTCTTGGATCTGGCCCTTCTATGCCTTCTGGCAAGCTGACAATTTTCACATTATTCCGTCTGGATTGGTTCTCCAAATAATCAACCTTTTTTGCTAAATTTTTATTCTGAATCTGTAACGTTTCAATTGTTTTATTCACATCTTGCAATTGATCTTGTACATCAGATAATCCTTGATCACACACCTCAAGTCTTTCAATAGTTTCAACTTTAAAAGCTCCATAATCAGCCATCTGTTGAGTATTGACATCCACCAATGCATTAATCTTAGAAGTAAGATTATTCATAGAATCACCTAAATGCATCATTGAAGAAAATATCTTATGTTCAAGACTCTTGAAAAGTATATCAACATCAGTAGATCCAGACATCGTGGGATTCTGCTGTTCTTGTGGAATCAGAGGACCTTCTTTTAATTTAGTAGCTTTTCTTGCAGTTTGACTCCGTGTAAGAGCCCCTGCCACAGACCCCCCAGAAGTATCAGGAGGCTGATGATCAGGGTTATCTTTGATCCAAACCTCCTTTAAAAGCTTTGTTACGTCAGTATCTGGAAGAGCTGTTATAACTGGTGATATAGCAGTCAAATAACAACTCTTTAACTCTCCAACTGGTGGCGCCCCAGCTAATTCAGCAGTCAAAGTCTCAGTAGACGTTGTTTGAAATACTGGCATCCGGCCAGCCCTTTGTTCTAAAGGCAGCTGAAAACGACCTTCAGAAAGACTTACGGAATCAGAACGGAGCTCCAAGGCCGAATTCTTCGCTTGTTTTCCTGGATCCATTTCACGCTGAGTCGTGGCTTTTTGTAAACAAGCAGGCTCAGATAATTTCGGAAAATATAATTTTTTAATAATCTGTTGATGTTTCCTTTTACTTTTTTTAACAAATGTACCATTAGGTATTAATTCAACACCTCATACTATTTATAAACTTTTTTAAAAAGTTTTAACGGGCACTTAAAGACAAAACAATAAGTTAGAGTCAGGAGAGGACTGGAAGGCACGTCTGTTCCTTATGCCATCTTGCCACGCCCCCTCAACATCACAACCCTTATCTATTACCTCACTAACCCCTAATAGAAAGAAAGAAAAAATGAGGAGATGAAAAATAACCAAAAACAACAAAAACCAAACCACGTGATGGGGAGGCCTTGCCACAACTAGGTCCAAATCTTTAAAATTTTAAATGTAAATAATCCATACAAGGGCTCCAAACCTTCCTAAAAGTAGAGTATTTATCTCTCAAATAATATGTTTTTTTTTAAAAGGAATACAGGATCTTAATTCTAAATGTCATCTCTGTAAATAAGTTATAACTGGTCTTTCCACGTAATTGCAGTACACTTCCTTGCTACTGCTAAAGCCAATCTTCAAAAAGCTATTTGAAATTTGTCTAAACCATTTTTCAAACAAATTGTACTTCTATAATCAATTAAGAAAACTTTTGGATCCAAAGAAAACTTAATTTTCAAAATATCTTGTAAAAATTCCTTAATCCGAGACCAAAAACATTTAACTTTTTCACATAACCATATTGAAAGATAAGGTCCCCTTATCTTTCTTACATCTAAAACATAAATCAGAAGAAATCAAATTGTATCTTTTTAAATGTTCCCGAGTTAAATATAATTGATGTATAAAATTATAATGTACAAGTCTATATTGAACATTAATAATCTTTGTCATGCTATCTTTACAAATAGTTTTCCAATGATCTATATTAAATTCAATTCGTAAATCCTTTTCCCATTTTAATATTGACTTATGTAAATTTATTTTAGACAGTTTCTGTTGCAATAATTTATACATTTCAGATATGAATACTTTTTTGCCACCTTCCAGAATTATCATTTCAAATTTCGACTCCTTTGGAAGTTCCAAATTTTTCCCATGAGAATCATAAAACAATGATTTAATTTGATAATAACAAAAAAGCGAATGAGTTGGTATTTGATACCTGTCTTTCATTTTTTCAAACAAAAGATATCAATATAATTCATAACAATTATTTAGTCTCTTAATACCTTTCTGATACCAAATTTTAAGAAGGTGCTTATTAACCATAAAAGAAAAAAGTTTATTCTGATACAGAGGAATATATCTAGATATATCTTGAGTACCAATTTCTTTATTTACCTTATCCCATATTTCTATTAAATGAGTTAATACTGGTGACTAATATGGGCATAGCAATTTAGTATTCCATTTATAAACAAATTGATTCCTTCTATTTTCATTAATTCTATTTAATTCTATGTCTGCCCAAGTCAACAAACTATCAGAATCAAACATTCTATTAATGAATTTTAACTGAGCAGCTTTATAATAATTTTGAAAATTTGGAAGTTGTAAACCTCCTAATTCTTATTTCCATGTTAATTTCTGAATGGATATACTCTTGTCATTTTACCCTTCCATAAAAACTTCCTAACTATTGTATTCAAATCTTTAAAAAAATTGTTTAGGTATTTTACATGGAATAGATTGAAAAATATATTGAAGTCTTGGAAATACATTCATTTTAATACAATTCACTCTCCCTATTAAAGTTATCGGTAAGTCTTTCCATCTAACTAAATCATCTTTAATTTTAGAAAATAATGGTGTGTGCAGTGGAAGAAACACAGCCACCACGTTGAGGGTAATTAATGATTTTTTATTCAAATTCAGCGCGCACCATTAAGGGCAGCATGAGCTCAGTCACCTGGTGCATTGTAACATCATAATCGCTGCCCAGGGTGCGCGTTGGAAGGGTTACTGGAGTCAGAGAGAAACCTCTGACGATGCCATTTCCCCATGGCTGCCCCACAACATGGCGATACAAGCGGGGCTGGTTTGCCATGAGATGTGCGGCACCACGCAACCTCCACCTCCCCCCCACCCCAGAACAGGCTATGCGAACTGTTGCTTTGGTGGCCGGCCCCGGCGCTTGGCGCAGCCGTCTGCACCGGCTGTGATAAGTCCAGATGCGCCACCATAAAAAGTTCCTCTTTCCCCACCAACGTCCAGGGTGAAGGTTCCGCCGGACTGGTGCAAGACTTTGTATGGCCCTTCATACAGTCGCTTTAGCTGTGCACCTTGTGGTCCCCTCTGCACGAAAATGAACTGGGCCGAGTCGAGCTCTTTGGGGAGATGAAATGGCTGAGTGCTGTGGCGTGTCAGGGGTGGGAGAGCAAGGGAGGTCAGTCGCCTGCGTAGGTCCGCCAGCAGATTTTTGTCGGTGGAAGTAATGTCAGGGTCTCGGCCGAAAAACTCACCCAGCAGGAAAAGCGATGCGCCATAGACCATCTCCGCTGCTGAAGCCTGGAGGTCCTCCTTGGGTGCTGTCTTAATCCTGAGGAGGATCCAGGGTAGTTCGTCCGCCCAGTCTGGTCCAGAGAGCCTGGCCATAAGTGATGCATTCAGGTGCCTTTGGAACCACTCCACCAACCCATTGGACTGTGGGTGTGGTGGAGCTTGACCCCCAGGAGCTTTGCCATCTGATTCCACAGGGCAGACGTGAACTGCACCCCTCTGTCGCTAGTGATGTGCACCGGGACTCCTAAACAGGCAATCCATTGGCTGACCAGAGTCCTGGCGCACATCTCCGCGGAAGCCTCCTTAAGCAGGACGACCTCTGCCCACCTTGTGGCCTGATCCACCACCATGAGGTGGTAACGAGCCTCCTTGGACACCTGCAGAGGCCCGACGACATCAACGTGGATGTGTTGGAATCTGTGAACCGCTAGGTCGAAGTTCTGGATGGGGGCTCGCATGTGTCGCTGGACCTTGGAGGTCTGGCACCTGGTACAGTTCTTGTCCAGTTCCGCCACCTCCTTCTTCAGCCCGTGCCACACAAACCGCTCTGCGACCATCGCACGGTTGTCTTTACTGCTGGGTGAGCGAGGTCGTGGATCAGATTGAAGACCTTCGCCCTCCAGTGCGGCAGGATCACCAGGTGTGTTGTGCCTGTTGAGTCATCACAGAGCAATGTGTCTGGGCTGCTGGGCATCCGGACATCCTTGAGTTTGAGGCCCGAAATGGCGGTCCGCAAGGCTTACGTCTCCACATCGTTCCTCTGTGCCTGAGCCAGTTGCTCATAATCCAGGACAGACGCGAGAGTGTCGATAGCTGGATGGGAGAGCGTATCCGCCACTTCATTGTCCTTGTCAGCCCTTTGTCGGATGTCAGTCGTGAACTCAGACATGTACGAGAGATGGCGCTGCTGTCTGGAGGACCATAGATCCTTGGCCATCGTCAATGCTTGAGTGAGGGGCTTGTGAACCGTGAAGGTTGTAAACGGCCTGCCCTCGAGGAAGTAGCGGAAATGGTGGATGGCCAAATACAGTGCCAGGAGCTCTCGGTCGAAGTTGCTGTATTTGAGCGGGCACAGCTGCTTGCTGAAAAAGGCCAGCCTGCACCATCGTCCATTGAGCCACTGTTCCAGAACTCCCCCCCACTGCCGTAGCTCAGGCCATGAGCTTGAACAATGGGTGCATGGTGCGCGTGGCTCTGGGGATGAAATGATGGTAAAAGTTCACCATCCCCACGAACTCTTGGAAGGTCTTTCAGGGTGGAGAGTTTGGGGAATCGTTGAACAACCGCTACCTTCTCTGGCACTGGTGCGACCCCAGCCGCCGAAATGGTGTGCCCCAGGAACTGGAGGGACTCCTTGCCGAACTGGCATTTGGCTGCTTTGACCGTGAGGCCAAAGTCTGCCAGCCAGGCAAAGAATGTGCGGAGGTGGGCTTTGTGTTCATCGCGGTTGTGACTGACAATGAGAATATCGTCCAGGTAAATGAACATAAAGTCGAGGTATTTTCCAACCGTGTCCATGAGGTGCTGGAACGTTTGGGCTGCATTCTTTAGACCGAATGGCATAAGCATGAACTTGGAGGCTGAAAGGAGTGATAATGGCAGTCTGGATGCACTGGGATCTGATGGTATCCCCACATGAGGTCCACTTTGGAGAAGACCTGTGTGCCCTGGAGTTTGGCGGAGAAGTCCTGTATGTGGGGTACTGGGTACCTTTCTGGGGTGGTTGCGTTGTTCAACTGAAGGTAGTTCCCGCACAGTCTTCAGCCCCCGGATGATTTTGGGACCATATGGAGCGGAAATGCCCAGGCGCTTTCAGAGCCAGATGGTTCCCAGTTCATGGAGCCTGGAGAACTCCTCCTTTGCTTGCTGGGGTTTCTCGGGCGGCAGCCGTCTGGGTCTAGCGTGCAGCGGGGGGCCCTGTGTGGTGATGTGGTGGAAGACCCCATGCTGGTGCAGGGCTGCGTTGAACCATGGCTCCAAGATGGCGGGGAATCTGTGGAAGAACTCATCGATTTTGTCCCTGGTGGCGGCTATGGTGGCGATTTTGGGCCTGCGGGCTTCTGCTGTGTCCTGTCGGATGGAGTGGAACGTTCGGGCGTTGCCCAGCCCTTTGCCCTTCATGTCAACCAGTAGGCAGTGAGCTCTGAGGAAGTTGGCCCCTAACAGCACAGTGTCCATGGAGGCTAGGATGAACCTCCAGTGGAACTTCTCCCGATCTGGATCTGTGCCCTGCAGGTGCCGTAGGTCCTGATGGTGGAGCCGTTGGCTGCCCGCAGGGTTAGACCTCTAGATCGGGTGCGAGTCTCTAATGCTTAGGGGGGAAGGATGCTGAGTTCAGCCCCTGTGTCCACCAGGAATCAATGGCCGGTGGATCTGTCCGTCACATGAAGGAGGCTGTTTGTGTGTGTCAGCTGTCGCAGCTATCAACGGTGGCTGGCCTGGTTGTTTGCCTGAAACCTGCTTGGCTGGCGGCACTTGCGGGCTTATGCTCCCCAGCGCTGGTGGTAGAAACACCAGGTCCACTGGCCCTCCTCTGGCTTGGTCTTGGGAGAGGTTTGCGGTCGGCTGGCTCCTTGTCGTGCTACATGGTTGAGGGCTGCCTCGTTCTCCCTCTTCGTGCACCAGAGGGCATCTGCACAGGCTGCAGCTCTCCTCGGGTTCGAGAAGTCTTCATCTGTGAGGAGATGCTGGATGTCCTCCGGTATCTGTTCCAGGAATATCTGGTGGAAGAGAAAACAAGGCTTGTGGTCTTCCACCACAGCCAGCATTTTGTCCATCAGCGCTGACGGACTACGGTCCCCAAGCCCATCTAAGTGAAGGAACCTGGAAGCCTGTTGCTGGGAAGTTAGCCTGAAAGTTCCAAGAAGGTGTGTACTTGCCAGTAACTGAGGGGTGGTGGATGATGTCGTCCACCCTCACTGCTGTATCTTGGTCCAGAGGATTCACGACATGATAGAGCATCGTGGCGTCTATGGAGATGTTCTGGAGTTGAAATTGTGCTTCCGCCTGCCTGAACCACGTTCTCAGTCGGTGGGTCCAAAAGGGGGGAAGCTTGATGGAGACATGTGGCAATACAAGTGGGGCCGGTTCGCCATGAGGTAAATAATTTAAAACCTACAAATGATTTATATCTCTATTTTAATAGCTAAATATTTAATTTGATCTGTCCGTTTAAACCATGCTATGTCTTTTCAAGAAGAGTAATCAGTTTCAGAAAATGGCATAAGTTCACTTTTCTTCCAATTAACTTTATATCCAGATAGTTCTCCATATTGTTTCAATCTTCCCTGTAAAACTTTTAACTACTCTTGTGGTTCCGTTAAATAAGTAAACACATGATCGGCAAATAAACTAATCTTAAATTCATCCAATCCTGCTTTAATACCTTTTATATCAGTATCCTGCCTTATTAACTGTGCTAAAGGTCCTATCACCAATGCAAATAATGTAGGTGACAAAGGACCACCTTGTCTAGTTGATCTTTCTAACTGAAAGGACTCAGATAAAAGTCCATTTGTCACAACTCTAGCCTTTGGATGTTTATATATTGCCTTAATCCAATTTATAAACATTGGTCCAAATCGAAAATTTCCCAACACTTTAAATAAAAAACACCATTCAACCCTATTAAATGCCTTTTCAGCATCTAATTATAAGACTATTGGTAAGTTGGATTTCTCCTGTGAAACATAAATTGAACTAATTAATTTAGTTATTATCTGCAGAATAACGACCTTTAATAAAACCCGCTTGATCAATATGAATAAGCATCGGTAAAAATTGAACTAATCTTTTAGCTAGAACCTTAGTCAAAAGTTTATAATCAACATTCAATAATGAAATTGGTCTATATGACTCTGGATTCAAAGGATCCCTATCTTTCTTAAGAATAACTGTTATAGCTTGTGAAAAAGAGTCTGGTAAAGATTGTGTTTCTCTAGCTAGCTCTAAAACTTCAATAAATGGAGGAAACAATAACCTGAATTTTTGGTAAAATTCTGTAATAAACCCATCCTCTCCTTGAGATTTACCATTTGGCATTGATTTAAGAACTGCTGTAATTTCCTTAAGATTTATCTGTTTCTCCAATTCTTCCCTAATCCATTCATTCAAAATGGGTAATTGTAATTTACTTTAAAAATTTATCTATTTTAACTTGATCTCGTTCAATTTCTGAGGTATACAATTTCCTATAAAATTCTTTAAACTCCTCATTAATATCCTGAGGTTTATAGGAAATTCTCAATATTTTTCTAACAGCATTTATTATTCTAGAATCTAGATGCTTGCTCAGATTTCAATTGTCATGCTAAGACTTTATGTGCCCTTTCTCCTTATTCATAATATTTTTGTTTAGATCTTTGCAATAAATGTGCAAACCTATAAGTTTGTAATGTATTATTTCAATTTCTTAGAAGTTCATTGTACTTTTTTCTCTTTATCAAATGGATTTCTTTGTAATTTTTCCAAAACATTTCTTTCTCTAATGTATCTGTATCAACTAAATATTGCTTTCTAAGTTTAGATGTAAAACTAATAATATGGCCTCTTAAATATGTTATTAATGCATCCCATAATACAAATTTACTATCCACAGACTGTCTATTTATATCTATAAACTGTTGTATTTGTTCAGTAATAAATTTACAAAATTCTTAATTTTTAATAATAAAGGATTAAATCTCCAATGATATATAGAGTTCATATTTCCTGTTTTTGTATATGTCAATAAGACATGCAAATGATCTAACAAAATTCTAAACTTGTATTCAACCAATACCACATTATCTAATAATTGAGCCAGTAACAGATTAAAAAAAATCAATTCTAGAATAAGTATTGAGGCCAATAAAACAAATAATCTCTCTTTCGGATTTACTTTCCTACATATATCAACCAAATTCACTTCTTTCATTAAAGATATCAATTTTTTGGCCATGTTTGTTCCTGATACAGTTTTACCAGATTTATCTACTACAGGATTTAAACAACAATTAAAATCACCCCCAATCATAATTTGGGGATAGGACTGTGCCAAATTAAGAAAAAACATCTTGAATAAACATCTCATCATTAACATTTGGTGCATAAATATTCACAAGTGTCCAAGAATCTGAATAAATTTTACAATTTACTACCAAAACTATTCCTACTGATTTAGATTCTGAACTGAATGATACATTTTTATTAACCAAAATTGCAACACCTCTAGCTTTAGAATTGAAATAGAAGCAAACACTTGACCCACCCAATCTCTTTTTAATTTTTGATGTTCTTTTTCTGTTAAATGTCTTCCAAACATGCAATTTTTTTAATGTAAGCTAACACTCTTTCTTTTAATTGGATTATTGAGCCCATTCACATTAAACATAGCAGATTTTAAATTAGCCATCTTATCTCACAACCATCCTGACCTGTGTAGCAGGATCCCCATCCACATAGAACATACTCAAATTAATCCACATCTTCTCAACAAAGTAAAAAGAAAGGAAAAAGAGAGAAAAAAATCCCCAAAACATTTAAAAAAAACCCTTCCTCTCAACCCTAAAAATAATTAGTGTACTACCCCATCTACGACACGGATAGCAGCCTCAGCCACTAAGTGACCAATGGTTTCGGTTTGAGATACAATGAGATTTTGCATCTCTCCAAAATGGAAACCCCAAAACAGTATAAGCAAAAGGTTCAAATATGATAAGCTTCTTAACTCTTTATTCACTTGCTCCTCAAGAATAGATATCTCTTCAGTCAGTACATTCCTTTTTTTTGCATCTCATCTTTTCTTGTTTTCTTCTTTTTCACCTTCTGCACCCTATTATCTTTCTCTCTAGAAAGTCCATTTGATTTTTGCATCTGAGAAGATGAAGACTGACCCTTCTTAAGATTTCCATCATTATCAAAAAAATTGAGATTCATATACCCCATAAAAGATCTTTAAAACTGCAGGGATTCTGAAAGCAAATTTATAACTTTTCTGTCAGAGGACTGCTTTTGCCGAATTAAATTCTTTGTCTTTTAATAATTTTTTGACTAAGGTCCGCATTTTTTTAAAAAACTGTTATGGGCCACCATGTTGTCGTGCATTTTGAACCACCAATCTTAATATCAGTTCTTTGTCTCGATTGCGTAAACACCATCAAAACAGACCAAGGTGGGTGACCAGGCAGCGGTTTCCTTCTAATTGCTCTTTTGGCCCTAACCAATTCTAACCCATCTGGAAACATATCTGATCCTAAAATCTCTGGAATCCATTTTTGAAAAAACTTTAATGGATCAGAGCTTTCAAAATCTTCTGGAAGTCCCACTATCTTCACACTATTCCTCTGGCTCTGATTCTTCAAAGAATCAGTTTTCTTCAATAAATCATTTTTCTTTATTCTCCATCCAGTGAAAGAATCATAAAAAGTCAACTTCTGTTGACTTTGATCTATATCACAATCCACCATCTTATCTTCCATCTTCTTAACCTTCTCTTGTAATTTATCCACTACTTTAGCACATTTTACTACATCAGCTTTAACAGTTGCTATTTCTTCCATAACTTTAGAAAGCGTGTTATTCACAGATTTAAAACCCAAAGAAATCTGTTGAGATATTGCTTGAAATTGTTGTTCAAAATAATCTTTAGGTTTAGCTGTAGGCCAACCATGAGCTGAAGCCGCTTCTACTTCCTCACTTAATTCCAGTTCTTCCTCTGAGCTTTCAGCTCCCACCATTTCTGCAATTCCTGCCCCCAGTTCTTTAGCCTCCACCACAGTTACTCTTTTACTTCTCTCCCTTCCCCCACATGGTTTTAGGTTGATCCTCCACAGACCCAGACTCACTGGGACGGTGAACACCAGAGGGAAGAAAAAATGCTTGGTATAGTGCGCGTGAGCACTCTACTTCAGCTTCAGTGGAAGAGCGTCACTTGACTTTGGCGCCATCTTTGCCTAGAGCTCCACTGCACTGGTGCCGGTGTCACTCTCAGAGTCACCGGTTCTCGTCACTGGGGGTGAGGAGGAGCATTACTCGAATCCCCTGGATCCAACTCTGAGGTAGACCTCACCTCTTCCAAGCTTACCGGTTGCTTTAAAATCGGTTTCTTCATCGTTTGAGCTCTAGTTTTCCTCATAATTATTCCTGCTTTTTCTTACAATGCTTTTTTAAAACTTTTATACTGTTAGAAGGGTATTTCAAAATGGGCTTTTCTTTAATCTGTCAGGAGAGATGTCCACCTATGTCTCTTGCCTACGCCATCATGCTACGCCTCCCCTCCATCTCTTAATTTATTTTAGCAGGAATCAGCCTCTGAGAC
Source organism: Narcine bancroftii (assembly GCF_036971445.1). Classification (NCBI taxonomy): domain Eukaryota; kingdom Metazoa; phylum Chordata; class Chondrichthyes; order Torpediniformes; family Narcinidae; genus Narcine; species Narcine bancroftii. The sequence goes on from NC_091469.1 coordinate 434,405,734, forward strand.
TCTCTGCTCTGCTCTTCTCTCCTCACCCTCTTTTCCATCATCTTAGACACTTCCCACTGTAATTGCAGAAAGTGCAAAACTTGTTTCAACGTTTCCTCTTCACCTTCACCCAGGGCATAAATACACTTTCCAGGTCAGGCAGAGCTTTACTTGCATATCATCTAATTTAATCTACTGCATCATCATCTGTGGCATCCTCTACTTCTGTGAGGCCAAACACAGATTAAATGATCACTTTGTGGAACACTTGCGCTCTGTGGGTATAAATTTGAACACCCAACAGGCAAACATCTAAATTCCCATCAACATTCCTACATCTGTGCCATCATCCATTTTCCAGTATTTAAGATTCACATTCTATTATGAACAATACATAATTGACAGGTGTAGAATTTCATAAAAATAACAAACTCTCTTTGCACAAAAGGGATGATTGTAGCCTGAAGAAAGAACAATGTGAAATGTTTATGATAACCCTGGAGGAAAGGGATATGAGAGATAATAGGGAAGCGACTAGGAAGAGCTAGAATAGATAAAAAATCTTTTAAAAAAAACCCATGATCTTTTCACCAATTTATTAGGATCTCTTTATTATATAATTTGACATCTTTTTTGATTCCAGTAATGAACTGCAATCTGATGTTGAATGCACAAGCAGCAAACAAAATCTGTCGCTTAATGAATAATCCAGATCCCTCTGGACAACTTTTGTTTCGATCATCTGATATCTTATGGATTTTATTAGAAAAGGCTTCTAAGAAAGAACTTGTTAATCAGCTGAAAGATGTTGCGTGTATCCAGTGAGTATTTACAAATTTAAATAATAATTTAAATACTATTTCCTGGTGACAGTTGATTTTTTTTTTTAATTATCATTTCATTATTTCCATGCATTTGGTCAACATGGTTTCAAATTAGAATGGAGTATTCATTATGTGTCTTTCTTCTTTCTTTGGCTTGGCTTCGCGGACGAAGATTTATGGAGGGGGTAAAAAGTCCACGTCAGCTGCAGGCTCGTTTGTGGCTGACCAGTCCGATGCGGGACAGGCAGACACGATTGCAGCGGTTGCAAGGGAAAATTGGTTGGTTGGGGTTGGGTGTTGGGTTTTTCCTCCTTTGCCTTTTGTCAGTGAGGTGGGCTCTGCGGTCTTCTTCAAAGGAGGCTGCTGCCCGCCAAACTGTGAGGCGCCAAGATGCACGGTTTGAGGCGTTATCAGCCCACTGGCGGTGGTCAATGTGGCAGGCACCAAGAGATTTCTTTAGGCAGTCCTTGTACCTTTTCTTTGGTGCACCTCTGTCACGGTGGCCAGTGGAGAGCTCGCCATATAATACGATCTTGGGAAGGCGATGGTCCTCCATTCTGGAGACGTGACCCATCCAGCGCAGCTGGATCTTCAGCAGCGTGGACTCGATGCTGTCGACCTCTGCCATCTCGAGTACCTCGACGTTAGGGGTGTGAGCGCTCCAATGGATGTTGAGGATGGAGCGGAGACAACGCTGGTGGAAGCGTTCTAGGAGCCGTAGGTGGTGCCGGTAGAGGACCCATGATTCGGAGCCGAACAGGAGTGTGGGTATGACAACGGCTCTGTATACGCTTATCTTTGTGAGGTTTTTCAGTTGGTTGTTTTTCCAGACTCTTTTGTGTAGTCTTCCAAAGGCACTATTTGCCTTGGCGAGTCTGTTGTCTATCTCATTGTCGATCCTTGCATCTGATGAAATGGTGCAGCCGAGATAGGTAAACTGGTTGACCGTTTTGAGTTTTGTGTGCCCGATGGAGATGTGGGGGGGCTGGTAGTCATGGTGGGGAGCTGGCTGATGGAGGACCTCAGTTTTCTTTAGCAGTTACATAAAAGCCAATGTAGTCGCATTAGGGCACACAGTGAGCGAAAGAACAACAGAGAGTCAAAGTGAGTTGAACCAACTGAATTTAATACAACTCTCGCACGCATTTGTATCCCTTGGAACCTGATGATGTTTGTGACTCCCAGGACATTTAAGACATCAGCCACTTGGCTGTGGGCTTGCCTGGCACCCGTCAGATCTGCCATGGACTTGCCTGCAACTCTGTGAGCCAGTTCGCCAGTTGGGTGGGTGAGCCGCCACATGAACCCCCCCAACCCCAGAACTGGGGTTAGGAGGTGTGGAGTCCACTACCAACTCCTCTTTAGTCCGTTTGGGTACCCGACCTCAGCGGTATGGGAGTGGCACAGTCACAGGTGTTCCAGGTCTATGTGCACCAGCTTGAGTGGTCAATGGTGAAGGTCTCACAGCTGCTCACATCAATGACGAACATGGTTCCGTTCTGATGCACCACCTTGTGTGGGCCCTCATACAGCTGCTGGAGTGGAGTCCAGTGCGTGCCCCTACAGACGAAGATGTAATTGCATTCCTGGATGTCCTTGGGGAGAAAGAAGGTATGGGGCCGTGGCACGAGGCTGGGACAGGAGCTAATGCTCCCTCCATCTCTAAGTCCTCTGTGCCACGGGCTGCTGGCACAAATTCACCAGGAACCATCAGTGGGGTACCGTATATCAACTTTGCCAAAGACGTGGCTAAGTCTTTGGGAGCCAGGCGGATGCCAAGAAACACCCATGGGAGCTCGTTCACCCAATCTGGGCCTCGGAGGTGCACCATCAGGGCCGACTTTAGGTGCCAGTAGAAACGCTCTACCAGGCTGTTGGATAACGGATGTGGTGCAGCTGGGTCCCAAATAGCTGTACCAGTGCCGACCATAGGCTGGATGGAAATTAAGACTCCCTGTCTGAAGTGATGTTGGCAGGCAGGCTGAAACATAGGCCATGCCAAGCAAATCTATTAGCCACCGGGTTGGATGGTTGCCAAAAAGGATGGGTGGGCCAAACCATGTAGTGAGTCGAAAATGTGATGCTTCCAAGTGGCTGGAACGATGGGCTGAAGTTGGCTAGTGAACACATCGTAGGAGCTTTCTGCCTGTTGGGCTAATTGGGATGTCCTCAAGTTGCAGGCCCGAGATTGTGGTTCATTTCTTTGTCCAGCTGCTGTGCCTTGGCAATCACTATGTAGTCCAACCTTGGTGACGGAGAATGTACCGAGTGGATGGAGGTGTGAGACAGTGCATCAGCCACAAGATTATTTTTCCTGAAGATGTGTTTGACGGTGGTGGTATACTCCGAGATGTGTTACAGGTGGTGTTGCTGCCATGCTGAATAATGGAGCCAACACTTTGGCAAATGCGAAGATGAGAGGTTTGTGGTCCGTGAAGACCATGAACTCCTGCCCCTCCAAGAAATAACAAAAATGCCGGATGGTGAGGTAGAGGGCGAGCAGCTCCCTGTCGAAGGTGCTTTATTTCAGCTCTGGGGGGTCACAGGTGCCGGCTGAAGAATGCAAGTGATTTACACTGACCCTCAATTAGTTATTCCAACACGCCACTGATTGCTTAGTTGGAAGTGTCAACCGTGAGGGCTGTTGGCACATCCATCTGCAGGTGTACCAGGAGAGTGGTGTTTGCAAGGGCATCCTTGGCTTACTTGAAAGCCGCTGCTGACTCCGTGTCCCAGGTGATTTGCTTGGCCTTGCCAGTCATCAGGCTGAACAGGGGTTGCATGATCTGAGCTGCTGATTGGTGGAATTGGTGGTAAAAGTTGATCATGCCCACGAACTCCTGTAGGCCCTTGACTGTACTGGGCCTGGCAAACTGGTGTATGGCCATGACTTTTTTTGGCAAGGGAACCGCTCCATGCCGGTTTATGCGGTGCCCAAGGAAAAAACTGGCACCATGACGTTGATGGACAGGCTGTATCCACTCAGCCGGAGGTAGTTTTGGTGCAAGTGTGTCAAATGCTCTTGGTGCAAACGGTTGGTGATCAGGATATCATCTAAATAGATGAAGACAAAATCCAAATCAGGCCCTCCTGAGTCCATGAGCTCCTGAAATGTCTGTGCCGCGTTTGAGTCTGAAAGGCATTCGTAGGAACTGAGTGATGAGGGCTGTCTTGGAGACATCATTGGGGTGGATGGGAATCTGGTGATACCCACGGACCAGATCAACCTTGGAGAAGATGTGTGCCCCATGCAAATTGGTTGTAAAGTCCTGAATGTGGGGCACTGGGTAGTGGTTGGCCATGTTGGTATCGGTGACCCTTCTATGGAGGTCACTGCGTGGCCTCCATCCTCCAGCCAACTTGGGAACAATGTGCAGTGGAGAGACCCACAAGCTGTCTGAACGTCGTACCATCCCCATCACCTCCATTTTCTTGAACTCCTTGACGAGGTGGAGTTTGTCGGGTGTGTGCCCACGTGGTGGGGCATGTAACGGTGGTCCTTGAGTGGGAATGTGGTGCCATCCACCATGCTTAGAAGCATCTATGGAGAACTGTAGCATAATAATGGTCAGGAGCTGCACTAGTACTCTAGCAAATTCATTGCCTGTAAAAGTCAGAGTCCAGGTGTGGGTCCGGTAACTTGGCTTTGCCGAGCGAGAAGGTCTGAAAGGTCTTGGTGTTCACTAGATGCAGTCCCTTGAGGTCCACTAGGAGGTAGTATGCTCAGAGGAAATCTGCACCCAATAAAGGCTGTGACACTGCTGCCAGTGTAAATGACCAGGTGAAACAGCTGGAACCGAACTGTAGTGGGATGGTTCGTGTGCCTTATGTGAGAATACTGCTGTTGTTGTTGACAGCACTGAGCTCCAGTCCTGACTTCCCGACGTGGGTGTCGTGGATCGAGGGGGGCAAGATGCTAACCTCCGCCTGTGTCTACGAAGAACTTTCGCCCAGTGTGTTGGTCCCACAAGTAAAGGATGCTATCATGGTGGCCAGCCACCATAACCATTAGGAACAGCCAGCTGTGGCATTTCCTACTTTTGTGAGTAAAAACACCAACGATTCGAACTAGGGTTACTCCCTGCTGCGGGCGTCACTGCCTTCATTGGGGGCATGAAGAAGGGCTGGCCTTGGGGCATGACACAGTAATTTGGTCGATGGAGGCCCCCGGCATGCTGCTTGGTGTGCCAGAGGATATCTGTGCGGGCCGCTACTTTGTGTGGGTCACTGAAATCATCGTCAGAGATGAGGAGGTGGATATCTCCTGGCACCTGCTCGAGAAAGACTTTTTCGAACAGTAAACATGGCTTACGGCTGTCTGCTAGTGCCAGCATCTCGTTCATTAAGGCCAATGGTCCATGGTCGCCTTGGCCGTCCATGTGGAGCAACCGCGCTACACGGTCACAACAGGAGAGGCCAAAAGTACAGATCAGGAGTGCCTTGATTGTTTCATCCCTGTCCACAACCAATGGCTGGTGTTGGAAGTTGTTGATGCATCCTGCTATTTTCTGGTCAAGTGAACGAACCACATACTTATACTTTGTGGCATCCGAGACAATTTGCCTGACCTGGAATTGGGTTTCTGCCTCTTCAAACCAGACCTGCAGCTGCAAGGTCCAGTATGTCAGCAATTTCAGTGAATCTGCATTCTGCATGCTTGGGTCGGTCATCATTGGGTCCAAATGTTGTTTGGACCATCAGTGTCACCAGTGTGGGTGTACTAGGCACACAGTGAGTGAAAGAACCACACAGAGTTGAAAGTGAGTTGAACCAATTGAATTTAATAGAACTCTTGCACTTGCCTAAATCCCTCAGAACCCGATGATGCTTGTGACTCCTGGGACCTTTATGACATTAGCCACTTGGCTGTGGGCTTGCCTTGCACCTGGAGGTATCACAGTCAGATCTGCCATGGACTTGCCCATGACTCAGTGAGCCAGTTCACCTGTTGTGTGGGCGACCCATCATATAAACATAATTTCAACATCAATGGGGACCACAGAAATGCCAACAAATGTGAAAATTAAGCAATATAAAACTTCATAGCTAATTGTGTTAATTATGACTTTTAGAACCATTGATTAAAAGGCACTTCAAACCAACTCATCTATGCTGACCACTTTGGAATTTTGGCCTTGTTCCATTTACATATATTTGGTTTATAACCTGAACCCTCATCCATATATCTGTTGAAATGACTTTGGACATTATAATTGAACCTATAATTTTATATTGAAGGCTGCATTTAAAAGGAAATAGTGAAGTAAATATTGTTATCAACTGAAGCTATGATTATCACTGGAAGTAAAGTCTTTGATTTTAAAGTCTGTTCTACAAGATCCTAGATTCAAACGGCTCAAAAATAGGCCTTTCAGCCCACAATGTCCATGTTGACCATCCAGTATCCACCTACACCAGTGGTTCCCAACCTTTTACTTTCCACTCACATTCTACTTTAAGTATTTCCTATGCCATAAGTATTCTGTGATTAGTAAGGAATTACTTAAGGTGGTATGTGGGTGGGAAAAAAAAAGTTTGAAAACCACTGTTTTAATCATTCCAAATTGATTCATTATGTGCACAGTTTCATAACTCCAAAGGAAATGGGCCAATGACAATTTTTCTCAAGCAAAATATTTCATTAATAATTGGGTCTAGAGCAGTGATTCTCAGCCTTCCCTTCCTACTCACATACCACCTTAAACAATCACTTACTAATCACAGAACACTAATGGCATAGGGAATACTTAAAGTGGTATGTGAGTGGAAAGAAAAAGGTTGGGAATCACTGACCTACACTAATCTTTGTATACGCACCATGCAATTAGACCAAGAAAATTAGGCCTGGATGGAGTACCTAGCTGAGTACAACCAATAAGTGATAATTCTGCCTTGCCCACAGAAAAAAGAACCTGACAATAAATCTGAAAATTATTTGAAACTAATTTTCCTAATATTTGTATTATAAAATATTAGAGAATATCTTCCATTAAGCATCAGCACTTCTGTCAAACCTAACTGAGGTTATTTGTGCTATCCTAAATTCTATTGCTGGTGTGGGTTTAACCAAGTAGTGGTGTGTGTGCTAACCGTACATCTGCTGCACAGATGGACTCCCTATGGAGTTCAATAGGGCAGTACAAATGTCTTCTAACAATGCAATTTTCAGGCTGAAAAATATTGCTGAGCCTGCACTGGGTTTAACCTAGTGCCAGTGCAATAGTCTCATTGAAATTAATAGGGAAAAGTGGTGGTTGGTGAAGTGGTAGTAGATTTTTTTAAATTAGTTTTAATTCAGATTTAAAATATATTTATTTGTCTTTATTTGTATACAAATTGTTTTTATGGGTAATTTAATTAAGGAAAATCATTATTAATTGCTTTAGTATTTATAAGTAATTCCTGGATAGTTTTGAATATCACAGGCATTCACAGAGGTTCAACCTTTTACAACTGGTGACCCTGCAAGCATGGCTTACTGGCTCAGTACAAATCTCTGTAAACAGCTGATGACTATGCCAAGCCTTGCATTGTACTGGGTGATACCATTTGCTTGGCACTATTCTGGAAGAAACAAGGTAGGAGACTGGGAATCCAAAAATTAGCAGACTCTGCTCTAATATTAGGGTGACCTAGTAAGTGTAGCAGTTAGCACAATGCTATTGCAATGCCAGTGACCTGGGTTTGAATCCAGTACTCTCTGTAAGGAGTGGGTACGTTCTCCCTATGTCTTTGTGGTTTCCTCTGGATGCTCTGGTTTCCTCATTCTCTTCAAAATGTATGGGGGTGGTAGACTAATTGAGGCATTTGAACAGCACAAGCTCATGGTCAGGAAAGGCCTGTTACCATAGTGTTATATCTAAATTTAAAAAAAAACAGAAAATGCTGGAAGGACTCAGTAGGTCAGGCAATGTTTCTGGAAAGAGAAGGAAAATTAACTTTTCAGGCCAGAGACCATTTGTCAGAGCTTTTTTTTTCAGCCTGACTGTTTAAGTGTTTCCACAATTTTCTGTCCTTATTTCAGATTTATAGCATCTGCAGACTTTTTGATTTTCTATCATTAATTTACTTTATTTTTCACCTTTAGTGCATTGAAAGAGGCCTTTTTGAACAAAATGATAAATGGTTACTGCCATTCCGACCGCCAACTGCGTAATGACTTGCTGGTAATAGCTACAATTCTGGCAGAGAATCCCTTGATTCCAATGATTGTAAGTTTTATTGACAAGTACAAGTATAAATTTCAAACATTCAGGTGTTTTTTAGTAAATGAAATAAAACAATCAGATATTTTCTTAATACGTTTCAAGTATATTTTGTCAATCAGATATTTTTGCAATATATTGAAAGTATATTTTGTAATTTGCTTTTGTGATTTATTCTATGATACAACAGTTATTTAAAATACTTTATTTTGTTGAATATAATCAATTTTTTTAATGAACTAATATGGAGAAATAGTTTGATTGAATCTTGTAATACTTATTTTGCAATCTCCCCTGTTTACTGATAGGAAACTGGTTTTACTAAGCAGCTAATCGAGTTTGCTGTATTCCCTGAAGGTACGACTTTTCTATTAATTTAAATTATCTCAAGACCTGTATACAGTTTCCATTGACTGATATTTCATCTCTTGCTGTTCACATCCCTACATTTCAATAATATAATAAAAATATTTGCAATTTCCATAAATTTAATTTGTTGCTTCATTGTGGGTAATAAGCTCCACAATTCCACACACCACTCACTAGTATCTCATTCTCTCCATTACTGTTTATATTCCTTGAATTTTGATTTTATTAGTTGCATTGTTTGCAATTTTTCTTGTTTTTCGAGGTGTGAAATACAAAAGAATAAACTTTTTTCCTTTAATCACTTTGTTTCCTCGTTGTCAATTCTAAAACCAGGCATAATAATTGCGATTTGAGGCAGGCAAGGACCATTTAACTAAAAATCTAAAAAGACAAATACAAATGACTGCCCACTCTTTTTATGAAAGTTCTATTTGGAAGCAGGACGTGAAGTGGATTACTTAAATAAATAAGTTAACGATTGCACAGCCACCTTCACAAGGATAAATTCAAAATCTGTTTGTCTTAAAACTTTACAACAATTTTCATAGACTTGGAAAGAAAAGCATTTTGAAAGAATATAGATCTTGATAAGCAAAGCTAATAAATATCCAGTAGAATTGTAGATGTACATCTGGTATAAGACATTAAGACATACTGTAGGAGCAGAAATGGGCTATTGCCCCTCCATCACGTCTGTCAATCATTTTATCATGAGCTGATCCATTTTCCCACTCAGCCCCACTGCTCAGTCTTCTCTCTATAATTTTTATTTTAGACTACAGTATGGTAACAGGCCCTTCTAGTGCATGAACCCATGCCACCCAAATACCCCAATTAACCCCCAACAATTTTTTTTGAAGGGTGAAAGGAAACTGGACACAGGGAGAATGTACAAACTCCTTACAGTGTCAGATTTGAACACAGGGCTGGGCCTACACAACTGCCTGAGGCAACAAATTTCACAAATTTACCACCCTCTAGCTGAAGAAATTCCTCTGCATCTGTTTTAAGCAGATGCACTTCACTCCTGAAGTTGTGCCCTCTTGTCCAAGAGTCAACCACCATAGGAAACAACCCTTCCATATCTACTCTGTCCAGCCTTTCAACATTCAAAATGTTTCAATGAGATCCCCCTCATTCTGCTAAATTCCAATGACTGGAGGCCAAGAGATGTCTAACGCTCCTTAAATGATACCCTTTTATTCCTGGAATCATCCTTGTGAACCTCCTTTGAAACCTCTCCAATGTCAGCACGTTACTCCAAGTACTCCAAGTGTTGTCTCAGCAGTGCCTTGTAAAGCCTCAACATCACATCCTGGCTTTTGTATTCTATTCCTCTTGAAATGAATGCCAGCATTGCACTTGCCTTCTTCACCATAGACTCAACATGCAAGCTATCCTGCACGATGACTCCCAGGTCTCTTTGCATCTGGATATTTTCAATTTTCTCTCCATTTTAAAAAATAGTCTGCCTGTTTATGTTTTTCTACAAAGGTTCGAGACCATACACTTTCCGATATTGTATTTCATTTGCTATTTCTCTGCCAAGTTGAAGTCCTTCTGCAGCCTCTGTGTTTCCTTATTACTACCTGCTCCTCCACCTAACTTCACATCATCTGTAAACTTGGCCTCAAAGCTTATCATTTCATAATCTAAATCATTAATATACAACATAAAAAGAAGTGGTCCAACTGATCCCCATGCCTCTAGCAAATGGCAGCAAATCAGAACCAGAACATGATTCCTGTATTCCAATTCTCTGCTTCCTGCCAATCAGCCATGTCAGTGTGTTTCCTGTTCCTCTTATCTTGTTAAGTAGCCTCATGCAGCACTTTGTCAAAGGTTTTCTGAAAATCCAAATATACAACACCCATTCCATCTGTTTAATTGAGCCTGCTTGTTATTTCTTCATAGAATTCCAGTAGGTTTGTCCAGCAAGATGTTCCCTCAAGGAAACCATACTGGCTTTGGCCTATTTGTCATGTCCCTCAAAGTGCTCCATAACCTCATCCTTTACAGTAGAATCCTACATCTTCCCACGGTTGATGATTTCCTTTCTGATGACTCTCTTGAATAGTGGGGTTACATTTGTGATTTTCCAGTCTTCCAAGACTAGACCAGAATCTATTGATTCCTTTAAGATCATTACAAATGCCTCTACAATCTCTACCACTACTTCTCTCAGAACCAGAGGGTGCAATCCATCTGGTTTGGGAGACTTATCCACCTATTACACTATTCAGCTTTCTGAGCACCTTTCCCTTGAAATAGTAACTGATACCTTTTGACGTCTGGCATACTGCTAATATCTTCCACAGTGAAGACTGATGCAAAATATTCATTTAGTTCCTCTGCCATCACCTTGCCTTCCAATTTTATTTCTCCAGCACCATTTTTCTTATGGTCCTATCTACTCTCACTTCTCTTTTACTCTTGATATATTTGAAGCTTTTAGAATCCTCTTTGATATTATTTGCTAGCCTACTTTCATACTTGATCTTTTTCCCCCCTTATGAGATTTTTAGTTACCTTCTGAAAGTTTTAAAAAATTTTGGGGCTGCAAACAGTTCTTCCAAAAAAAGCAAGACTTCACTTGTGAATCTGCAGGGGTCATCTACTGCATCCGATGCTCCCTTAGTGGTCTCTTCTTCATGGGAGAGATTGGGCACAGACTGAGAAATTGCTTCATTGAGCACTTCAGCTCTGTCTGCCACAATAATGTGGATCTCACAGTGGCCACCCATTTCAATTCCCAATCCCATTCCCTTGATGACATGTCTGTCTATGATCTCATGTGCTACCTGACTGAGACCACCTGCAAAAGGAGGGACAACACCTCATCTTCCTACTGGGCACCCTCCAACTTCTCTGGTTTCCATTTAAACTCTTCCCCCTCCCATCATTCTCCCCTGTCTCCTTTCCTCTAGTTTTGCCTATCTCTTTTCCCTCTGTCTCCTTTCACAGAGCCAAAATCAATTCTAATCTTTCCGCTTATCATATCCAATTAAAACATTTTATCTATTAGTCTGGACTTCTCTCTCCCATTCTTCCCCCTTTCACTCCCCAAACTTTATTCAGACACCTGTCTGCTTTTTGCTCAAATCCAAAGCATCAATCATATATATTTAGCTCCTACAGATGCTGTATGACCAGCTGAGTTCCACCAGCATTTCTGAGTGTTTTTACAATATTTCAGTGGAGTAAAGTGAATTAAAGTGGCATGAGAGAGGAGCTGGCCAAAGTAGATTGGAATCGGACACTAGTAGGAAAGATAAAGGAGTGAATGAGGGAGTGATCCCTGCAGAAGGTGGAGAGGGGAATATATGTCTGGTTGTGGGATCATGTAGTAAGTGGCGGAAATGGCGAAGGAGAATATGTTGGACATGGAAGCTGATGAGGTGGTAGGTGAGGATAAGGCGAATCCTGTCTTTGTTGCATGTGGGGACAGAGGGGACTGGGGCAGATGTGTGGGTAATGGAGGATATGCAGGTGAGGGCACATTGTTTGAGGAAGGACAACATCTCTGATGATCTGGGTGTAAGACCTCATCCTGGGAACAGATGCGACAGAGATGGAGGAATTGAAAAAAAGGCATAGAATCTTTACAGGGGACAGGGTGTGAAGAGGTGTAGTCAAGGTAGTTGTGGAAGTTGGTGGATTTCTTCCACAAACCCACCAACTCCCACAACTACCTCGACTACATCTCTTCACATCCTGTATATAACTGCCACCAGTGTATTTTTACCCTTGCTATTTTGTAACTCAGCCCGCAATGATTCTATATCTTCTGATCCCTTTGTCATCTCTTTATAATGATTTAATGTTGTTCCTTTCCAACAGAGTGACACCACTACCCCTGCTAACCTATCCATTCGTGGTCATTCGGCTCTAATGACATCCATCCTTTATCCGTGATGGCCACAACATTATACCTGCAAATGTGTAGCTGTACTGTAAGGACATGCACTTTATTTTGTATGCTGTGTGCATTTAAATACAAAATCTTCAGCCCTTTGTTTTGTTACTTTTGACTCTGTTCCTATTGTGTTGCAACTCATCCCACTAGCTGCAATTTTGCTCTATCTCCCTATCCTTCCACACAAACTCTCTACCAACTATTCCTTCTTGTGCACCAACTATCTCTTGGAGTGAAACACAAAAGTATGCAGATGCTGTGATTGTAGTAAAAACACAGAAATGGTGGAGGAACTTGCAATGCCCAGAGGAGGTAAAGATACATTAAAGATGTTTCGGGCCTGAGTCCTTCAAGATATGGAAAAAGAAGTCAGCGTCTGAATAAAAGAAATAATATGGGGAGATGTAAAGGACAGCAGACAAAAGCTGATAATTGGATATGGAAAGGTGAAAATTAAGAATTGATCAGGGGAGGGGGGATTTGCTCTGTGAATGTAGAGCTGAGGTAAAGTGAGGTAAATGAGAGAGAGAGAAAAGGGAAGAGGAAGGAATAGAGCTATAGGAAAGGAGACATGATGGCGGGGGAGGGGGGGAGATGGTATGGATAACAGAAACCAGAGAAGTTGATGTTAATGCCATCAGTTAGAGGGTTCCCAGATGAAATATGACGTGTTGTTCCTCCAATTTGCTTGTAGTCTTAGTCTTGAAATGCATGAGACCATGGAAGGACATGTCAGCAAAGGAATGCGGCAAGGAATTGAAATGGGTGGCCACTGGGACATCCCCACTATTATGGCGGACGGAGCAGAGGTGCTCAAGGAAGTGATCTTCCAGTCTGCGTCCAGTCTCTCCAATGAAGAGGAGACCACAACGGAACCGCTAGATGCAGTAGTTGACCTCTGCAGATTCACAATAAAATGTTGCTTCACTTGGTGAGTGGAGCATCTCTACAGTTGCAAGGGTAAGTGGCAAGGGGGCGGTGGATGGGAAGAGAGGAGTGGACAAGAGAGTAACGTAGAGAGCAGTCCTGGTGGAAGGCGGAGAGAGGAGAGGGGAATATTTGTTAGTTGGATCACGTAAAGTGTGGTGGAAATGACAGAGGATAATATGTTGGATGCAGAGGCTCGTGGTGTAGTAGGTGAGGACAAGGGGAATCCTGTCCTTGTTATGTATGGGGGTGGAGGGGATCACGTCAGATCAGAGTCAGTCACTTTATTGTCATTTCCATACTGAGAACATAAAAATGAAACAGTATTTCTCCACAACAGTGTCCATAAACATGAGACAAGACCCAACCAAAAACAAAATAACAAGACCAAAGAAGATAAAACAAGACTAACCAAGACAGATGTGTGGGTAATAGAGGATATGCAGGTGAGAGCTGAGTTGATGGTGGTAGAGGGGAAGCCAAGTTGTTTGAAGAAAGAGGACATCTTTGTTCTGGTATGGAAGACCTCATCCTGGGAACAGATGCATTGGAGGCAGAAGAATTGAGAAAAGGAATGTATTTTTATAGGAGACGGCATGTAAAGAGATGTATTCAAGGTAGCTGTGGAATTTGGTAGTACATAGAAAATGTCATTTGAGAGTTTTTCTCTCATGATAGAGAGATTGAAAAAAGGGAGGTTGTTGCTAGAAATGGACCATGTGAATTTGAGGTCAAGGTGAAAGTTGACAGCAAAGTAGATAAAATTGACAAGCTCATCATGGATGCATGAGGCAACATCAAGGTGGTCATCAATGTAGAGAAAGAGAGGCATAGCTGGGGTCCATGCTGATACCCATCGCTACCCCTTTGACTTGGAGAAAGTGGGATGAATCAAGTGAAATTATTGAGGCTGAGGACTATATCTGTCAGCTGGAGATGTGTAATGGAGAGGGGAAAGTTGAGTCTGTGTTTGAGAAAGAATGGAAGGGCTTTGAGGCCTTCAGTATAGGGGATGGAGATGAATAGTGATTGAATATCCATGGTAATGATTAAGCAGTCGAGTTCAGGAAACTAAAAGTTGTTGAAATGATGGCGAACATGTAAATTATCGCAGATGAGGATGGGGAGGGACTGGACCAGGGATGACAAAAAGGAGTCTTTGTAAGCAGATACCAATTTGGTGGGGCAGGAGCATGAATAGGGCTCTCAGCCTTTATTGGGAAACTACGGGGAGGAGTTACCAGGTCAGAAGCAGGCCAGCCTGAGCAGTCCAGTGAGGTACCCACCTGCATTACCATGTTCCATCACATGCTGTGCTTGAACTTGCCTTCATTTTAATTGGCAATGAAGAGATTGAAACAAGCACGTACCTCTCCTGCTGTTTTTAAACATTCTTCTTCTTGTTTTACAGTCCTGCTCTTGCAGTCTCCAACAAGATTTAAACAAGCACCTACCTCTCCCACTGCTTTTTAAATGCTCCTCTCATTCACAGTCCTGGTCTCGCAGTCTCCAAAGAGATTTACAGTTGAACTCTAATAGGACAGCATTTCAAAATGAACCATAAGATGTACGTTGGTGTGGAGATTTAAAAAAAAGCTTTTCTAAAGAAAATGTATTTTAAAAAAAAAACATTAGTATATTGGGAAAGGTTGTTCATTGATATATTAAATATAGTTCCTTTCCAGTTCTTTTTAACAATTTTAAATTGATGACAATTGATGAAACATTTCATGTTTTCACCAGTTATATTTTCTTACTTTGGATTGTTCATAATATCACAATTTTTTTTGTTGTTTTATTTCATTTTATAGAAAGTCCAAAATGCAATATTATTGAAATGACAAAATAAAATGAATTGTCCTAAATAAATCAGGACTTAAGAGTGGCATGTCAAAGTGGTAGCAATACAGTAGTTATGGGGGACTTTAACATGAAGGTGGACTGGGATAATCAGACAGGGGCAGGAGCACAAGAGACTGAGTTTATTGAATGTCTACGAGATACTTTCTTGGAGCAGCTAGTGGAGGAACCTACCAGGGGGAAGTCGATTCTGGACTTGGTGCTGTGCAGAGACGCAGAGTTAATAAGTGACCTCAGTGTAGGGGAACCATTAGGGAATAGTGAGTATGGTATGGTTGCTTTTGAGCTCCAATTAGAAAGGGAAAAAGAAAGGAAGTCGGAAGCATCTGTACTGCAGTTAAATAAAGGGGATTATGTAGCTATGAGGGAGGAGCTAGCCAAAATAAAATGGAAAGATACACTAGCTGGGAGGACAACTGGGGAAAAATGGCAGGTATTTTTGGACATTTTTCACAGGTTTCAGGACAAATTTATTCCAAAGTGGAGGAAAGGCTCTAGGAGATGCAAATGGCAGCCGTGGCTAACTAATGAAATCAAGTGTAATATCAAATCCAAAGGGAGTAAGTATAGGATAGCGAAGCGGAGTGGGAAGTTAGAGGATTGGGAAACCTTCAAAGAGCATCAGAGGGTAACTAAGAAAGTCATAAGAGAGGGGAAAATTAAGTACGAGAGGAAATTAGCAAATAATATAATGGAGGATAGCAAAAGCTTTTTTAAATATGTGAAGAGGAAGAAATTGGTTCGGTCCAAAATTGGTCCATTAAGAATGGAAAAGGGTGAAATTATTACCGGAAACAAGGAGATGGCTGAGGAATTTAACAAATACTTTGCAACTGTCTTCACCAAGGAGGATATAGGTTATGGTCAGTTAGGGGGTAATGGTCATGCGGTGTCAAGAGACTTGGGGAACTTTCCTGGGGAAGTAGGGGATCTAATGGATATCCGGATCCAGAAACAGGAGGTTGTGAGTAAATTGTTGGGACTGAGGGCTGATAAATCCCCAGGGCCTGATGGGCTGCATCCCAGGGTGCTTAAAGAAGTTGCTATGGAAATTGTGGAAGCACTGGTCGACATTTTCCAAAGTTCCATAGATTCGGGGGAGGTCCCTGAGGATTGGAGAGTGGCTGATGTGGTGCCGATTTTTAAGAAGGGAGGGAGGGAGAAAACGGGAAATTATAGACCGGTCAGCCTGACGTCGGGGAAGATATTGGAGTCTATCATAAAAGGAGTAATAGCAGAACACTTAGGCAGAAATAATAGTATAAGGGCTAGTCAGCATGGATTCCTTAAGGGTAAGTCATGCTTGACTAACCTTCTGGAATTTTTCGAGGATGTGACAAAGAGGGTGGATTTGGGAGAGCCTGTGGATGTGGTGTATTTGGACTTCCAGAAGGCCTTTGACAAGGTACCGCACGGGAGACTAGTGGGCAAGATCAGGGAGCATGGTATTGGAGGTAAGGTGCTGACATGGATAGGAAATTGGTTAAGAAATAGGAAACAAAGTGTTGGGGTAAGCGAGTCTTTTTCAGGATAGCAGGATGGCAGGATGTGACGAGTGGAGTGCCGCAGGGATCGGTATTGGGTCCTCAGTTGTTTGTAATTTATGTAAATGATTTGGATGAGGGGATTATTAATAATTTGAGCAAATTTGCAGATGACACGAAACTGGGTGGCGGTGTGAGGAGGATGTCAGGAAAATGCAGAGGGACTTGGACAGGTTGGGGGAGTGGGCTGCTGAATGGAAGATGACGTTCAATGTAAGCAAATGTGAGGTTATCCACTTTGGGGGCAATAATAGGAAAGCTGAGTATTGTTTAAATGGAGACAAGCTAGAGAGTGGGGAGGAGCAAATGGATCTGGGAGTACTTGTTCACCGGTCATTGAAGACTAGCATGCAGGTTCAGAAAGCTGTGAAGAAGGCTAATAGCATGTTGGCTTTCATAAAGAGGGGATTGGAGTATAGGAACAGAGACGCCCTTCTGCAGTTGTACAGGGCCCTGGTGAGACCCCACCTGGAGTATTGCATCCAGTTCTGGTCTCCAATTTTGAGGAAGGACATACTACCTATAGAGGGTGTGCAGCGCAGATTTACAAGGTTAGTTCCAGGGATAGCGGGGTTGACATATGCTGAAAGGCTAGAAAAACTGGACTTGTATCCGATGGAGTTTAGAAGGATGAGGGGGGACATGACTGAGGTATACAAAATTATCAGGGGGATAGACAGGGTGAAGTCGGATTACTTGTTCCCAATGATGGGGGAGACGAGGACTAGAGGGCATAGTTTAAGAATACAGGGTAGGCCCTTTAGGACGGAGATGAGAAAACATTTTTTTACCCAGAGAAGTGTGAATCTGTGGAATGCTCTGCCACAGAGGGTGGTAGAGGCAGATTCGCTGACTATGTTCAAAAGAGAGTTAGATAAGACTCTAGTGGGCAAAGGAGTTAATAAGGGCTATGGGGATAAGGCTGGAAAGGGGTACTGATGGTAGTGATCAGCCATGATCTGTAAAATGGCGGTGCTGGCTCGATGGGCCGAAAGGCCTACTCCAGCTCCTATTGTCTATTGTCTCATTTTTTCTTTGTTTTATTTGTTCATGGAATATGGCTATTAATGGCCAGGCCAATATTTGTTCCTCAACTCCAATTACTTTGAGAGCATGATGGTGAGGTTGAACTACCTGAAAATAATATTTTCATATTGACTTAGTGCATTACTTGGAGTTGGTGATTTTCTCTGAACTGTAATATTTAGAAAGTAACCAAGCAGTTGAAGTGCACAATGTATGTATATGATACACATTGCAAACCTATTCCCTATTTGGTGGAATAATGGAAAGAGTCCCAGTCAAACAAGGCCTCATAGAGAGGCAAGTCAATGAGAATACTTAACCTTTCATCTGGTCGAGTTGCACCCCTCTTGTGCAACACCAAAGAATAGATAGATGCCTCACTTAATGGTTAATATACCTTGCTTTTGTAATTGGATGGTACATACCAATAAGTGAACAATAATTTATTTTCTGTGTAACACCTTTTGGGAATTCTGAGCCACAATATGTTGTATTTTCTTTCAGTAATTTGTACTTCCTCTTTTAGTAAACACTCATAACCCACTGCTTCATGACCTGAAAATTTCTTCCAACCCTGAAGACTTTGAAATGAAAAAAATATTTTTCCAGCTTCTCATTGTTTTGACAAATGATCTCGCTTCCATACAGGTAAAATATTGTTGCCTAGAAATTTATTGACCTCAATTTCAAAAGCAAAATACCAAGTGTAATCATAAGTACATAACATTCAATTCTATCAGGTAGGGATTTATAAAATTTTTTTTAAAAATGGTGCCAATTAACAAACCACTGGTAAAGTCATTAATAGGGATTTTAATTTGTTAATTACAAAATCAAAGAAAAAATTGTGTGATTTCAAAACTGAGGTGTTATGATTATACTGGTAAAAGTTGATTTTTTTTGTCCAGTTATTTGATGTATTGCAGTTATCATCTCTTCCTTCTAATAATAAACCCCAAAGTTATGACCCCACATCCAGGTGAACTATGATGTAAGCCCACACACTATTTTGTATGCTCGCCTTTCCTACATCAATCTTATGGTTTTTGGCACATTCCCTCCATGCAAGGCGGACGTTAGAACCAGGATTAATCAACAGTTTTACCATGAGCCCCTTGGAGTTTAACTTAACATACCAATTCAGCGGCCACTTCATGAGATCATGGAAAGATACTTCACAGTTACAGCAATTCAGTACAATGTGCATGTAAATACATTTCAAAAGCAGTGTCTAATTGATCCTTCTTCCAGTTCTTTCCCTAATGCCAGATTTTACCATTTCCATTGAAAATTATTTCATCACCTTTTATAATTATTTCAACTGACCTATTCCAAATATACTTTTAAAATCTTTACCTGCATTTTTTTGTTTTTCAATCTTGTATCTAAACAGTTTTACAACTGCTTTTGCAATTTTCCCTGACGCCATTAACGTTTTATATAAATTCCTCTGCCACCCCCCAACCCTACCAGTTGTGTCTATCTTCACTTTTAAATTGTGCCAGTAAGTTGATTTTACCATTCATATGTCCAATATGACCAGGTAATGAACCTGATCAGATGGCAGACCTCTTGGTAGGGGAGCATTTTGGTGAAAGTGACCACAACTCCCTTAGCTTCAGCATAGCTATGGAAAAAGATAAAAAGCAGTCAAAATTGGAAAGTGCTTAACTGAGTAAGAGCTAATTATGAAGGGATGAGGCAGGAACTAGTGAGAGTAAACTGGCAAAATATGTTAAAGGGTGAAAGCATAGAAGTAATGCAGAGGAAGTTTAGGAACTTGTTGTGCTTGGATCAGGATAGGTTTATCCCACCAGGGCAAGGAAAAGATGGTAGAAAAAGGGAACTGTGGCTGATGAAGCAGGTGAGGCAACTAGTCAAGAGGAAGAAAGAACCATATATTAGATCTAGGAAGCAGGAAACAGGAAAGGCTCATGAGAAATGTTTGGTAACCAGGAAGGAGCTAAGAAAGGACTTGGAGAGCTTGAAGGGGGGGTGGGGGGGAATAAGAAGGCTTTAGCATTTAAGATTAAGGAGAACCCCAAGGAGTTTTATGTGTTTGTGAAGAATAGAAGGATGATGAAAATGAAGGGGCAGCAACTAAATGATAGAGAAGGCAACATGTGCCTGGAGGCAGAGGAGTTTGAGGAGGTCCTAAATGAATACTTTGCATTTGTATTCACAAGAGAAAAGGGCCTTGATCAGGGTGAGGTTGAAATAGAAAAAGCCTGTGTGCTGGACAATGTGGATATTAAGGAAGAGGAAGTGTTGGATCAAGATTTATGTCCCTGGGACCAGATGTGATATACACCAGGTTGCTGTGGGAAATGAGAGAAGAGATAGCTGCGGCAGTAGCTATAAACTTTAAATCCTCTTTGGCCACAGGGGAGGTGCCAAAGGATTGGAGAGTGGCAAATGTAGTCCCCTTCTTTAAAAATAGTTAATAGGAATTATAGACCAGCGAGTCTTACGTCAGTGGTGTGCAAACTATTGGAGAGGATTCTTAATGATAGGATCTATGAGCATTTGGAGAAGTACAGTCTTCAGCATGGCCTTGTGAAGGGAAGGGAAGGTTATGCCTCACAAGACTGATTGTTTTGAGGAAGTAATGAAAATGATGAGGGTAGGGCGGTAAGTGTGGTCTACATGGCTTTTAGAAAGGCATTTGACAAGGTTCCCCATGAGATACTCACCCAGAAAGTCATGAGGCAAAGGATCAGAGGAACTTGGCTGTGTGGATAAAAAATTGGCTGAGAAGAAGAAAGCAGAGAATAGTAGTGGAAGGAAAGTATTCGGCCTGGAGGTTAGTGACTAATGGAGTGCTGCAAGGATCTGTTCTGGGACCCCTGCTCTTTGTGATTTTTTTTAAACATAAATGACCTAGATTAAGAGGCAGAAGGATGGGTCAGTGTTTGCGGATGACACGAAGGTTAAAGGAGTTGTGGATGGAGCTGAAGCTTGTTGAAGGTTACAAGAGAATATAGACAGGATACAGAATTGGGTACAAAAGTAGATGAATTTCAATCCAGTTAAGTGTGAGGTAATGCATTTTGGAAAGACAATCCAGACGGCTGAGTATAGGGTTCACCCTCCATCCTCACAATATTCTATAGAGGATGTATTGAGAGCATCCTGTGCAATTGCATCACCACCTGGTTTGGAAGCTGTATCACCTTGGACTGCAAGACACTGCAGAGGATAGTGAAGTCAGTGAAAAAGATCATTAGGGACTCTCTTCCTACAATGAAGGACATCTACTACACTCAATGCAGGTAAAAGGCAATAAACATTATGAAGGAGTCCACATACCCCCTCACATAAACTTCTTCCCTTCTGTCATATGGTAGGATGTACCTAGCACTTGGGCCCTTGCGTCTAGATTGGCAACAGTTTTTTTTCCCCCAAGCCATCAGGCTCCTGAATTCCCACAACATATGTGGATAATGTATTATGGACTTTTGCCATATATGTCTTAAAATTTTAATATTTCAATGTGTTTAACTTCTATTCTAACTTATATTTATGTAAACATGCTCTGTGGTCCTGGAGAAACGCTATCTTGTCTTTACAGTGCGAGCATGGTATGAACAATAAATAAAGGTGACTTGAGTGTGGATGAACAAAGGAACCTTGGGGTTCAAATCCATGCATTCCTCAAGGTCTCTGCACAGGTTGATAGAATAGTTAAGAAGGCCTTTGGGATGCTAGGCTTCCTTAATAGGAGGATTGAGTTCAGAAGTAGAGAGTTCATGATGCAACTCTACAAATCTCTATCGTGTTCAGTTCTGGTCACCGCATTATAGGAAGGATGTGGAAGCTATGAAGAGGGTGGAGAGGAGATTTACCAGGATGTTGCCTGGATTTTGAAACAAGCCTTATGAAGCAAGATTAGCAGATCTGAGACTTTTCTCTATGGAGAGTAGAAGGATGAGAGTAGACTTGATAGAGATGTACAAGATTATGAGAGGCATAGATAGGGTGAACAGCCAGTGTCTGTTTCCCAGGACAGGAATAGCAAACACCAGAGGACAAGAGTACAATTAAGGGAGGAAAGTTTAAGGGAGAAATCAGAGTTAAGTTTTTTTACATAGAGAGTTGTGGGTGCCTTGCCAGGGATGGCGGTGGATGCTGTAACATTAGGGGAATTTAAGAGAATCTTAAACAGGCACAAGGATGAAAGAAAAATAGAGGGTCATGAGGTAGAGTGGGTTTAGTTTTTTTTTAAAGGAATATATGGGTCGGCACATCAAGGGTCGAAGGGCCTGTACTGTGTTCTATGTTCTATTCTCCACCCCTGTTCAAAAATAAAGATGGGGAAAGCCAGAAGTACTGTCTTGACAATTTATGGCCAGGAATATGGAAACTTTTAGGGACATTCATGATAAGGAAAACTTTATTGAGACAGTAACTTGGGTTACAATTAATTGAACATCATAAACTATGGAATATGAAGTAAAAAAAACCAAAACATTTATTTATTGTAGACAAATTATATTTAACTAGCTTGATTTAAATCATTGAAATAGCAGAGAATGTTGATGAAAGAGCAAAATTGATATTGTGCATGTAGACTTTCAAATGATGTCTGATTAAAAATTCACACAGTACAGTACTCGTTGTGAAAATTGAAAGGTATGGGATTAAAGAAATAGTTTAGACTGAGAAGTGTGCAATGAGTTTCCAGGCCAGAGTTGGTTCCATTGCTGTTCTAAACAGAGATAAAAATTGATGAAATTTAAATGTGAAGGGTGGTACTTCAGAGTTTATAGATGGCACAAAACTCAAATTTGGAAAATTCAAGAATACTATCAGAACAGGTAGACAAAGATTGGTTGGTTCAATGTGCAAATGTCAGGCGTGAAATTTAACATTAAGGTTCTAGAGCCTCATATTCTGCCATCTGTCCTAATACTCCAATGCTCTACTATCCTGGCAGCTGTTGCATATCTGGTGGTGACTCACATTGGAAAAAAAAACTTCAGAAAGTCTTGGAGAGTGACCTCAAGCCCACCTGAGTTTACAACTTAATGATTCAAGTTGCTGCCTTGGTATAGGTAGCAACAGTGTGATTTGGTTGTCTGGCAATGAGTAGAAATGAAGGACAGATACTTTCAGCTTGAGAGTTTGTGCTCCACAAAACCACAATCAATTTCACCAACTTTATGAATCTGTTGAAAATGTGTTTTTCAGTCAAATTTCTGGTCTGCTGTGATCCTTTGCAAGCTTCTAAATCCCAGTTTCTACAGCAACTAAGTTTGCATTGTGGGAAAATTATCTTAAATTAGAGTAGTTCAGGTTGTTTGTACTCTCATGCCCAAGCATTAGGCAGCTTCTGCTTGTGCTATTTTAAAGTTGATCCATTTGACCACAAAGACTGCACAATGTTTGGGTTTATAAGTTTCCCAATGAATATAGTCATTCCTCGAATACTGGAAAAAAGGGGCTTTAAGCCCTCTACTAATTCCTGTACCAAGATGGTTCGAGTCACAAAGCTTCTTGATGTTGCTTGTGGACTTTCTATTATTTTTGATGATGTGCTGGGTATTTAGTTGTGACAGCCAAGATCCTGCTTACACAGAATACCTCTTCAAATTGCTCATCTGAGCAATTTCATGTATAACCTTTGCCTCCAGAAAGCTAACATCTGAGCTACCCTTGCTCCTTACTCAGGGAGCAGGACCTTAATGCTCATAATCCCATATCATGGATTGAGATTCTACTCATTCTTCATCTCAATCTTATTCTCTGGATATTGTTTTCTGTCATCACTTGATCAGGTTACAGTTCTTGGATGTTTGAAAAGAGAAAGACACAAGGCAGCATTATCGTGAAGGGAGAAATTAAGAGATGGATCTTACACCACTTGCGCTTTCAAACTGGAGGAGATTATGAGATACAATGTATTGTGAAAATGAAAATTGGGTTTGAGAATACCATCATCTATCACTTGAGCCACTGCTTGATATTGCCTCAGCCATGGCCAGATCAATGATGTTAGTACTGTTGCCTTCAGAGAATAACAAAATGCTTCAAATGCCTTTAATCCTGCAAGTGAAGAATATCAATAATGTTGCATTTGTGTTTGAGTGAAGGGGTCCAGAATTGGGAAAGATCAGTAACAGTCAAGATCAGAAATAGTCAGGAAAGTTTGATTAGCTTTTGATCAGGTAGGGGAGGTGGGGTGATCAGTTGAGTTGTGTATGCCCAATCATTGACTTGGTCAGTGCAAGAAAAATGGCAAGTGGAAAGTTTCTTATCCTGTCTATCCAGCCACTCTCACTCCCCATTAATCACTAGGCATCTCATGGTCCAAAATATGGCCCTGGTTTAAACTTAAAAATGATAGTTAGTAGTGAAGAATGAAACTATTATAATAATTAAATTGCCACCCATCTCCTTGATTCAGGTATCCACATCCTGTTCTGACCACATGGGTAGAAAGGTCAAGATTCAGACTGTTTACATAGATATTCTACATGATCAAAGCTTTCCTTTTTTTTAAAAAAAGTTATTTATTGAGTAAATGAGTAATTTGGAATCTTTTAAATGCATTTGCAGTTTTCTTCATTATTTTTAAACTATATTCAGTAAAACCCCTGGTATCTAGCATCCATGGGGATTGGTAGATGCCAGATAAGTGCATTTTCTGATTGCTTGGTATTGTGTGTTGCGTGGATTGGTAAACTAATGGCAAAGTGCACCAATTTTAAACTTCCATATTTTTTTACCTATTTATTTTTTGTGGGTTTTTTTGCTGGTTGCTTGAGGCTGCTGATTGCTTGAATTCCAGATAACAAGGGTTTTACTATATCTATTATATGATTTGTAGGGTAATTTACAGTGAGGGTGAACCAAACTAAAATTTATTTTACTGAGCATGTTTTGTCTGCAGTTACTTAGCAAAGTGAAAGCACTACAGGCATTATTTTATTATATTGGGAAGAATGAGAAGATTGGAATTCGAGGATGGTCTGACGCCCAGTTTGAGGAGCTTCAGCTTCATGCCTTGGCTGCTTTGATGTCAGTGGCTCCCCTCATGTTGGAAGATTACATGGAATGTCAAGGAAATACCCGTCTCCTTCTTTTTTTGGACTGGTGTGTGAGCCAAGGTAAATGATATTAAATTGAAAATTTTGTAAATGGAAAGGAAAAAGTATCAAAAACTAGTTTTGATTATCAGTATGCTTTAGTGATAAGGAACCGTAAGTAATAAATTACCATCAATTTGTCACCGAGATAAAAGTAAAATGTAAAACCACAAAGCTAGAGAAACTCAATAGGCCGAGCAGTGTCCTTTATATAGCAAAGGTAAAAATACATAACTGACATTTCAGGCTTGAGCCCTTCATTGTGGTATGGAAAAATGTCGACAGGCGTCCAAACAAAAGTGTAGGGAGGGAGGAGGGGGGAAAGGGGAGGGAGGAGAGGAGATCAGGTTAGCAGAAACCAGCAAAGTTAATGTTAATGTTGGAGACTACCCAGGTGGAAAATCAGGTGTTGATCCTCCAATTTACAGGTGGTCAGGGTGCGCAAGGTCATGGATAGTCATGTGAGTGTGGGAGAGTGATACAGAACTGAAATGGTTGGCTACTGGAAGGTCTCTGTTATTGTGGATGGAGTGAAGATGCTCCACGAAGCAATTTCCCAGTTTGCATCCAGTTTGAGGAGCTTCATGGAGGGCTGTTTCATCAAGCAGGCCTGTGATAAATTCTTAAATGTACAGTAATCAAAAAATAACTTCTGATGTTGAAACTCTGAAATAAAATACCAAAAATGCTCAAAAGATCAAGCATTGCATGTGGGAAGTAAAACATCAACCTAGTTTCTCCAGCACTTTTGTGTATTACACAACCCAAATGTCTTTAATAGTGAGAAGCTTTGAATATAGAAGCAGGGATGTCTTAGTGCAGTGGTACCGCACTGTGAGAATTGTGTACAGTTTTGGTCTCCTAATCTAAGGAAAGTCATTCTTGCTATTGAACGAGTGCAGTGCAGCTTCACCAGATTGATTTGTAGGATGGCACTAATGATGTGTGAAGGGAGACTGGATAAACTAGAGTCATACTCCCTGGAATTTAGAAGAATAAGGGGATCTCATTGAGACATAAAATGCTGACAAGATTAGACAGGTTAGATGAAGGCAGAATGTCGCCAGTTTTGGGAAGTCAAGAACAAGGGTAAGCCATTTAGTACTGCAATGCAATGAACTTGTGGAACTCTCTGCCACAGAAAGTTGTTGAGGCCAGCCAGGTCATTAAATATATTGAAAAAGACCCTTGTGTGGCATAACCAGCTAGGATCATGTTGCAAGGTGGTGCAGACTCAAAGGGCTGGTTGGCCTTGTAGAAAAAAAAACTAGTTAGTTGTAAATTTCCTTCTCTCTGCTGCAAGTACTGTGTGGAACTCCAGTCAAAAAGTACCATCTCTCTAGATTGCTGAGTTGAAATGAATTGTGTCACAAGTTCCCTGGATCATTTGCCCAATGATCAAATAGTCAGGAAAGTTTGATTAGCTTTTGATCAGGTAGGGGAGGGGGAGTGATCAGTTGAGTTGTGTATGCCCAATCATTGACTTGGTCAGTGCAAGAAAAATGGCAAGTGGAAAGTTTCTTATCCTGTCTATCCAGCCACTCTCACTCCCCATTATCAAATGCCCAATGAGCTTCCTGCTTATCTGAGCTTTTCAAATCCAACTGCCTGAGTCACTTGACTCCAATGCCAGGTGCAGCCTTCAGATAAAATCCCTGTTGAAGTCTGCTACAGCCTTTTGCCATTTTCTATGAAAAGTTGACTTTTCTCATGCTGCACAACTTGCTAAGCATTTCTGGATTTTTCCATTTTTTAAACTCAAAGATAGTGTAGTTTATAGCTGTGTAATTTCCTCTCCTTAAAGTTCTACCTCCCACAATGAATAGTTTAGAACAGCCATTCTCAACTTTTTTTGACTATGGCCCCCTTGGCACTATGCTCAAAGTTTATGGTCCCACTTCCCTGTGAAGCAGTCAAGTATTTGTTTCTTCTGTACTTCTCTCCTACAGACTGCATAAAAATCATGTTACGTGAGGTGAAAAGAAATGAGGCTTTTAATTAAATGCAGTGTGGCCCCCATGGGGCTGCAGGGGCCATATTGAGAATAGCTGGGTTAGAACAACAGACATGTGCATCAGTTATTCAAGTTGTATTTGTTTTTCTCAGATCCATATTTTGGCAAAGGCAATTCTTTCCATGCTACTGGGGGCTATGGCAATAAGAAAGCTCAAATGCGCTACTGCCTAAAACTCATGAGATCCATTGTATCCATTGAAGAAGAATTTATAAATAAAAGCTTGTGTGATCAAGGAGCTATTAATCAACTTATAGGTAAGGCGCAGTTGCAATTTTAATCCAATCAAGATATGAAGCTTAAACACATTTTTTAAAAAAAAAAAGGATAATAGGAGATAACTTGAGTATCCTAACCAGTGCTCAACATTCAACCAACATCACAAAATATTTTAACTAAAATTCATGATTTTTCATAAATGTTTAATAGATATTCTGAAAAACATGACAGACATCTTGGAAGAAGAAAATGAAATGAATTTGCATATGCAAACTGACATACTCATCATCTTGTCCAGCATCTGTGAAAATGATATTCATAGAAAGGTAGGTAAATATTGAATAATGTTGTACAGTTATACTTTAAGCAGGCTAATAGACTGGGAGCTTTCAATCTACCTCCATGCAGTGCAACCCCCCCCCCCCCCAATAAAATCACATTTGTGGTCAAGCAGAGGTTTTTCAGTTTTTATTTTTAAAAGGTATATAATGTCGCATCCCAGTAGACACAGGTCTGCATTACTCACAGAACTGCATACTGGCAAGGTTACCTGGGAATGTCAGTAAATGTAGTGCATTCCTAACATCTTCTCCAGAGTTGTCTAGTAAATTCTGAGATGAAATGGATTATATTTGACATCTCATTGGTAGTAATGATTTCTTAAAAATGTGCATTGGGAACAGAAGTCAGGATCAAGGATGGGAATATAATAAGGTTATTGCCAGATACATTGTACAAAAGGACTGAAATGTTCACTTGCTGCAGGCTATTTTGAATTAAAAAGACAATAAATTCAAAATATAGATAATAAATATTTACAGTTATCCTGGTGCAAAAAAAAGTGACTGCAATAGAGCAGATAATCCTTTTGTGGTGTTGCACTAATCAGTGCAACAAGAGGAGGTTCAAGAGCTTGATAGCTATTGGAAACAAACTGTTCTTGAGCCTAGAGATATTGGTCTGTCCCATCTGGTACATGAAAAGAGGCTGTGTCCAGGGTGATGGAGATCCTTTATGATGTTGGCTGCCTTCTTGAGGCAGTATTTCACATACAGTAAATGTATGCAGTGGATGGAGGTCAGAGCCTGTGATGGACCTGGCTATGTTTGCTACCTTCTGGAACCTTCTACTTTCCTGGGCATTTGGATTCCAAATCCAGTCCATGACACAGCCAGTAGGTATACTTTCCACAGAGCACAGAGTTTGATGGAATATTTCAAAGTTCAAAAAGTTCAAAGTTCAGATTTATTGTCAGAGTACATATAATTATCAGTAGTGAAAAAAATTGTACTCAAGAATAGATACATATACAAAAGAGAAATGTAAGCAAATTGTACAATAATAAATAATGTGCAAAGTCAGAATCCTTGAGTAGGTCTCTGACTGTGTTTGTTAAGGAGTCTGATAGTGGAGGGATATCATCTGTTCCAGAAAGGGTGGTACAGTTGGTGTAGCAGTTAGAACAACACCTTTACAGCGCCGGTGATTGGGTTCGAATCCCGTGCTGTCTAAGGCATTTGTATGTTCTCCCCTTGTCTGCATGCATTTTCTCCAGGGGCTCAAGTTTCCTCCCACCATTCAAAACATACTAGGGGTGTAGGTTAATGGGGTGTAAATTGGGCGGTATGGACTCGTGGGCCAAAATGACCTGTTTCCATGCTTGATGTCTAAATTTTAAATTTAAAAAAACTTGGAGGTACAAATCTTGTGGCACCTTTTCCTCTTTCCTGATGACAGTGGTGAGAAAAGAGCATGTTCTGGTGGTGTGAATCCTCGATGATTGTTGTTGCTCTTCACTGTCAGCGTTCCAAATAGTCTCAAGGGTGGGGAGTGTTTTGCCTGTGATATACTTTGCTTTGTCCATTACCTTTTGCAGAACTTTCCGTTCAGACATATAGGTGCCATATTGACCAAGGTGTGATGCTGCTGGTCAGCACACTTTCCATAACACATCTGTAGAAGAATTTGACGACATGCCAAATCTCCTCCAGAATCTTAGAAAATATAAGTATGCCTTCTTCACAGTTGCATCAATGTGCTGGTTTTAGGGGAGGTCGTCTGACTCATCTCATGTATGTGATATCATGTATGTACTCTGACAATAGATCTGAAATATAATATAAATATGGATTCCCAGGACCTTGAAGGTTCTAACCGTAGAGCCATAGAACATTACGACACACAAACAGGTCCTTCAGTCCTTCTAGTCTGTGCCAAACTATTTTATTACCTAGTTGCACTGATCTGTACCAATTCCAGAGCCCTCCATACCCCTTCCAAGCAAATTCTTCTTAAATGTTAAATTTTAGTCCACATTCACCACTTCAGTTAGCAGCTCGTTCCTCACTCCTGTCAATCTCTGTGTGAAGTTCCCTGTAATGTTCCCCCATTGAGAACAAGGTTGTAATCTGGCACCACCCAGCCACATTCTTGATCTCAGTTCTGTAGGCTGACTTATTATTTCCAGTTATTTAGCCAAAAACAGTGGTGTCACCAGCAAATTTGTAGATTGAGTTGGAACCCAACTTAGCCATGCAATCATAAATGTTTTGGCAATAGATTGGGGACTAAGCAGTCTTGGGATCCCTGTGTCAATGGTCTGTGTGGAGGAGGTGATGTTATTCAAAAAATATTTATTATGATTGTGGTTGCAGCTGCAAGTGGATGCATAATCTTCTTTCTTTGGCTTGGCTTCGCGGACGAAGATTTATGGAGGGGGTAAAAGTCCACGTCAGCTGCAGGCTCGTTTGTGGCTGACAAGTCCGATGCGGGACAGGCAGACACGGTTGCAGCGGCTGCAGGGGAAAATTGGTGGGTTGGGGTTGGGTGTTGGGTTTTTCCTCCTTTGCCTTTTGTCAGTGAGGTGGGCTCTGCGGTCTTCTTCAAAGGAGGTTGCTGCCCACCAAACTGTGAGGCGCCAAGATGCACGGTTTGAGGCGAGATCAGCCCACTGGCGGTGGTCAATGTGGCAGGCACCAAGAGATTTCTTTAGGCAGTCCTTGTAACTTTTCTTTGGTGCACCTCTGTCACGGTGGCCAGTGGAGAGCTCGCCATATAACACGATCTTGGGAAGGCGATGGTCCTCCATTCTGGAGACGTGACCCACCCAGCGCAGCTGGATCTTCAGCAGCGTGGACTCGATGCTGTCAACCTCTGCCATCTCAAGTACTTCGACGTTAGGGATGAAAGCGCTCCAATGGATGTTGAGGATGGAGCGGAGACAACGCTGATGGAAGCGTTCTAGGAGCCGTAGGTGATGCCGGTAGAGGACCCATGATTCGGAGCCGAACAGGAGTGTGGGTATGACAACGGCTCTGTATACGCTTATCTTTGTGAGGTTTTTCAGTTGGTTGTTTTTCCAGACTCTTTTGTGTAGTCTTCCAAAGGCGCTATTTGCCTTGGCGAGTCTGTTGTCTATCTCATTGTCGATCCTTGCATCTGATGAAATGGTGCAGCCGAGATAGGTAAACTGGTTGACCGTTTTGAGTTTTGTGTGCCCGATGGAGATGTGGGGGGGCTGGTAGTCATGGTGGGGAGCTGGCTGATGGAAGACCTCAGTTTTCTTCAGGCTAACTTGGAAAATGGAGGCCAGCTTAAAAATACAAGAATAGTACATAGAAATGAACAAGGGTATTCCATTAGAAAAAAATACCAACAATCTAAAAGACAAATATACTTTATTTGAATAAATTTGGAAACCATACATAGAGTATATTTGAAACCACTGATTTCAGACGCCATCTCTTAAAATGATAAGCTACAACTACGAAAATACTTAAATATGGAATTTAGGACAACATGATTTTTTTTCTCTTTTGTATTCTTTTATTGTTTATTGATTTTTCTTTTATTTTTGCTTTGTGTTATAAGGGATGGGGAGGGTGGGGGGGAAAGGGTGAAAATCACTGTGTAAATTTTAATGATGAATTTTGTATATATTATTGAAGTGGTTCACAGTGAAGTATTAAATTTTTTTAAAAATATAAAAAAAAGTGATGTTGCCAATTTGCACTGATTTGGTTCTGCCAATGAAGAAGTTGAGAATCCAGTTGTAGAGGGGAAAACCAAGTCCCAAATAATTTAGTTTGGTCACAAGTTTTGCTGGTATGCTGGTGTTGAATGCCGAGTTATAGTCTATTGTACGTATTCCTGTGGTCCAGGTCAGCCATTCTTAACTTTCTTTTTGCTATGGCACCTTTAGGATTGCTCAAAGTTTATGGGCTCCCTTCCTTGAGAAGCAGTCAAGTTTAGTTGGTTTCTTCTGTAATGTTCTCCTACCGACTATTTAAAAAAAACTCAAGGTGAAAAGCAAACAAAGCTTTTACTCTGAGTCTAGTGATTCCAGAACAGACAAGGGGGAAATCATTCTAATTGAACATGTTGTAAGGAAGAAAATGTGTCTATACATATGACCAAAAAAAGCTTCTTGCAATGGTTTGTACACAATGAGTCATTGGGGAAACTTAAGCATAAATTCAATGATGTTAAACTTTATAAAAAGAACTTTAAAAATTAATTCTTATTAAATTAAAATGTTGGTGAGATCCTTGAGCTTGATGTTCCTGTCCATTTTCTTTTGATGTCAGGCTCCAAATTGAATAGTGATAGACAAAGGTCACCTCTTGTTGTGATATCAAGTGTGTTCCTGGATTTTGTCAAAGAAACCACCTTGCTGAATCCACATTTAACTAAATATGTTAAGGGAAAGGCAATGAAAAATATTTCAGTCTTTTCCCATAGATTTAGAAATCTATTCAGCAGATCACTCTTAACCCAAATATCTTTTTAAAATTGATTGGACTTGCAGTATGCAATTATATTTCTCTAAAGGTCAGTCAAGGTTTCTTGAATTTCTGCATCGACAGCAGTGAGTAGTTCCTCAAACAGATCTAAAATTCAATACGGGAAACTGAGATCAATGTATCTTCCCTGCACATCTATGTGCATTTGCTTTGGGTATTTCACATAACCAGTCATGCCATTGTCCTTCAGTGCCTTTGCATTCGTATTCAGATTTGGAAGTACTAAAAATTTCTGACATCTGATATTGCTCCAATAGTCTTTGAGCCTCTTAAGGAAAAAAAACAATGGCTTCCTTACCATCAGTGAGGTTATTGTGTGTACCCTGTGAGGTCTTGTTCAATAAATTGTATGTCCATGATTTTTGTCAAATAACATACGTCTGCAACAAGTTATCCTCCATGCTCGTTATAAGAAATGAAATAATTATGTCTCAGAGTGCAACAAAACAAAAAGACAATTCCCACCTCACCTCAGTATCCAGCAGCTGCGCCTGGAAATGTTTGTCATTTTCTCACACAGGTGTCAGAATTGACAGTCTCGAAGGGGATGTGATTTTATTAAGTTCACAATCTTTATGACAATTGAAAGTAAAGTATTTCAATGAGCTCCAAATTTTTAGCCATTAAGTGCTCCCTATGAATGATGCAATGAACAGAAAAGACTGAAGGTATCACATTTTTGAGGCTTGTCATGAACTTTCTTTTGTCCAATTATTGAAGCTGCACCGTTGGCATTAGTTGCATTGGCAACTATGTTCTTGAATGGAATACGGTCCTCATTTCTGTAATTCATAACTTCTTTTAATCCTTTTAATCTTTCTGGCAAATAACATCTTTTCAATCAGCTCATTTCCATTCCAGAATCCAACTAATGAACAATGCACACTTTATTCAATAAAAGCTGTTCTGCTAGTTTACTTTTGGCCTTGGAGGCAGAGAACAGAAATAGGAAGGAGTTGAAATGCATGTGGAATATCAAGATGACCAATGGAAACACAGCACAGGAGCTCTGCAAAATGGTCACCTAATCTTACCAATGTACAAAAGAAGGCCACATTACATGCACAGAATACAATAGATCAGGTTGGAGAAGGTACATGTGAATCTCCAGCTCATTCACAAACACTGACAAGACCCTGCAATTGGAGAGGTCTTTAAGGGGGAGGTGCGAAGTGAGAAGAAATCTAGGAGTCATGAGGAGAGTAGTTCCTATGGAAAGAAAAGAAAAATAAATGTGCTGGTGGGGGTAGGTGAAAGTGGCTAAGGACGGTACACTAGATGCAGAGGCAAGTTGGGTGAAAGATCCACAATGTAGTAGAATCGGGAAACAAGACCCAGCCTGGACAGGAAAGTTGAATTCACTCTATCCCTGTTTTGACAAGCTGAAAATGCAGTGTAAAAACTACACTTAAGCATACAAGCTGATCTGACAAAGGATTACAAAATGTGAAAAGATGAATTTTTGTCATAATTATTGCCAAGATTCTATTTTTCTGTTGCCCACAATTTAAAGGCTATGTAGTGTTATTGGTTGGTGCCATGCAAAATAATAGCAATTATTTCCTTAGGAACTGTTCGGGGCTTGTGGAGTAGAAGTTCTCATTAAACTTCTGAAGAATGATCCAATGAAGTTTTACAGTGGCCTGGGACACAACAAACTTGCATTGGCCACTGTTGATTGTATCTGGTAAGTTTATGTTGCCACAGTCATTAATTACCTTTTCTGGTGGCTGCTAATTGGTTTACAACTTTGAAAATAAGTGAAATACAATGTACATTATTATCTTAATATATTAAGGAACATAATAGACACTTTAAAGTTAGACATACATAGGTCATTTTAGCCCTCAAGTCCATGCTGCCTAATTTACACCCAATTAACCAATATCCCGATACATTTTGAATGGTGGGAGGAAATCAGGGCCCCCAGGGAATACCCATGCAGACACGGGAAGAACGCACAAACTCCTTACAGACAGCACGTGATTCTAACCCTAGAGATTCTCCCTATCTCTGGAGCTGTATAGGCATTGTCACCCCAAAGCATGACAGTCACAAATTTCACTTTATAATTTCAGGCTTGTGACATTATTGGATCCTGTTTGCTTTCCAGATAAATTAATAGTATTATATAGCATAGAAATCGGCCTATTGGCCCAACTTGCCCATGCTGACCAGTGCCTACTTAAGCCAGTCCCATTCAATTCATATCCCTCAACCTTTCTTTTCATGTAGTTCAAATTTCTCTTAAAAGATGCAATTTTAACTGCCTCTACCAACATCATTCCGTATAAGTAAAAACACACTAAAATGCTGGAGGAACTCAGCTGATCTTTCAGCGTCCATAGGGACAATATATATATTGCCTACATTTCAGTCCTGAGCCCTTCTTCAAGGAAAATGCAGAATGAGCCAGAAGCAGGAAATTTCAAAGTCTCAGAATTCAGAAAATGCTGGTTAGGGGAGGAATCCAAACCAACTGTTCACCTACACATTGTCACCTGACCTGACTTGTTTTCTAATAGGAGATTAAGTACTACATTCTCACTCATTAGTACCTCTATATATTGATTTAGAAAACTTTCCTGAACACATTTCACAAACTCCAAGCCATCCAGCCCTTTTACAGTATGGGTGCCCCAATCAATGTTTGGGAAGTTGAAATCTCCTACTATCACAATGTGCTGCTTCTTACATCAGTCTGCTATCTCTCTACAGATTTGCTCCTCCAATTCTCTCTGATGGTCTATAATCAACCCTCTCAGTGTGTTCACACCTTACCCATTCCCCAACTCCACCCATATGGCCTCTGTAGACAAGTTTTCCTTGCTGTCATGATTTTGAACGACTGAGATATTTTCCCCGATTAGCAATGCTACTCCTCCCCTTTCATCCTTTCCTCTCTATCTCGATGGAAACAACAGAACCCTAGAACATTAAGGTGCCAGTCCTGGCCCTCCTGCAACCAAATCCCACTAATCACAATAATATCATAATCCCACATGTCATTCCATACCCTAAGATTGTCAACCTTTCTAAAAAAAAACTCCTTGCATTAAAATAAATACACGTGTGGCAAAAGGGTGAATACACTAATGTGGCAAAAAAAAGCAAATTCTGAGAGTTACCCCAAGAGAGCAGAAGCATATAAATACAGTTTTTTTTTTCAATGGACAAATGACAAATAGTTAGGAAATAAATTATATTCATACCAGCCATCTGAAGCTAAAAAAGGGATGCTACTTTCAAGCATGTTATATTGCTCTTATAGTACAGGGTGGAGATACTGTAGTTGAAAGCAGTTGATTTTCTCTATTTCTAAGCAGGAAGAAGACCCATTTTCAATATTGGCAAGACAAATTTAATATAGAAGCAACTTAAATACATCATAAAGTCATCTCCAAAGTATAGTTATTTTCAATTAACATCTTGTCTATTGTCAGTATGAACGTTGTGGCAAATTGAATTTAAAGTATTGATGAACTTAAGGATAATTTAAATAGATGAAATGATTTACCTATAACTCTAATGGGTAGAGTAAATTGTATTAAAATGAATATTTTTCCAAGGAATCAATACCTTTTTCAATCCATCCTTTGTAGTATTCCTCAGAATGTTTTTAAAGATTTGAACAAATTTATTAGGAAATTTTTATGGAAAGGAAAAGTGGCTAGAGTTTGTTTAGAAAAATTAATTTGGAAGTTTGAATTAGGAGGTTTACAAATTCCACATTTTGAGAATTATTATAAAGCAGCTCAATCGGTTTATTAATGGAATGTTTGATTTAAGAAATATTTAACTTGGGTTAAAATAGAATTAAGAAAAATAGATGAAAAATATATGCAAGGATTTATTTATAAATGGAATTAAAATTTGTTAATAGGTCCTAAAGATTCACCTATTTTGAAACATTTAATTGAGTTATGGAATAGACTTTTTCCTTTTACTATGAATAATCAATTTTTGAAGATTTGGAATCAAATGGGATTAAAAACTAGAAGATTGTTTTGAAGCTGGTAACTATAACTTTTCAACGAATGAAGGAAAAGTTTTAATGTTCCGAACTTTACTTTTTTTTATTATCAAGTTAAGGCTTTTTTGATTGATAAATTTGGTCAAAATTTAAGATTACCTGGACAGCATGAATTAGAATTATTGATTACTAAGGGTGATATGAATAAATTTATTTCAGAAATGTATAAATAACTTCAAAGAAAAGATCCTAAGTTAGGCATTCATAAATCAAGGTTAAGATGGGAAATCAATTTAGATAAAAAGATAGATGAGAATGATTGAAGCAGTTATATAAAGATAGCATGACAAAAATTATTAATGTAAGATATAGATTGGTTCAATATAATTGTTTACATCAATTATATTTAACCCCTTAAAAATTAAAAATATTTAATTCAACATTATCAGATTTATGTTTCAGATGTGGACAAGAAATAGGCTCATTTTTTCATTCTTTTTGGCAAACCTTTCTGAATAGAGGTGAAAATATTCTTAGAAAAAATATTAAAGATAAAACTCCTGCTTGACCTGATTTTATTTTTGTTGGGTAATATTAAGAAGGTTAGTCTTAAACCAGGTATGGTCCGACCTAGGAGGGGAGGCAGGCCCCTCCAGCCCGGGTAAGAAACCTGGATAGGAGAAGGCCACTCCGATATAAAACCTACGACCCAAGGACCTCGCTGCCACGTCCCAGCTTGCTTGGCCACAGCACACAATACTGTATGGGTGTAAAGGGTGGGGCCAGTACTGCGCACACTGCACTCAACCTAAAAGCTCCTTTGCGCAGGCCCGAGGACATGTCCACATCCTCCCCCTCCACGTCCTCCCCCCTCAAAAGATGCTCACAAACTCAAGCTAGCATGCTGGAACATCAGAACCATGCTAGACAAGGCTGACAGCCACCGACCTGAACGTCGGTCTGCCCTCATCACACATGAACTCCTCAGACTTGACATCGACATAGCCGCTCTCAGTGAAGTCCGCCTTGCAGTTGTAGGCAGCCTCCAAGAACGTGGCGCGGGCTACACACTCTACTGGTCTGGCAAGCCTTCGGATGAACGACGCCTATCTGGTGTAGGCTTCATGGTCAAGAACTCCATTGCCTCCAAACTCGAAAACCTCCCAACAGGCCACTTGGACCGGATCATGTCCATGCGACTCCCCCTTCAAAACAAGCGTCGCATCACCCTCATCAGTGTCTATGCTCCAACCCTCCAGGCGGAACCAGCAGAAAAAGACAAGTTCTACACTGATCTGCGCAACCTCATTCAACGCACCCCTACAGCCAACAAGGTTGTCATCCTTGGCGACTTCAATGCTCGCGTCGGCAAAGACTCAGAAACCTGGCCAGGAATCCTGGGCAAGCATGGTGGTGGCAAGTGCAACGACAACAGGCACCTCCTGTTGGAGCTCTGTGCAGAACAGCGGCTTGTCATTACAAACACCCTTTTTCAGCAGAGGGACAGCCTGAAGACTACCTGGATGCATCCCCAATCCAAACACTGGCACCTCCTGGACTACGTCCTG
Source organism: Narcine bancroftii (assembly GCF_036971445.1). Classification (NCBI taxonomy): domain Eukaryota; kingdom Metazoa; phylum Chordata; class Chondrichthyes; order Torpediniformes; family Narcinidae; genus Narcine; species Narcine bancroftii. The sequence goes on from NC_091469.1 coordinate 434,443,048, forward strand.
GTGCGAGAAAGAGACAAACGAGATGTGCTCCACACCAGGGTCATGCCCAGCGCGGAATGCCACACTGACCATCGGCTGGTTCGCTGCAAGCTCAACCTTCAAGCCAAAGTCCAGGAACAGTAAAGCCCCCAGAAAGAGGTTCAATGTTGGAAACTTGCAGTCAGACGAAGTGAGAGGAAACTTCCAGGCAAACCTCAAAGCAAAGCTCGAGGATGCAATCCGCCTCATGGACTCGTCCCCTGAAACCCTCTGGGATCAGCTGAAGACTGCCATACTGCAATCCACTGAAGAGGTACTGGGCTTCTCCTCCAGGAAAAACAAGGACTGGTTCAACGAAAACAACCAGGAGCTGCAGGCAAAGAAGCGAGCTGCCCACCAGGCTCACCTCGCAAAGCCATCCTGGCCAGAGAAGAAACGAGCCTTCCGTCGCGCATGCAGCCATCTTCAGCGCAAACTCCGGGAGATCCAAAATGAGTGGTGGACTAGCCTCGCCAAACGAACCCAGCTCAGCACGGACATTGGCGACTTCAGGGGTTTTTACGAGGCTCTAAAGGCTGCGTACGGCCCCTCACCCAAAGTCCAAAGCCCGCTGCGCAGCTCAGACAGCAAAGTCCTCCTCAGCGACAAGATCTCCATCCTCAACCGATGGTCAGAACACTTCCAATCTCTTTTCAGTGCTAACCGCTCAGTCCAAGAATCCGCCCGACTCCGGCTCCCTCAGCAGCCCTTAAGGCTAGAGCTGGATGAGGTCCTCACCCGGGAAGAGACATATAAGGCAATCGAACAACTGAAAAGTGGCAAAGCAGCAGATATGGATGGAATCCCCCCCCAGAGGTCTGGAAGACTGGCGGCAAAACTCTGCATGCCAAACTGCATGAGTTTTTAAAGCTCTGCTGGGACCAAGGAAAGCTGCCTCAGGACCTTCGTGATGCCATCATCATTACCCTGTACAAAAACAAAGGCGAGAAATCAGACTGCTCAAACTACAGGGGAATCACGCTGCTCTCCATTGCAAGCAAAATCTTCGCTAGGATTCTCCTAAATAGAATAATACCTAGTGTCGCCGAAAATGTTCTCCCAGAATCACAGTGCGGCTTTCGCGCAAACAGAGGAACTACTGACCTGGTCTTTGCCCTCAGACAGCTCCAAGAAAAGTGCAGAGAACAAAACAAAGGACTCTACATCACCTTTGTTGACTTCACCAAAGTCTTCGACACCGTGAGTAGGAAAGGGCTTTGGCAAATAATAGAGCGCCTCGGATGCCCACCAAAGTTCCTCAACATGGTTATCCAACTGAACGAAAACCAACAAGGTCGGGTCAGATACAGCAATGAGCTCTCTGAACCCTTCTACATTAACAATGGCGTGAACCAAGGCTGCATTCTCGCACCAACCCTCTTTTGAAACTTCTTCATCATGATGCTGAAACAAGCCATGAAAGGCCTCAACAATGAAGACGCTGTTTACATCCGGTACCGCACGGATGGCAGTCTCTTCAATCTGAGGCGCCTGCAAGCTCACACCAAGACACAAGAGCAACTTGTCCGTGAACTACTCTTTGCAGACGATGCCGCTTTAGTTGCTCATTCAGAGCCAGATCTTCAGCGCTTGACGTCCTGTTTTGCGGAAACTGCCAAAATGTTTGGCCTGGAAGTCAGCCTGAAGAAAACTGAGGTCCTCCATCAGCCAGCTCCCCACATCTCCATCGGGCACACAAAACTCAAAATGGTCAACCAGTTTACCTATCTCAGCTGCACCATTTCATCGGATGCAAGGATCGACAACGAGATAGACAACAGACTCGCCAAGGCAAATAGCACCTTTGGAAGACTACACAAAAGTGTCTGTAAAAACAACCAACTGAAAAACCTCACAAAGATTAGCGTATACAGAGCCGTTGTCATACCCACACTCCTGATCGGCTCTAAATCATGGGTCCTTTATCGGCATCACCTACGGCTCCTAGAACGTTTCCACCAGCGTTGTCTCCGCTCCATCCTCAACATTCATTGGAGCGACTTCATCTCCAACATCGAAGTACTCGAGATGGCAGAGGCCGACAGCATCGAATCCACACTGCTGAAGATCAAACTGCGCTGGGTAGATCACGTCTCCAGAATGGAGGGCCATCGCCTTCCCAAGATCGTATTATATGGCGAGCTCTCCACTGGCCACCGAGACAGAGGTGCACCAAAGAAGAGGTACAAGGACTGCCTAAAGAAAGCTCTTGGTGCCTGCCACATTGACCACCGCAAGTGGGCTGATCTTGCCTCCAACCGTGCATCTTGGTGCCTCACAGTTTGGCGGGCAGCAACCTCCTTTGAAGAAGACCGCAGATCCCACCTCACTGACAAAAGACAAAGGAGGAAAAACCCAACCCCAACCAACCAATTTTCCCTTGCAACCACTGTAACCGTGTCTGCCTGTCCCGCATCGGACTTGTCAGTCACCAACGAGCCTGCAGCTGACGTGGACATTACCCCTCCATAAATCTTCGTCCGCGAAGCCAAGCCAAAGAAAAAAGTCTTAAATTAAGATTAACTATGTATCAAATTGAATTTTTACAATTAGATTTAGCTATTTCCAGAAAATGCATTGCCATTAGTTAGAAATCGGATGTAGATTTAAGAATGCAGCGATAGCATGCTGAATTTTGAAAAAATAACATACTTTACTTAAAAAATACGATTTCATTTTGAAAATATGGAGCCCATACTTACAATATGTTGGTTTGAAAGTTTGAAACATATCAATAACTCATTCTGGTGGTAATTTTCAGCCTCACGGATATTGAATTGAAGTTATATTCGTATTTTTGACATTCTCCTTTATCTTTTTTTATATTAGGGTTTTAGGGATGGTTGGGAGATGGGCAGGGACGGAGGAATAAGGGATATATACACCACATATGTATTATTTATTCAATTTATTTTTAAATGATTGTAATTGAGGATTTAAAATCAAATAAAATATTTTTTAAAAGTATTGATGACCTTGACACTTGTCATATTCATTTAGAGTAAGAAGTAGATTGTGGCGGCGCACATCCTCATGGCGAACTGGCCCCACTTGTATCGCCATGTGGCGGGGCAGCCATGGGGAAATGGCATCGGCGGAGGTTTCTCTCTGACTCCAGCATCCCCTCCAGAGCGCACCCTGGACAGCGATTATGACGTCACAATGCACCAGGCGAATGAGCTCATGCCGCCTTTTAAAGGGGCGTACTGAATTTGAATAAAAACAGTCGTAAACGACCCTCAACGTGGTGACTGTGTTTCTTCCACTGCTCACACCGCCACAGTGGTGACCCCCGACGAGCCCACATTTTGTTCTGTACTCAAAGCACCATGGATTCAGCAGAGGTTAACACTGTCTCCATCAAGCTTCTCCCCTTTTGGACCCACCGACCGAGAACGTGGCTCAGGCAGGCGGAAGCACAATTTCAGCTCCGCAATATCTCCTCAGATGCCATGATGTTCTATCATGTCATGATTGCTCTGGACCAAGATACGGCAGCGAGGGTGGATGACATCATCCACCACTCCCCGGCTACGGGCAAGTACACCACCCTTATAAAGACCTGCTGCTTGGAACTTTTGGGCTAACTTCCCTGCAACAGGCTTCAAGGCTCCTTCACCTAGATGGGCTTGGGGACCGTAGTCCGTCAGCGCTGATGGACAAAATGCCGGCCCTGGCAGAAGACCACAAGCCTTGCTTTCTCTTCTGCCAGATATTCCTGGAACAGATGCCGGAGGACATCCAGCTGCTCCTCACAGTTGAAGGAGGACATCCAGCTGCTCCTCACAGTTGAAGGAGGACATCCAGCTGCTCCTCACAGATGAAGACTACTCGAACCCGAGGAGCGCTGCAGCCCATGCGGATGACCTCTGGCGCACAAAGAGGGAGAATGAGGCAGACCTCAACCAGGTGGCAAGACAAGGAGCCAGCCAACTGCAAGCCGCTCCCAAGACCAAGCCAGAGGAGGGCCAGTTGACCTGGTGTTTCTACCACCAGCGCTGGGGAGCGCAAGCCCGTAAGTGTCGCCAGCCCTGTGGGTTTCAGGGAAATGACCAGGCCAGCTGCTGTTGATAGTTGCAACAGCTGACACACGCAAACAGCCTCCTTCATGTGACGGACAGATCCACCGGCCACTGATTCCTGCTGGACACGGGCTGAGCACAGTGTCCTTTCCCGCCCGCTGCTCCCCCACACAGCATCAGAGACTCGCACCCATTCTCAAGGTCCAACCCTGCAGGCAGCCAACAGCTCCACCATTAGGACCTACGGCACCCGCAGGGCACAGATACAGATCGGGAGGAGAAGTTCCACTGGAGGTTCATCCTAGCCTCCGTGGGCACCGCGCTGTTAGGGGCTGACTTCTTCAGAGCTTACAGCCTACTGGTTGACATGAAGGGCAAAAGGCTGGCCAACCCCTGAATGTTCCACTCCACCCGACTGGACACAGCAGATGCCTGCAAGCCCGAAATCATCACTGTGGCGCCGCCAGGGATGAGTTCCTCCACGAATTCCCCACCATCTTAGAGCCACGGTTCTATCCCGCCCTGCCCCAGCATGGGGTCTTCCATCACATCGCCACACAGGGCCCCCCTGCTGCATGTTAGACCCAGATGGCTGCCGACCGAGAAGCTCCTGCACGCAAAGGAGGAGTTCTCCAGGCTCCAGGAACTGGGAATCGTCCGGCGTTTGGACAACTCCTGGGCATTTCCGCTCCATATGGTCCCGAAATTGTCCGGGGGGCTGGAGACCATGCGGGGACTACCATCGGTTGAATGAAGCAACCACCTCCAACAGGTACGCAGTGCCCCACATACTTCTCCGCTAACCTCCACACTGCACGGGTCTTCTCCAAAGTGGACCTCATGCTGGGACACCATCAGATCCCGGTGCATCCAGATGATGTGGGTAAGACAGCCATTATCACCCCTTTCGGCATCCTCGCGTTCCTGCATATGCCCTTCAGTCTAAGGAATGCGGCCCAAATGTTCCAGCACCTCATGGACACAGTTGGAAAAGACCTGGACTTGTGTTCACTTACCTGGACGATATTCTCATTGCCAGTCACAACCGCGATGAATACAAAGCCCACCTCTGCACACTCTTTGCATGGCTGGTGGACTTGGGCCTCACAGTCAAAGCAGCCAAATACCAGTTTGGCAAGGAGTCCCTCCAGTTACTAAGGCACACAATTTCAGCGACTGAGGCCGCGCCGGCGCCAGAGAAGGTAGCGGATATTCAACGATTTTCCAAACCCTCCATCCTGAACGGCCTCCAAGAGTTCGCGGGGATGGTGAACTTTTACCATCGTTTCATCCCCGGAGCCGCGCTCACCATGCGCCCATTGTTCGTGCTCAGGGCCACCAAAGAAAAGACTTGTGGTCAGAGGAGGTGGACAGGGCTTTCATCGCGACAAAGGTGGCTGTAGCCAGCGCCATGCTGCTGGTGCACCCGCGGCCGGAGGCGCACATGGCGCTCTCCATGAACGCCTCAGCTACGGCAGTGGGGGTGATTCTGGAACAGTGGCTCAATGGACGATGGCGCCTGCTGGCCTTTTTCAGCAAGCAGTTGTGCCTGCTGGAGCTCAAATACAGCGCCTTCGACTGGGAGCTCATGGTGCTGTATTTGGCAATCCGCCATTTCCACTACTTCCTCGAGAGCAGGCCGTTCACAGCCTTCACAGATCACAAACCCCTCACTCAAGCACTGGCGATGACCAAGGATCCGTGGTCTGCCAGACAACAGCGCCACCTCTCATACGTGTCTGAGTTCGCAACTGACATCCAACACAGGGCCGGCATGAACAATATAGTGGCGATGCGCTTTCCCGTTCTGCCATCAACACTTTTGTGCCGGCCTGGATTATGAGCAACTGGCTCAGACACAGAAGAACAATGCAGAGACGCAGGCCTTGCGGACCCCCATCTCGGGCCTCAAACTCAAGGATGTCCGGGTGCCCAGCAGCCCGGACACATTGCTCTGCGACGTCTCAACAGGCACGCCACGCCCAGTGGTCCCGCTGCACTGGAGGGCGAAGGTCTTCAGTCTGATCCACGTCCTCGCTCACCCAGCAGTAAAGACAACCGTGCGGATGGTCGCGGAGCGGTTTGTGTAGTACGGGCTGAAGAAGGAGGTGGCAGAACTGGCCAAGAACTGTACCAGGTGTCAGACCTCCAAGGTCCAGCGACACACGCGAGCCGGTGGAATCTTCAACCCGGTGGTTCGCAGATTCCAACACATCCACATTGATGTCGTTTGGCCCCTGCCGGTGTCCAAGGAGATTCGTTACCTCCTCGTGGTGGATCAGGCCACAAGGTGACCGGAGTCCATCCCGATTAAGGAGGCCTCCACGAAGATGTGCGCTAGGACTTTTTTCAGCCAATGGATTGCCCGTTTCGGAGTCCCGGAGCACATTACTAGCGACAAAGGGGCGCAGTTCACGTCTGCCCTGTGGACTCAGATGGTGAAACTCATGGGGGTCAAGTTCCACTACACTACAGCATACCAGCTGCAGTCTAACAGGTTGTTGATGAGGTTCCACAGGCACCTGAAGGCATCACTTATGGCCAGGCTCTCTGGACCAGACTGGGCGGACGAACTACCCTGGGTCCTCCTTGGGATTTGTATGGCACCCAAGGAGGACCTGCAGGCTTCAGCAGCGGAGATGGTCTATAGTGCACCGCTTTCCCTGCCGAGTGAGTTTTTCGGCCCAGACCCTGACACCACGGCCACCGACAAAAGCCTGCTGGCGGACCTACTCAGACGACTGGCCTCCCTAGCTCTCCCATCCTCGGCACGCCAAGGCACCCAGCCGTTTCATTTCCCCAAAGAGCTCAACTTGGCCCAGTTCGTTTTCGTGTGGAGGGGACCACAAGGTGCACCGCTACAGCAACCATACGAGGGGCCATACGAGCCATCACCCTGGATGTTGGAGGGCGACAGGAACTTTTTACTGGATTTATCCATCTGGATTTATCACAGCCGATGCAGACGGCTGCCCAAGTGCCGGGCCCGGCTGCCAAAGCGACAGGACGTGTAGCCGGTTCTTGGGGGGGGGGGGGTTGTGTGGCGGCGCACATCCTCATGGTGAACTGGCCCCGCTTGTATCGCCATGTGGCGGGGCAGACATGGGGAAATGGCATCGGCGGAGGTTTCTCTCGGACTCCAGCATCCCTTCCAGCGCCCACCCTGGGCAGCGATTATGATGTCACAATGCACCAGGCGAATGAACTCATGCTGCCCTTAAAGGGGCGTGCTGAATTTGAATAAAAATAGTCGTTAACGACCCTCAATGTGCTGGCTGTGTTTCTTCCACTGCTCACACCGCCACAAGATGAACATTCTGATCACACATGGTCAAATAAAAGTTTTCTCAACCAATTATTTAGGATACACAGGAATTTTAAGTACCTTTGATTTATCAGCAAACAAGAATAAGAAGATAACTGCAAACATTGGAATTTGCTGTAGTCCTTCATTTTATAAGAACTTCAATCCTGTTGTCACTTTGCTTAATTTTCTTAGAAACATTCAATACTCTTCCCTTTACAATGATGAGCCATTCTGTAGATTTCAACAGTGTTCTTGGGAGTTGTGAAAATAATTGGTGGAATTAACAGAGACCAGGAATTGGGAAGAAGATTGAGAGGTGGAGCAGACTGAAGATGAGGAAAACTCAGTGGGTGAGAAAGAAGTTAAGGAGAGCGGGGTGTTCGACAACTGTTTGCTCTGTCGGCCTGTGGAGTGTGCCGCAGGCCACTACACCTTCATATATTTAGCCAAAGTACCTCATAACAATTTAAAATATAATCATTAATTTAGTATCTTGGCCATAGAGTGACTAAAAACAAATTAATCAATATTTAAAAAGTTAATGTCTCCTATTTTTTTGTTCATTGAAGGTGCTGTGTTGTTGGATGCTATACAGCTGAGGACAGTTTCCTTGAAATGGGAGGTATTTTTCTTCTCCTGGATTGGCTTGAAGTAAGAATTTTATTATTTATGTTTCTGGAAAATAGTCCAGTGATTTAAGTAACTCCATAACAACCTGTGAATTTTAAATTAATTTCAACACAATTCAAAGATGTGAAAATGAAGATATTGATTGTCATAAATTATCAAGTAGATTACAAAGATTGATTGAGAAAATGCAGTCCATCTAGCCTAACATTGATGGTAATAATAATGATTGTAATAAAGAAAAGGATGAGTTAAAAATAATTTTAAAAGGCTTGGATTTAAGATTATGGGTAGACAGGTTGAAGTGAAGTCTATCACCCCCATAGTGTGTATAAATATATATATATATATATATCTATAATATTTTTTTAAAAAGTGCCAGGTGAACATTTAATGTGTCGTAATGTACAAGATTACAAAATAAAAATACAAGAGGTTGCTCCATATTACATAATCTGTAAAAAAAAAAACCCAATCTGCTGGAAGAACTTAGTGGGCCAAGTAGACCTGTTGAGGTAGAGGGATGGTTGATGTTTTGGGTTGAGATTCTACCAGTTTCAACCCTAAGCCTCAACCATCCCTATGCCTCCACAGATGATATTAAATCCATGGAGCCCCTCCAACAGTTTGTTTTTAGGCCACATTCTAAGATCAGAATAAATTAAGTATCAATTATATAGAAACAGGGATTAAAGTGATGAGTGCCCAGACTGTAATATTATCTCATTCACAAAATACAGTAAATTAAGATTTGTTTACTCCATGTCCTTCCCTTTCCAAACATCATGCTTTGTAGAGAGCTCATAAGAAGTGTGTTGGAGACTAGAATGGGCTTAGGCAAGATTGTAGGTGGGGTTGGGAAGAAACCAGGGCATAAGGAGAAGATTGAATGAAGTGGCATTGAGGGCATGGAAAGCTTATTGGAGAGTGAAAGTGTTGGCAAAATCTTGATTACGTCTACCCATATTAACAAGGAGGGAATTGAACCACAACAGACTGTGCAAGAATATGACCCAGAGATTGGAATTTTATATTATTTTAAGATTTTTTTTACTGGAGCTTGGAGATTCCTATAATTTAATATAATGGCTGACACTGCAATCTCTGGTTCTCCTTCTTCAGTTAAGAGTTTGATATCACATACACATAGCTCCTCCAGCGGTCAGCCGATCTATGCTGCTGTGATACAAGTTTTCTGGTGATAATCATTGTGACATCTACAGTTTATTTGTAGCATAGACCTCTTAAGGCCAGTCATAAGAAATAGGAGCAGTAGTAGGCCATCAACCCATCAAGCCTGCTCTACCATTCAATCAGATCATGGCTGATCTGATGACAGACACCTCTCCATCTACCCATCTTTTCCCCATATCCCTTAATTCCCCTAATATGTAAAAATCCTGTCCAACCTTGTCTTAAATATATTGACTGAGGTAGCTTCCACTGCTTCAGTGGACAGCAGAATTCCATATATTCACCGCCCTCTGGGAAAAGTAGTTCCTCTTTATCTCTGTCCTAAATCTACTACCCTGAATCCTGAGGCTAGATCCCATATTTCTAGTCTCCCCTGCCAATGGAAACAACTTACTGCACCTCTATCTTATCTATGCCTTTCATAATTTTATACATTTCCATAAGATCCCATCTCATTCTTCAAAAATTCAGAGTACAGTCCCAGATGACTCATTTTCTCCTTATACCTAACCCTCTCATTTCTGAAATCAATCTAGTGAACATCCTCTGCATTGTCTCCAAAGCCACTGCAACCTTCCTCAAGTAGAGACCAGAACTGTATGCAGTACTCCAGATGTGACCTCACCAATACCTGATACAGTTGCAGCATAATCTCCTTGCTCCTAAATTCAATCCTATAGCAATGAAAGCCAAAATTTCATTTTCTTCTTGAAACGAGCTTTTATCGCTTCATGCACAAACACTTCCAAGTCCTTCTGCATGGCAACACGCTGCAATCATTTCCCATTTAAATAATAATCTGAACTTCCATTTACCAACATTGTATTCCATCTGCCAGATCCTTGCCCACCCATTTAACCTATCTACATCTCTCTGGAGACTCTCCATATCTGCACAATTTGCTTTTCCTCTCTATGTATTGTCATCAGCAAACTTAGATACACAACATTCTGTCCCCTTTTCCACATCATTAATATATATCATGAAGAGTTTTGGGGTCCAGCACTGACTCCTGCAGCAGCCCCGCTCACCATTGATGGCCAGCCAGAAAAAACACCCCTATATCCCAACTTTCTCCTTTCTATTAGTTAACCAATCCTCTATACATGCAAATACATTCTGCACACCCCCCACTCAACTCTATACAAATTGAGTACCCCATATCCAAAGTTCTGAAAACTGAAAAGATCCTAAAACTAAACTTTTTTTTTAAGGGCCGATGTCACAAGTTGAAAAAAAAAATCACCATCTGACTTTTCCATGTGGGGCTCTGACCCTCTGTTGTCCCTTGGACTATTTGGGGGATTATAGACTACTCCCAGCATAATGATTGCTCTCTTCCTATTCCTAACTTCAACCCACACTGACTCAGTGGACACTCCCTCTACGACCTCTTCCCTTTTAAGAGCCACGATACTATTCATGACCAGTAATGCTACTCTCCACACCACCCCCCCCTCTTACCTCCCATCCTATTCCTTTTAAAGCATCTAAACCCTAGTACCTGCATCAATCAATCCTTCCCTTCCTCAAGCATGTCTCTGGAGTTCCATGTACTGATCCATGCTCTAGGTACGTCCCCTTGTTCCTAATACTCATAGCATTGAAATAAATATACTTCAAACCCTTTAACTGGCTACATTTATGTTGTCCCTTCCCTCTCCTTCCTCACAAACTCAGAACACAAGGCATCATGCTTTGACCTTCTGCTCTATTCTGTGCACACACATTCTGGTTCCCACTTCTCTGCCAAACTAGTTTAAATCCTCCACAACAACTCTTGAAAATCGATGCTGAGCCATTTAAAGGGCTTGGATAACTTAATCAGGTGCACTTTCGTGGGGTGAAAAAGTGCAGCTTGCACTCAGCGCAGACCTGGCATGATCTGGTCATTTCCCTGTCGTCTTCTATTGAGTAGGGCAAGTTGTGGGACAACAAAATGAGCCATATGGGTGACCCCTAGATGGCAGAGCTCATTGTGTATGATGCACAGTTGACCGGTGAGTGCAGAGGCACATCATTCTCTGGACAAGGCATCTGGAAGGCTGTTAAGGACCCCTGGTCAGTAGGTGATGACAAAATTGGAGGTGGAGAGTTCGATCCTTCACCTGGCAATTTTGCCATTCTTGATTTTTCCCCTCTTGGCGTTGCTGAACTTGAATGCAACAGAGTGCTGGTCCATGAAGAGTGTAAATCTTCTACTAGCCAGGTAGTGCCTCTAGTGTCTTATGCCTTCTACAATGGCCTGAGCCTCCTTTTCCACAGACAGATTCCGGAGCTCATGACCTTGAGGTGTCTGTGAGAAAAAGGCAACTGGCTTGCCTGCCTGATTGAGAGTAGCAGCCAGGGCTACGTCTAAAGCATTACTTTCCACTTGGAAAGGTACATTTTCATGCACAATGGCTTTCATAATGTAACTTCGGAGGTAATTAAAAGCCATCTGGGCTTCTGCTGAAAGGGGAAAAGTGGTGGCCTTTAAGAGGGGACAAACCTTGTCGGTGTATTGAAAGACCCACTGGACATAATATGAGAAAAAACCAAGGCATCTCCTCAAAGCCCATGGAGGGGAAGCTCTAACAGGGGGAACATCCTATCAGGATTAGGGCCAATGACTCCATTCTCCACCACATAACCAAGGATAGCCAGTCGTGTAGTCCTGAATACACACTTGTCAGACTTGTTGGTGATATTCAGGGCTCCCGCTGCATGGAGAAAGCTCTGGAGATTGGCGTCATGGTCTTCCATGGTGTGGCCACAGATGGTGACATTGTAGAGAGAGGGGAAGGTAGCCTTCAACCCATACTCGTCCACCATCCTGTCCATCTGCTGCTTAAAAATAGATACCTCATTAGTAATACCGAAAGGGACCCTCTGGAACTGATAGAGTTGACCGATAGCCTCAAATGCCATGTGCGGGTGTTCCTCGGAATGGATTGGCAGCTAGTGATAGGCAACTTTCAGGTCGATGGTCGAGTAGACCCGATACTACGCGCTATTATTCACCATATCCGAAATGCAAGGGAGGGGTATGCGACTAGGAGTGTGATTCTGTTAATAGTTTGGCTATAGTCAATTACTAGCCTGGACTTGTTTTCTCCTTTACTAGGACCACTTGCACACTCCACGGGCTGGAGCTGGGTTCGATGATCCCCTCCTCCAGCAGGCGCTGGATCTCTGTCTTTATAAACTCCCTGTCTGTCACGCTGTACGCTGTACCTCCTGCTCTTGGTGGTGATGGGCTTACAGTCGGCAGACAGGTTTGGGATCGGGGGGTGGGGGGGGTCGATGTTCAGCATAAAGAGGCTGCAAGTGGGTCTTGGTTTTGAGGGCTCTCCATTCCGAACTACTACCAGGGGAAGAGAACCAGAAAACTCCAAGGTCACATTTTTAAGGTGACACAGGAAGACCAGACCCAACAATACTGGAGCATACAATTCATCTAAAATGTGCATAAGAAATTGACAAAACTACCCCCTCCCCCACCCCTCCCCGACAGATGAACTATACAATGTTTCTGTGCACGTGCCGAATGGGACTGGGACGCTAGGAAGATATGGTTGTTAGATGAGTACATTTTTGTACAGTCCATGAGTCAATGAAACTTTCCGTGGAGCCTGTGTCAATTAGGCACATGGGTGAATGTCTGTTTACCTTCACCGTCACCATTGAGTTGCTCAGGTGATGAGGTCTGTTCTGGTCGAGGACCAGCGATGCCAGGTCGCCAGAGACATCGTGTTCTTCCCTCGAGTGGCCCCCTCCATCCTGAGTTGAACTACGCAGGTAAGATGGCGCCGACCTCATAGCACAGCAAGATGGCCACCCTCCTTCTTCATCTGATGATGATGGTGCTGTATTCAAAATCGGGCCACTGCAAGATGGCCGCCGAGCCTTTTCGCACCGTTTCCGAAGGCGGTGGGATGTGCAGCAGGCAGACGGCTTGGGACTGGAATCGGATCCAGGAGCGATATAGGCCGTGGACTTCCCCGGACCTCCCTTGGCAGACCCTCACCCAATGTCCCTTCTTCCTGCAGCTGGAGCACACTAAGTCTTTGGCCGGGCAGCGGGCACGGGGGTACTGTTCCTTACCACAGAAAAAGCACTCCTGGGTTCAGGAAGCGGCAGCTGTTAGAGCGGGAGCTGCCATAGCGGGACCAGCCGGTCCTTGGAGCTGCTCACCCGAGAGCGCGAGTTCGCTGGCCTCGGTCATTACTCTCGAGACTAGCATGTTCCAGTGATTTGGCCAGCTCGATCTGGCTAGCGAGGTCCTTCCTGACTCGAGCAGTCGCTCGGGAAGGATATGGATAGGATAGATGTAGGAAGGTTTTTTGAGCTGGCCGGGGAAACTAAAATGAGAGGACACAGTCTCAAGATTCGGGGGAGTAGATTTAGGACAGAGATGAGGAAAAATAGTTTTTCCCAGAGAGTAGTGAATGTTTGGAATTCTCTAACCAGGGAAATAGTTGAGGCTGCCTCATTAAACATATTTAAAATTCGGTTAGATAAAATTTTACATGATAGAGGAATTAGGGGATATGGGGAGAAGGCAGGTAGGTGGAGTTAGGTCATAAATTAGATCAGCCATGATCATATTGAATGGCGGAGCAAGCTCGATGGGCCATTTTTGGCCTACTCCTGTTCCTACTTCCTATGTTCCTATGTTTGCTCACGTACCTCAAGCGAACCCGTGCGACCAGAGTGTTCTGGATCTATTCATCTTCCCAGACACGACCCGAAGTGGCCTCATACCTGCACTTCTTAGCCAGCATCCACAGATCCAGAAGGTAGTTGTCAATTGACTCTCCAGGTCATTGGCGATGTAGTATGAGCCGGTGCCTCACAAGGACCTTGTTCGGGGTCTTCATGTAGCGGACCTTCAGCACCTCAATGGCGGCCTCATACACCGAGCAGTACCCCTTCGTCCCTACCCTTGAGATGAGTGCTGACCTCCAGAGCTCGTATGTATGGAAGATGTCCCTGGTCATGTTCAGGTAGGCCTGGAAGCAGTCTAGCCAATATGTGAACTCCTTAGCCGCGTCAGTAGACTTGGGAGTCTATTAGCAGCATACTGGGCTTGAGTCAAGCCTCCATCCTTGTTCGTTAAGCTAATAAAATTGTGGTGTGGATAAAAGCTCACACTCGACTGGAGGGAGAACAAACACTTTTATTAGCTTACAACACAGGTAGGATTCACAAATAGGCTTCAGAGGGGTTCTGAGTTTAGGCAGGAAACTCGGGTTATATACGGGCTCCGGGGAAAGGAGCTGGGACTAGTTGTCAGTTCAGCACACTTCTAGTTCACTACACCCAGTTTCCTGGCTCCTGAATTTTGTGGGTGACTGTCGGCCTGAAGCTTCTCTCTATCTCTGCCTCTGCCTCCTGAATGATCTGGAGTTCCCTAATTCGGTCTCATAGGAACTGTAGCTGCATTCGTCTTTTGCAAGTGTAGTCATCAGAGACAATTCTGCTGTCCCAGATTTCCCACAATAACTGCTGTTCCATCCTTTTCCTTTCAGTTCCCTCCCTTCCCCCCCTCACCCACCCAGCCATCCTTCCTCCCCCTCATTGCTACTGTCCTGTCCCTCCTTTTTCCACCTATCATCTCCTGTCTTTACCACCCCTTTTCCCCTCTACTCTTTTGTTCGGATGGCTGCCAGCACTTTCTCATACCTTGATGAAATGTTGGTTCTGTATCTTTACCTTTACTACATAAGGGACACTATTTGACCTGCTGAGCTTCTCCAGCATTTTGTGTTTTTACTTCAGCAATGGTGTCTACAGATTTTCATGATTTACTTATGTCTCCAATATTTCTTGGTTTATAGCTGTGCCACTCTAATGTTAATATTGGGTGGCCCGTGGACAACTTCCACCAGTCACTTTTTTTTCCCCCTTTGCTATTCTAATCTCTACCCAAATGGATAGAGATTACTATTGCCCTGATCTCATTCTCATCTAAGAGTGCTACCCCACCTCCTTTACCTTCCTGTCTGTCCTTCCGTATAATCTGATATCCTTTGATATTTAATTCCCAATCCTCTCCACAGATCTACCACATTTCTGTAATGGTCACTAAATCATACCCCTTTGTACTGATTTGGGCCATAAATTCACTGACATTGTTTTGAATTCTACAGGCTTTCAGATAAAGTGCCCCCTTATACTGATTGTGCTTTTAAAATTTGGTAATCTTTGCCTTTTTTCAACTTGACTTTTATATTCTTACTTTTCTGTTTTATAACTTTTGCTTTTATTTTATCCACATTCTTCTCTTTTACTTTATCCATCCATAACCAATCTGTTGAACATACCACCCCCCCCCCCACCCCGCCCGACTATTTAGTTTAAAATTGATTAGCCACGATCCAGGACCCATCAAGATTCAGTTGGACCCCATCCCCTCTTTACAGTTCCTTCCTTCCCCAATTGCTGGTGCTAAATTCCCATGAATTGCAACCCACTTCTACTCAAATCCTTGAGCCACGAATTTAACTCTCTAATCTTCCAGACCCTGTGACAATTTGCATGTGGCTCAGGTTGCAATTCAGAGATTACCACCTTTTTGGTTCTGCTTTTTAATTTACTCCCTCGTGCCTCAGAAGCCCTTAGCAGAATCTCTCCCAGTTCTCCCTACATTATTGGGACTCACATGGACCATGACAACTGGATAATTCCCCTCCCACTGCAAGTTCCTCTCCAGGTCAGATAAGATGTCCCAAACCCAGTCCCCAAGCAGGTAACACAGCCTTCAGGAAGTGACACACTTGTGCCCTCATCTCTTGCCTGGCTTCTGGGCTCCAAACAGGCCTTGCAAGTGAAGCAGCACTTCACTTGTGTATCCACAAGACTGATATACTTCATCCAGTGCTCCCTTTGTAGCCTTCTCTACATCGGAGTAACTGGGCATGGACTGGGAGATTGCTTCACTGAGCACCAGAGACAGGGGTCTCACAGTGACCAACCATTTCAGTTTTGCATCCCACTCTCATACTTGCATGTCTGTCCATGGCCTCCTATACTAAACCACCTAGACCACCTGTAAATTGGAGAACAACACCTGACTTTCCATCTGAGTACTCTCCAGCCAGATGGCATTAACATCGACTTCTTTGGTTTCTGCTAACCTGCTCTCCTTTCTTCCTCCCTTCCTTTCCCCCTTACCTTCTTTCCATTGGCTCTCCACAATCATTCCCTCTCTGTTCACCTAGCCATTCCTTACCCACCCCCCTCCCCACTTCCTTCTGTGCCCTCTCTCCTTTCTCCACCTATTAACTTTTGCTTTTGGGACTATGCTCCTCTCCCCACACCTTACCTTTTTGTTCGGATGCCTGCTGATATTTTCCATATCTTGATGAAGGGCTCAAGCCCAAAATGTCAGTTATGAATCTTTATCTTTGCTATATAAAGGACTCTATTTGAACTTCTACATTTCTCCAGCATTGGAGAAAGACTGACACGAAATACTTCTTTAATTTCCATATTCCCTATTATTAATTTCCCCTTTCTCATCATCAAAGGGACCTACATTTATTTTAGCCACTTTTCTGCTTCATGTATAATTTTTTTTAACTGTTATTCTGTTCTAGTTTACTTCAGAATCCATCCTTCATTTCTTTTGTGTTTTCCCAGTGTTTTTTTTTAATGTTTCTTAAAGTTTTTAAACTCTTCTGGTTTCTGATGAGTCTTGACCACTTTCTATGCATGAGCTTTTAACTTCATGCTTTCTTTTCTTCCCTTAGTTATCCTTGACTGGCTATCCCTCCTCTTACTGTTCTTGTTTTTAACATAGTATAGTACAGCACAGTACAGGCCCTTCAGCCCTTGATTTTGTGCTGACCCATATATTCTTAAAAAAAACTAAACACGCCCTACCTCATAAGCCTCTATTTTTCTTTCATACATGTGTCTAAGAGCTCTTAAGTGCCCCAATGTTTCAGCCTCCACCACCATTCCCTGCAAGGGATTCCAGGCACCCACAACTCTGTGAAAAAAATAAATAAATAAATAGATACATTTTAAAAAACTACTTACCCCTGTGTATCCCTGAAACTTCTCTCCCTTAACTTCGTACATATGTCCTCTGGTGTTTGCTGATCCTGCCCTAGGAAACAGGTGCTGGCTGTCTACTCTTTCTATGCCTCTGACAATCTTGTTGACCTCTATCAAGTCTTCTCTCACCCTTCTACACTCCAAAGAGAAAAGTCCCAGCTCTGCTAATGTTGCCTCATATGACTTGTTTCCCATCCTGGCAACATCCTGATAAATCTCCTCTGCACCCTCTCCAGAGCTTCCACATCCTTCCTATATTGAGCTGACTAGAACTGAACACAATACTCTGTGTTCTTACCAAAGATTTGTAGAGTTGCATCATGATCTCACTACTCCAGAATTCATTCCCCCTATTAATAAATCCCAGCATCCCATAGACCTTCTTAACTATTCTGTGTGGCAACCTTGAGGGATTTATGGATTTGCACCCCAAGGTCCCTCTATTCATCCACACTATTAAGTAATGGACCATTAACCCTGTATTCAGCCTTCTGGTTTGTCCTTCCAAAGTGAATCGCCTCACACTTAGCTGGATTAAAATCCATCTGCCACTTTTCTGCTTAACATAACATCCTGCCTATATTCTCTTGTAACCTTCCACAACCTTCACTTCCATCCACTACTCCTCCAACCTTCATGTCATCCACAAACTTACTGATCTATCCTTCTGCCTCTTCATCAGGTCATTTATAAAAATCACAAAGAGTAGGAGTCCCAGAGTCCCTGTGGCACTCCACTCGTCACTTAATTCGAATATACTTTTGAGCTATGTGATAAATCTCTTTGAAAGGCCTCTACTGTTCCTCAATGTTCCCACTATATAAGGAAACACAAAAGTTGCAGATAATGGAATCTTAAGCAAACAGAGAATTCCTGGAGGACTAGTGTTTGGCCAAATGTAAACTTGAGGAACACCCTTAAGCCTAGCAGCACGAACTTTGATTTTTCGAACTTTATGTAACCCCCACCTCCACCTAGTTGTTCTATTTCTCCCTCTTATTTCTTTATGCTCTTCTTACTTTTCTCTCTAATTCTCCCCCTTCCCACAATGGTCTCCTCCTTTACCTCTATTTCTCCTTCCTTCTGTCCAATACCCTATTAACCGACCCAACTTTTTTCCCCTTCATATATTTAATATATTAAATGTATATTATATTGAGTTTCTTACATTAAACTCAATAAAGTGCCTTGACCCTAAACATTGACTAGCCTTTTCTGCCATGGATGTTGCCTCATTCACTGAGTTAAAAACAATATTGGAGGTCATTTGGCTTTTACAAGCCTGTAATGGACCAAAAACAACAGCATCATAGCTACACCTATGGCCTCGTTCTTACTTCAGAACCCTGGATTTTTTTTTTTTCTTTTTCATGCTAATCTAATTCCCTTTTGAAAGCTATATTTGAATATATTCCATTACAATTCATTCCAGATATAAACCACCAATAATAATTGTCCTAAATCTCTCTCCTGTAATTCCCAACCCACTGCTTTTGGCAACAGACCAATTGACATAGGGTCAAAGGTGGCCAAACTGTGGCCCGCAGACCAACTGTCCATTTTTAAGTAGCTATTAGAACATATCCCCTAACAATAAATTGCTCTGTATGTACATTGCACTTCTTAGGGTCAACACTAGATGCCGCTGTCATTTTGAATCTCTTCCCTCTTTCTGCACAAATGGATCTGGGGGAGGTGGGATTTTCTCCTGTTCTCATGCTCCTTTTAAATGGGCTGAATTTTGAACTCAGGAGGCCACAGCTCCTCAGTTCGCTTGGAGCTGTGGTGGGGTAACCCAGCTTGAGGGAGGACAGGGCTTGACTTCCTGGGTGCTGACCTGATGCTGGCTGAGAGTCGGATCCAAGGCTGCTGCGATGTCTTCCTCAACCAAACAGCTCACAGGTGCTCCCTGCCTGGGGTCTCAAACAGAGTAGAACTGCTTTGTGTTTGGGGCTTGCTGAGGTAGGCAAGAAGGGTGAGGTGGGGGGTCCTCCTCTGCTCTCTGTGGTCTAACATCTGTGTGGATCAGCTGTGTGGGTACTCCAGAGGGAAAACGTGTTAGAGGAACCCTGTGTATGTCTCCCTGTGCCTCCTGTGGCACCCTGTAATCCATACCTGCCAGCTAAGAAGCATAGATGTGTGTAACACCACACATGGTATCCCATGGGGCAGCAGTGGGGTGCCATAAGACCAGAAAGTATTGGGCCTGTATCAGTAGCAGTAAAGCTGTGGGATCTTGCTGTGTGTCGATAGACCATTGCATTGGTGACCAGATCTGTGAGATAGTGGAGGGGTTGGGCCATCCCAGGGTGCTCTATCTGCTCCATCGACAGTCTGAACACACTGCTTCATCTGAATCTTTGGGGTATCAGATTGGGTGGTTCCACATCTCCCAGCCTGCAAGGCCTCCATCTTTGTACTTGACCTATCAATGGCTGTTCATTGGGGAGGCATCCGAATCTCTGCAGCACCTCTTACCTCCCTTTCACAGGATCCCCACACCTCCCAAACAGTGTAGTCTACCTGCAGTCCAGTCCCTCCTGCATTTTGAAGCTGACTGCAGAGCAAGATATCAAAAGTAGGTGACTAAATAATCTTTCCAGCAGTAATGAGGGGAGATACTGGGACAGGACAGGACAACACAACTTCCCCACGTGGTGTTACACAAGACACACTGCACAGTTACAGAGGGAGGCAACTTCACAGTGCCATCTCCAGTAATGCGGCCTCAGCATGAATCTCCAGTAATGCGGCCTCAGCATGAATCTCCAGCAGGGCAGCTCTCTCTCGCCACAACACTGAAGTTTTCTGGTCTAAAATAAAAACACCATTTTTCTTGAAATGTCACTGGTTGAAAACTGGAGGACTTAATATTGCTTGGCCTTGTATTTTTCTGTCTGGACTACAACCAAAAATGTTTGGCCACCTTTGTTCTGGACCCATCGTTATTTTGTGCAGCTCTCCTCACAAAAAGCACCATCAGTCCCATAATATTATAATAAATATTTTCTTCACCTCCTTAAAAACCTGCATGTTCTAAAGTGCAGTGTCAGAAATGCACAAATATTTCAATTGCAAAAAGTTAATCAAAACTTCTAAAAAATAAAAAATTAAAAATCTATACAGATGCTGGAAATCTGAAATAAAAACAGTATGTGTAGGAAACAATCAGCATTGATATAGAAGGAGAAGCAGAATTACACCTCAGGTTGAAGATCATTGCACACGTGCTACCCGATCTGCTGAATTCTTCCAGAATTTTCTGATTTTAGCAGCATTGGTACAGTCCAACCTTGCACAAGAAGCTGTAACATTCTGCTGTGCCTGATCTGGGTTTTCTGATCTTTAATTCATGCTTGTTGTAACTACTAAAAACGACTTTATTTATTAATGGTGTGCCGAGCTTTTTCATTGTTATCTGGCTCAGATATTTTTCCAACTAATTTTTATACAAAATTGAATTAGTAACGTAAGATATAGTGACATTTTTTGTGTAATATATAATACAATCAAATGTATATATGATGTTGGAGCTACTTAAAGCAAAAACAAATAAAATGTTATTAACTATTGAATTGAAAAATGTAAATATGAAATGATTGTTAATTTAGCATTAATTACATCTTGTTCTTTTAGCATCCAGAATTCATTTGGCAGGCATACATGTCAAATATTGATATGGGAGAATGTAGATTTTTTAATGCACTCTACCTAAATATTTGCATTAAGTTATTGAAGAGCTTAGTAAATTCCTGAGCATCATTCTTAGTCTAACTTACTGAAAAAAGAATCTTGACATAAGTAATTGACATATCTCAATTAGCCCCATTGTAACATTAAGTAGATATCACATAAGATTTGTTTTAAATTTAGACATAGAACACGGTAATATGCCCTTCTGGCACATGAGCCTGTGCTGCCCAACTACACCTGTTAACCTACAAGCCTTGTATATTTTAAAGGGTGGGACAAAACTGGAGTACCCAAAGGAAACCTACGCAGACATAGGGAGAACATATAAACTCCTGATAGACAACACCAGTTTTGAACCCAGGTCACTGGTGCTGTTAATAGCGTTGCACTAACCGCTATGCTAACCATGCTGTCAATTTTATTTGTTTGTTATCAGCAAATCCATTGTGTTTACAGATATGATTTATAATTCATAAGAAAAGTAGAAATATAAGAATTGGAAATTATTTTCCTGGATCTCAGAAAGTACTGTTCTATGTGAAGCACCTTGGTATTTTTTTCTGTACTAAATATTTAATTACAATAAAAGTCATTACCATACATCACAGAAACAGGCCTTTCAGCCAACCATGTCCTTCCTAATCATCAATTACCCATCTATACTTACCCCATTTGCCAACACTTGACCCACAGCCTTCTCTCCCTTGGCAATTCAAGTGCTCATTAGAAAATTTGTGAGAGTACCAACCTCCACCACCCAGGCAGAGAGTTCCAAATTCCACTCCCCCTGTGGATGAAAACAGCTTCCCTCCGATTCCCTCTGAACCTCTTTTCCCTTGCTCTCTCCTAAAATCCCCCAGTTTTTGACATTTCTGTTATGGGGAAAATTTTTCAATTGCCTTCTCTATCTAACCCTCTTGCAACACTGCACTTCACTCTGGTCCCTCCTCTGTATTCTCTGCTCCAAGGAAATCAAACCAATCTATCCAGTCTCACCTGATAAGTGAAACACTGCATTTCAGGTTAAACTTCTTTAACCCTCTCCAGTGTAATAATGTACTTTCTGTAGTGCGGTGACTAGAGCATTATACTCCAGCTACAGCTTAACTAATGTTTTATATAGTTGTACCACATCCTATATTCAGTTTCCCAGCGAATGAAAGTCAGTGTCCATTAATTTTATCTTGTATGCTGCCACCTTCAGGGATCATTGAAATACCAAGGTCCTTGGTATTACCTCCCAGGATCTTACCATTTGTGGAACATGGCCTACCCATTTTAGTATTTTCAAAGTGTATTAGTTCACACTTTTCAAGAATAAATTCCATCGTCCATTGCTTAGCCCAGTTTACCAATTGATCAAGATTTTCCTGTAATGTAAGACTGTGATCACTACCAACAATAGCACCAATTTTCATGTCATCTGCAAACTTAGTAACTATACCCCCTACATTCATATCAAAAGTGTTATTGTATGTAACAAACAGTAATTGTCCCTACCCTAATACCTGTGGTGTACTATGGGTCACAGTCTTCCAATCACAAAAACAAACTATCACCGTCACCCTCTGTCGCCAACCAATTTTGGATGCAATTTGACAACTTCCCTTACCATGGATTCAAGGTAACCTGGCAAATTGCATCCAAGGTAAATTGCATCTGTTGTAAGGGTTCGTGTGGATCCCACAGGTTAAGAAACACAAAGGTACAAAGCACAAATTTATTTTGGGGATGCAACAGGGTCGAAATGCTAAATGAACCTATACATACAGACAATACGCAAGGAGTACATGTACACTTCGGATAACGAGGGTGAAACAGACAGAAACTTAGGAAATTACTTAAGTACACATAGAATCAACAGCCAGAATCAAGGTAGTACTACGGTCCCCCACCCCTTGACCAGTACGGACATGGCTCTAGCTACCAAACCTTGGGACTCACCCCAATCCAGTGTGAAAGGTGATACTTAAGTGTCACGAGGGTCAAAAGAGGCAGAACAAAGGGGGACAAAGTCCTTTATAGTTCTGCAGCCAGTATTGGGGGCCAATCACTCGGGGCAGGCTGGGCTCCGTTGGCTGCTGTGGCCAATGGCTCGAAACCAAGTGCAGAGGCTCAGCAGGGGTCAGCCTAGGTGATTCATCTGGGCCAATTGAGTGAAGATCAGGGCTGAGTCCAGGCAGGCTGTCTGGATTCCAGCCCCTGGTAATTTAGATGGACCAATCGCAAGGGTCACCTTGATGGCTTGGGGTGAGTCTTGACCTTTATTGGCATGCGATGTGTCCTCTGAATAGGAGCGCAGCAGCGTCACCATATGGTGGCCACAGCCTCTCCATTGCAGCATCTAAGTTGCCTTTTCCACCAGTCTTTGATGTGGAACCTTGTCGTAGACCTCATCAAGATCCATATAGACTCTTAGTGTTTTTTAGACTCATGCCATTGTACAGTATGCTCTTTTAAATGCAATATCATTATATAATTAAACTTGTTTATTGATGATGACAAAATCAGACACACTGAACCTTGGGGAAATTTCTGCTAATTTGCTGTTAAATATTACTATTTGAACTGTTTCAATTTAAATTTTTTATGTTTTCCTGAAAAGTCAAGTTCAGAGCACATGCACAATGTTATACTTGGGACATTGCTTGACTTATGCGACAATTCCAAAGTAATACATCACATGAAAGTGTGGCGTGGGAAAAATGATTCTACAGCACCTTGCCATCTTCTGCATATCTGGAGGCACATAGAGAAAAACATGCGAGTCAAGCGGGATGAACATGGAAGGATTTTAGGTAAATGTGTTTGGAAATAAAATCAGTAATGTTGAAAATGTCCTCAATCATTCTTCAATAGTGATTTCAATGGAATCCATGAAAACAGGGCAGGAAATTGAGATCAACCTTGCTTTCATCTAGTTATTTTAACATTTTTCAATATTTATTTGAAAACAAAATTTATTAAGAGAGAAAAATACATGCCTGAAGAAATTCACATTTTACTGTCTTAATAGACTTATAAAAAGTTACCTATTTTGTTACTTTGTCTAAAATAGGCAATGGGTATAATCCAGCAATTTATACAGCAGTGAGCCTTACATCAATAGTAGAATAGCAATGGAGAAATTCTTAGGGATTGGATTTGCATTTGAAAAAGCATGGTCTTATCAAGGATAGTCATCATATCATGGGTCAGATCATGTCTCATGAACTTTATAGAGATTTTTAAGGAGGTAACGAAGATGATTAATAATGGTAGGGCAGTGGATGTTGTCTACATGTACAGCAGTAAGGCATTTGACAAGATACCTCATGTTAAGTTGATCCTGAAGATTTTGACACATGGGACCCATGGAGACATGGTAGATTAGATTCAGAATTGGTTGTCCATAGAAGAAAGTTAAGGACTATTATTCTAACTTAATGTCTGTGCCAATGGTATTTTAAAAGATCAGTGCAGGTATCTCTGTTGCACATAAGGATTTGGATGAAAATATTGCTGGGTAAATTAAAAAGTTTGCAAACAACATAAATGTTGATAGAGATTTATGAAGACCATTGAAGAATACAACAGAATATAAATCAATTGGAGAAATGTCAGGGAGTTTAATCCAGACAAATGTGAGGTGTTGGGAGATCAAATGTAAGAGAAAAAGATACAGTACAATTAAAGGACCTTTAATGTGCAGAGAAATCTTTGGGTGCAGGCATATAGCTCTGGCATTCTTTCCTTCATTGGTTAAGACATTTTGACAGACACACAAATATACAAGGAATGCAGAAATACGTATCATGTGCAGGAAGGTAGAATCAGTTTAATTGATCAATGGGGATGGCACAGACATCTTTAGCCAAGGGTCTGTTCCTATACTGTACTGTTCTCTGTGTTAATGGAGTTGTTAATTTATCATGCTAATCTGTCTGAAAAAAAATTACAAATGGTCCAGAAGTTATTCAAGGAATAGGATAAAGGTTTTTGAGAACCAGAGGTCCAAGGACACCAATCATCCATTAAATTGCAAATTATTTGTATTTGTAATAGAATATCTGGATCTATCCTTCCACAGTTGAACATGCTTTTAGAAACAAATTAGAATTTTTTTTTTCTTTTTGGAGTCACAAAGGATGAGAACTGACTTGATAGGATTCTCCTTTACCCTATCTGCCAAGACTCATGCCCTCTTTACCCTGATGATTTCCTTCTTAAGTATATTTCTGTATTTCTCATGCTCACGAGATTCGTTTGATACCTGGCCTATATCTGACCTATTCTTCCTTCTTTCTCCTGTCCAGAATCTCATTATTCCTTGTCATCCAGGGTTCTCTAATCCTGATATACATGAAGTTAATCAAATTCGTTGTGAAGATTGGTGTGAGATGATGGAGAGCTCAGATGGAAACCAAGATAGATCATTAACAGCCCATTTGTCAAATGCTTTAGTACTCAGATGCTATCATGGTAGAATTTGAACTCATGTCCCTGAATTCTTAGACCAGATTTTTGCATTGTTATTCTGATAGTGTAACCATTGCATTGCCACCATACTGTGCCTTTACCATAGGTGCAGTAACAGTAGAAGTAGATGCTGAACCAACCCATGAAAGACCCCAACAATGAAGACGCTGTTTACATCCGGTACCGCACGGATGGCAGTCTCTTCAATCTGAGGCGCCTGCAAGCTCACACCAAGACACAAGAGAAACTTGTCCGTGAACTACTCTTTGCAGACGATGCCGCTTTAGTTGCCCATTCAGAGCCAGCTCTTCAGTGCTTGACGTCCTGCTTTGCGGAAACTGCCAAAATGTTTGGCCTGGAAGTCAGCCTGAAGAAAACGGAGGTCCTCCATCAGCCAGCTCCCCACCATGACTACCAGCCCCCCCACATCTCCATCGGGCACACAAAACTCAAAACGGTCAACCAGTTTACCTATCTCGGCTGCACCATTTCATCAGATGCAAGGATCGACAATGAGATAGACAACAGACTCGCCAAGGCAAATAGCGCCTTTGGAAGACTACACAAAAGAGTCTGGAAAAACAACCAACTGAAAAACCTCACAAAGATAAGCGTATACAGAGCCGTTGTCATACCCACACTCCTGTTCGGCTCCGAATCATGGGTCCTCTACTGGCATCACCTACGGCTCCTAGAACGCTTCCACCAGCGTTGTCTCCGCTCCATCCTCAACATCCATTGGAGCGCTTTCATCCCTAACGTCGAAGTACTCGAGATGGCAGAGGTCGACAGCATCGAGTCCACGTTGCTGAAGATCCAGCTGCGCTGGGTGGGTCACGTCTCCAGAATGGAGGACCATCGCCTTCCCAAGATCGTGTTATATGGCGAGCTCTCCACTGGCCACAGTGACAGAGGTGCACCAAAGAAAAGGTACAAGGACTGCCTAAAGAAATCTCTTGGTGCCTGCCACATTGACCACCGCCAGTGGGCTGATATCGCCTCAAACCGTGCATCTTGGCGCCTCACAGTTTGGCGGGCAGCAACCTCCTTTGAAGAAGACCGCAGAGCCCACCTCACTGACAAAAGGCAAAGGAGGAAAAACCCAACACCCAACCCCAACCAACCAATTTTCCCCTGCAGCCGCTGCAACCGTGTCTGCCTGTCCCGCATCGGACTTGTCAGCCACTAACGAGCCTGCAGCTGACGTGGACTTTTACCCCCTCCATAAATCTTCGTCCGCGAAGCCAAGCTAAAGAGAAGCCAAAGAAGAGAAGTAACAGTAACATGACACCTTCATGTTATGCCAGAGACTACCAGCAATGTTTAAAAGAAGGGGAGACTGGATTAATGGCTGCTCAGTTATTGAAGATTTTGTATTGAAACATCATGAATCACAACAGAAGATCAATAAATTAATAGCCTTCTATTATAGAATTTTCTTTTCAAAATTGTAATAAAATCAACCAGTGATATAACTAAAGAATTATTTGTGTATTTGGGCAGGTGAGGGTTTAGTTGCTTTTCATCACTAATGTTGTATAGCACAGAAACAGGCCTGTCGGCGTATCACATCCATATTAATATGTTCCCATCTACACTAATCCCATTTGCTAGCATTAGGTTTCATTCCTATGCCTTATCTGTGTAAGTGCCTGTAAAATGTCTCTGACTCCACAGCCTCTTCTGGGACCATGTTCCAAATATCAACCATTCTATGTATAAAAACTTTTTCCTGCAAATCCCCTTTAAAAATCTCCCCTATTATGAAAATGTATCACTTCACACTAAAGGAATTTTGAATTTTCTGATAAAGTCAGTAACCACTGTGGTATATTCATTCAGATCCACCACTGAGTCCTTGATTGTTGTCCAGTCCACCAACTCCAGACAGTCACAAAGCTGCTCTTCTGCCTCTCCAGATCATCACCATAGTCTTCACTGCTGCTTCTGTACTCTTCAGTTTCTGTCTGTATACAGGAAGGAGGAGCACAGCCAGATGGTGCATGTTCCCAAAATGTAAGTGTAGCATAGAGTGGCAGGCATCCTTGATGGTAGTGTAGCAGTAGTCGAGATTGTGTGATCCCTGGGTGTTGTAGGAGATGTGCTGATATAGTTTGGAGCCTTGTTGAAGTCGATAGAGCTGACTAAGAAGGCATCAGGATGTTTTTTTAACCATAGCATGCAGATCCCTCAGTTCTAGTTGAAAATCTGCCTATGAAGGGATGTAGACCACAGTCAGGATAACAAAGGTGAATTTCCTTGAGAGGTAGAAGGATCTGCACTTCCAACTCAGTTTTCAGAGATACAAATTAAATTTCTTTTGTTCCACCCATCCTTCATCCTTCCCACCTCTCTGCTACAGAGATTAGCACGTTTCTCTCTTTTTCAGTTCCCAGATCCATCTGAAATGGTAACTTTCTCTTTCCACAGATATTTTCCAGCACTTACTGTTTTTATTTCAGAAATAAAATCTGTGCTATGAAATAAATATCATGAAGATTAAAGAACTGAGCAAAGATTAGCGCAAAATTCAGTTTTGAAAGCAAATGAATTACAAAAGAGTTTAGTGTACTTCCAGTTCTAAATGTCTTGTACATTTATCTTGTGAAGAAGTAATAACTCTACTGCCTTGAAATTCATTCTTGGTCATTACCAATAGACAACATAAATGTAGCAGAATATTCTTCCAAAATTCAATCCAAAAGTCAATGAAACTCTATTTTGGATGTAAAGTGAAATGTACCATATTTTATTCTTGTGTGATATAATCACACTAAAATGAAAGTAATTGGCCAGAACTTCTTTAAAGCTACTCCATCTGTTATGTTATCTAATGTACAAATATCTAATTATTTGCAGCAATAAGATGAAATTAATTACCAAGGTACAAATGTTTTTTTTCCTACATTTTCAACCGGAACTTTGATATTGTTCTTCCAGTTGTGTAGCTTGGTTTTAAAATCTCAGTTGTGAAGTTTTTACATCAATTTTAGATGAAAGGACTTCAAAATAGACTTGCTTTAGTGTAAAATTCTATTTAATTTCAGTTATCTTTCAAGCATAAAGTATTATTTCCAGTTTATCTCATGTTATTATGTACTCAGGACATTCTAAACCAATCATTTACTTTTATGAAAACAAATTGAGGGAAAGTATGTGAATTTTGCTAATATGTTGTCATGACTTCAGGGGATCCTAAAGTGCTCCTCAATTAATTAATTTAAATGTAAGCTGTGTTAGCATTATTATGTAAACAAAACTTAAACCAATTTGTGCGCACCGAAGTCCATCCAACAGACATCAACAGTATTTAGTGGAATTTTGGCCAGAGTATTTGGAGAACTACTATTCTTTTTTAAGAATTCCATAACAGATGTTCACATGAACAGATAAAGAATTCAATTTAATCTTTAATTCAAATATATTGTCAATAGTAATTATTCAGTCTTTCTCCAAACTGACAAGTATCTTGGATAGACCTTGAACTTGTACTTTTCTAATTTTATCAGGAATTTCAAGTTATCCAAGTTCTAGAATTCAAAATGCACGGGGGTTGTTAGTCAATTGGGTATAATTGGTTGCATGGGCTCAAAGGCCAGTAGAGCCTGTTACTGGGCTGTATGTCTACATTTAAATTATATTTTTTTTTAAAAATCACCTCAATGGTCTGGACATTAAAAAGCCAATTTCTTCTTCAAGTGTTCAAGAGAAGTACTATAGAAAATGGTTCAATCCATCACCAAAAAACTTAAATTGCTTTAGTGTTCCCTTCTTTCAGGTAACTTTATGCAGCTTTACAGTTGTTATGGGCAGAATTAGAGTTTCACAACACTCAATTGGGCCCTTCAACATTTTTGCCTATTTACACTAGAACAGAGAACAAAGAAATCTATAGCACAACACAGCCCTTCGGGCCACAGAATTGTGCTGACATAATAACTTACTCTATCACTGACCTCCACACAGTATACGATCCATCGACAACCACCCTCTGCCTTCTCTGGGCAAGCCAATTCTGTATCCATAAAGCAAGGCTTCCTTGGATTCCATGCGTCTTTACTTTCTGAACATGAGGAATCTTGTCAAATGCCTCACTGATAGCCATATCCACTATCTCCACCACTCTGCCTTCTTCAATATTCTTTATTACATCAATCAGGCTCATGAGTCACAACCTTGTCCTGATGAAGGCTTGCTGACTTGTTGATCCCTAATTAGATTATGCTTTTGTAAATGCTTGGAAATCTGGTCTCTCAGGATCTTCTTCAATAGATTGCTCATCATTGAAGTCAGACTCATGGTTTATAATATAGTGTGTTATCGCTACACCTTCTCTTGAACATGGGAACAATTTGCAACTCTCCAATATTTTTTTAGACATATGGCACGATACTTCTGACTCCAGTAACGATGCGAAGATCATCGTCAGTGACTCAGCAATCTCCACCCCCCCACCCCTCGTTTCCCACAGTACCCTTGGGTAAATCTCATCTAGTCCTGGTGACTTATCTAACTTCATGCTTTTCAAAAGCTGCAACACATCCTTTCTTAATGTTCACGTGCTCTAGCGCCTCAGCCTACCCAGGTCATCTTCACAATTGCCAAGTTCCTTTTCTCTGATGAATTCTGAAGAAAAGTATTCATTAATATCTCCTCTATCTCTGACTCCATGCACATTTATCCACTAATGCCCCTGATGGGTCAAATCCTCACATGACTCAACCTTTTGTTCTTTACATTCATAAAGAATGCACTGGGGGGGGGGGGTTTCCTTATTTTTTTAAAATTCCACTTACCTGCATTACATCCACATTTCTAATTGTCTCTCTTTAAGTGATTCAAAGCACCTCCTCTGGCAGTGAGTTCCTGATATCAACTACTGTGTGTATATTTTTAAAAAAAAAGAATCCCCGCAAATTCCATTTAAATCCTCCCTCTCACCTCAAACTGATACTCTTTTGGTTTTGACGATCTACCTATCTATGCCTCTATCAGGTCACCTCTCAGCTCCTTTGTTCCAAACATATCTAATCTCTTATAACCGAAGTCAAGATCCCAGTGAATATCATCAGTGCTTTCTCCAGTACAGCCATTTCAATCCTTTAGTATGGTGACCAGAACTGCACACAATACACAGGAATTTCTGAAAAGCTGGTGTTATTATTATCGTTATATATACAATTTGATGAATACAGTGTCTCTGAAAGATTTAATTGTCCCAGTATATCGTCCTTGAGGCATCAGATAGCAGCTGCTCAGATATGTTTGCTTCTCAACTAAAGAAGTTCATCTTTCCTGTAGAAGACTATTGCCATGTCCAAAGTGAGGATTACACATCAGGTTTTGGCATTCACTGAACTTTAGAATCCACTCAATTAGGAATGTTGAATGAAGTGGATATTGCAATTTTCTTATTTTCCATGATAAATTTGTAGGTTAAGTAGTTGTTGCAGTCAAATGGCCAGTGTAAGCTTACTAAACACAAACACTTGATCTCCATAATTGCAAAAGCTAAAGAATTCTAGCTTCAATTTGCACTTCTCTGCTATGCATGCCTTTTATACTTATGGTCCTAAATTTATTGATTTTCCACTTCTGCCAAAGGTGGACCCACATCTGCTCTATGTTAAATACTTGACCTTCCAAATCCAAAAGAAAAGTGAAACATTTTCTTTTGCTTCAGTTCCAGGGGAGTAATTCTACTTGTAAACAAATAGAATCTAATCCCTTCATAGCTTAATTCCTCTCTCTAAAGATTTAGGGGTTTCTTAAATGCCAGAAAGCCAGCTTTGGATAACTGATACTATACCTTTGATAGCATAAAATTAGAAATTCTTGGTTTTTCATGAAAATCCTCAAGCATCTCCTTGATGTTAGAAAATGGGCAGGAGATCTGTCCTTCCTCTTTGCCGCTGGAAAATTATTGCACTACATTTTTAAAAAAAACATTTTTTTCCCATTTTACAGCTTTGAAGTGGAAATTCCCTGAGCTTTTGTTTTCACCCTAAATGAACTTAAGTGACTTGCATATTTACAGTCGAGATCAAAATTTTTTTTTGTGTACTTTTTCCATGAGGAAAGAATCACTGCCAAACATGTCAGTGCTTTTATAAGAACAGCTAGCAATTAATTTGTAAAAGATATTACATGAAATTAGTATGACAGTTTGATATTACCAGAATTTCTATCATTCTCAAAAAATATTTGAATGAGAGGTCCACCAGATAAAATTATAAAATTGCTTCTGGAAAACATTTACTTTCGTTAGAAGGGGACAAAGAAGATGAGAAGCTTTTTCCAGAATAGTACAAATTAGCTCAGTTGTTTGCACACCAAACAACGTAAAACTGAGCACATGAGTCATAAATGTAACATGTTATACAGTATTGTTTAATGTATATACAGAACATGTAATGTAATTTTGAGAAAATGTAGCAATATTTTATATTGCAATCTGTATTTTTAACAAATTTAGATGCCAAAAATCCTCTCTTTGGGAATATTCAGGAAGAACATGGACTAAATACGTTGCCAGCCAATTACCTAAGTCCTGCAGTATTTGATGTTTATGAAAATCCAAGGGCAAAGATTTATTCCATTTTCTGTAAATTAGGTAAGAGTGCAATCTGTACCTCTTCACTCCCTGTCATCTGTAAGATTTCTATTCCTTTCTTGTAATACCATCGTATTTGCTCGTAGGACAAGGTCTTCCATGCAAGATCATCTGAGATTATCTGCTCCTTCCCCTCCACTACCATCAGTTCAGCCCTCATCTGAATATTCTCCATTTCCTGCACATCTGCCCTGGTCCCCTCTGCCCCCACAGTCAGCAAGGATAGGATCCCCCTTGTCCTTACCTACCACCCCACCAGCTTATGATTCCAACATATCCTCTGCAATTTCTGCCACCTACAACATCATCCCATGACTAGATACTACTTCGCCCTCCTCCCCTCTCCACCTTCCACAGGGTCCACTCCCTCCAGGGTACCTTTGTCCTCTTATCCCTTCCCATTAATCGCCTCCTTGGTGCCCACCCCTGTGACACAAGAATTGCTATACTTGTGCCCACATCACCATTCAGTGCCTCAAACACTTCACTTGTGAATCTGCAGGGATCATCTACTGCATCCAGAGCTCGCATTGTGGCCTCCTTTACATTGAAGAGACTGGGCACAGACTGGGGCCCTTTACTCTGTCCTTTGTAATATCAGGGATCTCCCAGTGACCACCCATTTCAATTTCCTGCCCCATTCCCATGCTATATGTTTATCCATGGTCTAATGTACTGCCCAACTGTGACCTCCACAAATTTGAGGGAAAACACCACATATTCTGTCTGAGCGCACTCCAAACAGATGACATTAACATCAACTTCTGTGGCGTCTGATAGCAAACCCCCTCCTGCTATCTCTCTTTCACCCTATCCTTATGTATCCTTTCCTCCAGTTTTGCATACACAGAGCTAACCCCTCCCTCAATCAATTTTCAACTTTTCTCTCTTCCCCCCTCTATCCATGTCCACCTGTGACCTCTTGGCTGTTGGCCTGTGCTCCTCCCATTGCCCCTTCTTCCCTCTTCCCCCCCCTATCTTTTTATTCAGATGCCTACCTGCTTTTTGTTTATACCTTGATGAAGGGCTTAAACCCGAAACATTGATTATATTTCTCAGATTCAAATTTCAGATTTATTGTCAGAATCCATACATGACATCACATATAACCCTGAGATTCTCTATTCTGCAAGAGAGGCAGAATCTTTGTCTCCTATGGGCGCTGCGTGACCTCCAGAACTTTTGTGTATTAAGAGCCTATTACGTTCATTAAGTATTTGATGTAAATAAAAATAAATTGATATTTGAAAATATTCAAATTACAGATCATCAAAAGCATGTAAACTTCTTCATTAACAAACTAGTTTATACAATGTGCATCATGTGAAGGCTCTTTTGGAAAAATAACTAAAACCCAAAGTTCATTATGAAAGTGGGCAAATATAAAACTTAAACTTGTGCAGATTGAGTATCACATTACCCATCATGAATGTAGATTTAACATTGAAAACACCGGACAGTGTAATCCTGCTTTTAATACAGAACAATGTTGAAGCATTTTGCAAAAGAATGAATATTACTCAAGCATAAATGTGCATTAAAAAAAGTAACAGTTTAAAATAATTTATAATGCTTTGCAAAACATGTTCCACAAGGTTTTGAAGATCTTCCTGGATTATCTTCACATGATTATGTCACACTTGCTATTGTACATCATTACTTAGATTTGAAGGTGAGTTCTTTTTAAAGTTACTGAAAATTTACTGAACGTTAATACATGACAAAAAAGACAAGTTTTATAATGCAAAAATAATGTTGAAATTGTTCTAGAAGTTTTCATTATTTGATTAAGGTTAGAAAGTAAAATTAGTTTGGAATTTAAGTTGTTAGCTGTATTAATTATACCAAAAAATTGTGGTGGATGCTTGGGTAATTTTCTATTTGGTAATGAGTTCTTGCTTCATGCCAGAAATGCATCTTGCAACATTTCCCATTAAACTCAATGATTGTGACTGACAATTCTGGAAGTGTTTTCTCATGAACATAATGGTAACTCATCCCCACACTCAATGACCTTAGTCTTGGTTTCCCTTCTGCAATTGGATTGATGATTTCTTATCCCACAGGCTGCAGTCAGTGAGGATTGGTGACAATATCTCTTCCACAATCATCCTCAATACGAAGGCACCTTGTGGCTATGTACTGAGATCTCTATTGTACTCTCTGTACACTCATGATTATGAGGAGAATTATTGCTCAGCCTCCATCTATAAACTTGTAGATGTCACCACCGTCTTTGGCAGTATCTCTAACAACGATCAGGATATGTAAGGGAGACTGAGGGACTCATGGCTTGGTGACAGATCAATAACTTCTCTTTCAACATTAGCTTGGCCAAGAAGCTTGTTATAGATTTCTGGAAAAGGAGCAGAATTAACTTACTGGATAGCATCAACAGTAATGAGGTGGAGATCATAGACTGTTTTAGGTTCCAAGGTGTAAATGCCCCCAATGACTTGGCTGGTCCTCCCACACCAACACAATAGACAAGAAAATACACCAGCACTTCCATTTCCTCAGAAGTCTGAGGAAATATTATCAATGTTTCAGGCTTAAGCCCTTCATCAAGGTATAAACAAAAAGCAGGTAGGCATCTGAATAATTGGGGGGGAGAGGGAAGGGGCAGTGGGAGGAGCACAGGCCAACAGCCAAGAGGTCACAGGTGGACATGGATAGAGGGGGCAAGAGAGAAAAGTTGAAAATTGATTGAGGGAGGGGTTAGCTCTGTGTATGCAAAACTGGAGGAAAGGATACAGAGGGATAGGGAAAGAAAGAGAGGGAGAGAGGGGTTGGGAGATGGAGGAAGGGAGACATAGGAATAGGGTCAAAGAGAGACAGCAGGAGGGGGTTTGCTAACAGATGCCATAGAAGTTGATGTTAATGTCATCTGTGTCCCTTCACATTTTCTATGAAAGTATCTTGTCAGGGTGCTTCACTGTGAGGCACGTGAAATATTCTGTCCAAGGCTACAAGAAATTGCCCTGCACCCCCACCCCCCCAATTTGTAACAATTCTCAATACACTTGATCCCCTACTGGTACCAGGTGTCCAGGATCTTATAACCCAGAGTAATTAAAATTATTCTGAGTCAGGGGCATTTTGAGGGATATCTCCACCTACTATCCAATGCATCGTTTAATCTTTTTCCACTTCTGAAGTACATGTTTTAGGATAGGGTTATCTGTTTTCTTTAAGAGTAGTTTTACATCCATTTATAAATAATTCCTTTGACTATCTCTTCACCTAACGAATGCAGCCCAATCTACGTCCACGCTGGGGCCCCCCTCTCCCTCAAATAACAAGATGATAAATTTTGCTTGTTATGCCAAATAATACTTATTAAACCCCCCCCCCCCCCAATTTGTAATCCCATGTTAACTTTTCCATGGAAATTCTAGCCACATTCCCATTGAACTGAAACTTCCTGACATAGTTGTTAAGCACCTTTAAACCACCCCCCCGGAGAAAATGCAATGGATATGACTGGAAAAGATATTGGAGCCTTGGCATCACCTTCATTTTGACACAATTAACTTTGCCCATCAATGTAATGGGTAGAGTTCTCCATCTGACCAGGTCCTCCTCAACCTATCAGAGAAAAAGGATATAATTAAGCTTAAATAAATTGCATGTCTTTATCTACTTTGACCACCACCCCCAAGTATTTTATGCTTTCCCTCGACCATTCAAACTCACTGTCACGTTGATACTGATTGTAATCCCCATTTGTCAGAGGCATAACATCGTTCAAGTCCAAATGTACTCTGTACCACAAAACCTTCTCCTAAACCTCCAGTATGGTTCTCAGCCCAGCCAACGACCCCCTGGGATTTATCAAATATATTAACACATCATCAGCAAAAATGCTGACTTTGTGTTCCACCTGGCCCACCTTGAACCCCTTTATGTCTGGATCCCGCCGAATGGCCTCCACCAGTGGCTCCATAGTTAGTATGAATAGCACTGGGGACTAAGGGCAACCCTGTCTACTTGGCCTGTTCAAGGAAAACACTGGAGATATCTGCCTGTTTGTAATAATTTTGGCTCGAGGTGTATGGTAAAGAGCTTTCTAACCCAATTAATAAATATTTGTGGCAGTCTGAATTTCTCCAGCACCTTGAACTGAAAATCCCACTCCAATCTGTGGACGGCCTTCTCCACATCCAAAGCTATGGCCACTCCCGAGTCCACCCTTGACTATGCTAGATGTACAACACTTAACAGTCTATCTATGTTATTCGCCGATTGCCTCTTTTCTACGAAACCCACTTGGTCTGGTTCATTAACTTCATCAGGTGTTTCGCCACCTTGTTTGCCAATGCTTTTGCAATAATTTTGTAATCTGCATTCAGCAATGAGGCAGGTTTCCCTGTCTTTTTTTAGTATTATCATAATGATTGTTGTTGAGAAAGATTCCGGGAGGGTATGCATCTCAGCCACCTGATCCACCTTGTAAAACTCAGTGGGGAAGCCATCTTTCCCCAGGGACTTTCCCACCTGTAAAGAGCCCAGAGTCTGTCCATTTCATCCTTAGTAAACGGGGCACTCAACCGCTCCTGCTCCTCCTGTCCTAAATTTGGCAAGTCCCAATGGGTGCAGGAACTTGTCTATTTGGCGGACCCTCCCCCTTTCTCCAATATATAAAGTTCTTCATGGAATCCTTTAAATATGTCATTTATTTCTTTTGGCTTGTATGCAATCTTGCCTTTTCCTGTCTGAATCGTTCTGGAAGCCTTCTCCACTCTCGCCTGCCAAGACAAAACTTTGTGGGCCTTCTCCCCCACCTCAGTACTGCTGTCTAGATCTTAGAATTAACTTTTCCATCCTGTACGTTTGCAGTGTATTGTACTCGATCTTCTTATTCCCCACGTTTTATACTTCTCTTCCATATCCACCCTCTGATAATCCTTTTCCATTTGTGCTATCTCCAATTCCAGATCTTTAACCTTTTTTGAGATTGATGGATCCTTAATGAAGGGCTTTATTTCCTTACTAGCAACAGGCAAGGTTCTAAATGACTGGAGAGTTGCCAATGATGTGCCATTTTTCAGGAATGGAAATTGAAATAAATCAGGAAATGATAGGCTGGTGAAACTAATATCAGTGGTAGGAAAACTACTGGAGGAATAGTTAGGAATAGAATTTACACACATTTGGAAATGTATGGTCAGATTAATGCAGTCAGCATGCCTTTGTGAGGGGAAGATCATTTAAATTTGATTGAGTTTTTTGAGCAGCTGATAAAAATGGTTGTTGTGGATGTTGTTTACTTGGACTCTTGTAAGGCATTTCAAAAGTTCCTCTTGATGGGTTGATTCAAAATGTACAGATGCATAGCATCCACAGTGAATTGATGGTTCAGATTCAGAACTGGCTGGCCTAGAGAATGTAGAGGGTAATGGTGAAAGGATATTGTTCTCACTGGATGCATGTGAGCAGTGGAGTTCCACAGGAATTGGTAATTGGACCTTTGTAATTTGTGATATATAGAGTCATTCAGCATTGAAGCAGGTCCTTTGGCCCAACTTCCCCACGCCAACCTAAATGTCCCTCTCATAATAGTCCTATCTGCCTGCATTTGGTTCACATTCCTCTAAATTCCTCATCCATGTATCCATCCAATTTTTTTCTCAAAGTGAAAAGTCCTATCTCTGCTAACCTTACCTCAGAGGACTTATTTTCAAATCCAAACAACATCCTGGTAAATCTCTGCACCCTCTGAATAGCTTCCACATCCTTCCTATAATGAAGTAACCAGAAGTGAACACAATACAGTGGTCTCATCAGAGATTTGTAGACCTGTGACATGACCCCTCAACTCCAGAACTCAATCCTCCTATTAATGAAGTCCAACATCCCATAAGCCTTCTTAACTATCCTATCAACCTATGGGGTGACCTTGAGGAATGTATGGATTTGGACCCCAAAGGCCCTCTGTTCATCCACGCTCCTAAGTTACTGATCATTAAGTCTGTACTCAGAGGAGGAGTCACGTGATGGAGTAGTGGCCGGACGGTGAACTCCAGCCCTCTCCAGAAAAGTCGGGAAAAACAAGAGAAAATACAAAGGCACAGAAATAAAAGTTAAAGAAAAGTGAGTATAAAGGTGGAAAGAAGATGGCGACAAAAAAAGAAAAATCAAAATCAACGGTAAGAAGAGAGGAAGAGAAGACAATGGAGGAACAAAGAGAAGGCCTTACCTGTCCGAAGAGGCCCGATGTGGAGAGAGAAGCCCGCTTCCTCAGGTCGGTAGAAATAGGACTACAAAAATGGCTCGCAGAGCCGAGTAAAAGTGCACAACCGTGCATGAAAAAAAACACACCGACGGGAGGGGGGACCAGCTGGGGAGTCTATCTCCACAACCGGCAACGACAGCTGCAGAACACCTGCAGCAAGAAGAGACCACAGAAGACAATGGAAACGAGAAAGAAGAGAAGAAAAGGGCAACAAAGAAACAACAGATGGCCAACCTAGAGGAAGAAGAAGAGGAAGAGTACAGTGAATTAGAAGAAGAAGGGAAAGGCAAGGTAAAGGATATACTTTCTCTTGTTAGAGGATACATGGAGTCATTTAAAGAATGGCAAACACAGGAATTTAATGATTTAAGAAGAAGAATAAACAACACCGAAGAGAAAGTGAATAAAATAGATATGACCTTAACAGAAATGGGAAAGAAAATGGACAAGAAGGAAGAGCGGGCAGTAGCAGCAGAAATGGAGGTAGAAGACTTAAAAAAGAAATTGGAGGAATCTAATAAAAAAACTAAAGAGACACAAGAACTACTAGCTCAAAAAATAGATATAATGGAAAATTATAGCAGAAGAAATAACATAAAGATAGTGGGCCTTAAGGAAGATGAAGAAGGCAAGAATATGAGGGAGTTTATAAAAGAGTGGATCCCTAAGACCCTAGGATGTCCAGAACTACAGCAAGAAATGGAAATAGAAAGGGCACATAGAGCAATGGCCTCTAAACCACAACCACAACAAAAACCAAGATCTATTTTAGTAAAATTCCTAAGATATACTACAAGAGAAAAGGTACTGGAGAAGACAATGGAAAAAGTAAGAGAGGGCAACAAACCACTGGAGTATAAAGGGCAAAAAATCTTCATTTATCCAGATATAAGTTTTGAACTCCTAAAGAAGAGAAAAGAGTTCAATACAGCAAAGGCGATTTTATGGAAGAAAGGGTATAAATTTATACTAAAGCATCCAGCGGTATTGAAAATATTTATTCCAGGACAACAAAACAGACTATTCTCGGATCCAGAAGAAGCACGAAAATTTGCAGAACAATTACAAAAATAGACTGAGGGATGAAGACGGGTAATGAGAGTAAAAATGATCACGATTGATATGTATGTGGGTAAAGACAAAAATAGACTGAGGGATGAAGACAGGTAATGAGAGTAAAAATGATCACGATTGATATGTATGCGGGTAAAGAGGTATAAGAGTGAATAGAGACAATGTGCATACTTGAATGTATCTGTACTTAGAGAAAAATATAGATAGTATAGACAAGAATTAATAAGGGAAGGTAATGGAATAGAGAGAATAAGGAGGGAATTAAAAGAGTGACCTTTGTGACATATGAAAAGTGAAATCTTTTCTGGGGGGGCTGGGTGGGGGGAAATAGCGGTCACTGCAAAATCAGTTGACGCTTGCGAGTGGATTCGCAAATCCAAATGGAGAGGGGAGATGTGGTTGTCCGACAAGGGATAAAGGACAACTCAGGAGGGGAAGGGGAGATTGGGGATAAAGAAGATAGGAATAGGAGAATAAGGAAAATGTTGGATGTTGTAGGAATGTTGTCATAAAGAGTTGAAAATAAGAAAACAGAAATGGAAAAGGAGAAAAGGTAATGATGGAAAAACGGAAAGAGAAGATAAACAAAATATAAAATGGCTACGCTGAACTATATGACTTTAAATATTAATGGAATACATAACCAAATTAAAAGGAAGAAACTACTAAATTTACTGAAAAAGGAAAAAATTGATATAGCATTTGTCCAAGAAACACACTTAACTGAATTGGAGCACAAGAAATTAAAGAGAGATTGGGTAGGACATGTAACAGCAGCATCATATAATTCAAAAGCAAGAGGAGTGGCTATATTAATTAGTAAAAAGGTGCCATTTAAAATAGAAGAGGAAATAATAGATCCAGCAGGGAGATATGTTATAATAAAATGTCAGATATATTCGGAGTTTTGGAATCTACTTAATATATATTCACCTAACGAAGAAGATCAAAAGTTTATGCAAGATATCTTTTTGAAGGTAGCTAATACGCAAGGGAACATACTAATAGGAGGGGATTTCAACCTAAATTTGGATCCAAATATGGATAAAACGGGGAAAAAAATTAACAGGAAGAACAAAGTAACCAATTTTATAATTAAATCAATGCAAGAAATGAAACTTTTGGATATATGGAGGAAACAAAACCCAAAAGAAAAGGAATACTCATACTACTCGGCTAGACATAAAACATACTCAAGAATAGACCTATTTTTGTTATCAGCTAGTATGCAGGATAGAGTAAGAAAAACAGAATATAAAGCTAGAATACTATCGGACCATTCACCCTTAATATTGACAGTA
The DNA here is from genome assembly GCF_036971445.1 of Narcine bancroftii. Taxonomy (NCBI): domain Eukaryota; kingdom Metazoa; phylum Chordata; class Chondrichthyes; order Torpediniformes; family Narcinidae; genus Narcine; species Narcine bancroftii. The sequence continues at coordinate 434,483,636 of NC_091469.1, forward strand.
AAGCTAGAGGACATCCCTCCAAGAATGTATAGATGGAGATTAAACCCCATGCTACTTAAAAGACAGGATTTTAGAGAATTTATTGAAAAACAATTAAAAATGTATTTTGAAGTAAATACGGAATCAGTGGAAGATAAGTTTATACTATGGGACGCAATGAAAGCATTCATTAGAGGGCAAATAATAAGTTATGTAACCAAGATGAAGAAGGACTATAATCAGGAAACAGAGCAGTTGGAAAGGGAAATAGTAAACATAGAAAAAAAATTAGCAATGAAGGAAGATACAACTAAAAGAAGAGAATTGGCGGATAAAAAAATAAAATATGAAACATTACAAACATATAAGGTAGAGAAGAATATAATGAAGACAAAACAGAAATATTATGAACTAGGTGAAAAAACGCACAAAATCCTAGCATGGCAGCTTAAGACAGAGCAAGCTAAGAAAATGGTATTGGCATCAAGGAAAAAAGACAAACAAATTACATATAATCCAAAAGAAATTAAGGAAAACTTTAGAGAATTCTATGAACAATTATACCGAACTGAAAACGAAGGGAAAGAAGGGAAAATAGATGAATTTTTGACTAAAATTGAACTACCAAAACTACAAATAGAGGAACAAAATAAATTAACAGAACCATTTGGAACAGTAGAAATACAAGAGATAATAAAAAAATTACCAAATAATAAGACACCAGGAGAGGATGGATTTCCAATAGAATTCTACAAAACATTTAAAGACTTATTAATACCGCCCCTCCTGGATGTAATCAACCAGATTGATGAGACACAAAACTTACCAGATTTATGTAAAACAGCAATAATTACAGTAATACTAAAACAAGGGAAAGATCCACTCTCACCAGCGTCATATAGACCAATATCTTTGCTAAACACAGATTATAAGATAATAGCTAAACTATTAGCAAACAGATTAGCAGAACAGGTACCAAAAATGGTAAATTTAGACCAAACTGGATTTATCAAAAAAAGACGCACAACAGACAATATTTGTAAATTTATTAACTTAATTCATGCAGTAGAAGGGAATAAAGCACCTACAGTAGCAGTTGCTTTAGACGCAGAGAAGGCCTTCGACAGAGTAGAATGGAATTATTTGTTCAAAGTATTGCAAAAATTCAGTTTACCGGAGAAGTATATTAATTGGATTAAAGCATTATATAAGGGACCGTTAGCGAAAGTGACAGTAAATGGACATGTATCAAAGCAATTTAACTTAAGCAGGTCAACGCGGCAGGGATGCCCACTATCACCTTTATTGTTTGCGCTAGCTATAGAACCACTAGCAGAATTGATAAGAATAGATAATAATATAAAAGGAATAAAAATAAAAGACAGGGAATATAAAATCAGTCTATTTGCGGATGATGTTATAGTGTACTTAACAGAACCAGAACTATCAATAAAAGAATTATATAAGAAATTGAAGGAATATGGAGAAGTGTCGGGTTACAAGATAAACGTAAATAAAAGTGAAGCAATGCCTATGAATAATGCGGATTTCTCAAAATTTAAGAAGGAATCTCCATTCAGATGGCAAATGCAGGCAATAAGATACCTAGGTGTACAAATAAACAAAAATCTAGGCCAATTATATAAACTCAATTACAATCCACTAATGAAAAAATTACAGAACGATTTAGAGCATTGGAAAGATCTACCACTAACACTGATAGGAAGGATAAACTGTATTAAAATGAGCATTTTTCCAAGGATACTATACTTATTTCAGGCATTGCCAATACAACTGACAGAAAAATTCTTCAAAGAGTTAAAGAAAATAATAAGGAAATTTTTATGGAGAGGGGGGAAACCGAGGATAGCACTAGATAAATTAACAGAATGGTATAAACAAGGAGGCTTACAATTGCCAAACTTCAAAAATTATTATAGAGCCGCACAATTAAGATACCTATCAGATTTTTATCAAACAAGGGGAAAACCAGACTGGACGAGATTAGAATTAGATAAAATAGGGGAAAAGATACCTGAACACATATTATATAAATGGGACGAAAAATTGGTACAACATAGAACTTCTCCAGTATTACATCATCTCCTCAATATTTGGAAGAAGATTCATGCAGAAAGAAATAAAATAAATTATCAATTACCAAAACTAATATTGACGCAAAATAAGCTACTCCCTTTTACAATAGACAACCTTTCCTTTAGAAAATGGGAAAAAAAAGGGATTAAAAGAATAGAAAATTGTTTTTTCAGGAAGTAGATTCTTATCCTTTGAACAAATGAGAGATAAGTACAATATAACTGGAGATACAGCGCTGGCATATTACCAACTGAGATCCTACTTGAAAGATAAATTAGGAAGCAATTTGAGTTTACCAGAGGGAAGAAACCTTGAATATGTGATTACAGATACAATGTTAATCAAAAGATTTATAACAAATATGTATATTATACTGCAAGAAAAGGAGAATGAGGAAACAAATGGTAAAACTAAACAAAAATGGGAACAAGATTTAAATATAAAGATAAAAAAGGAAACATGGGAGAAATTATGTTCTGGAACGATGAGAAATACAATAAATACGAGGCTACGTATGATACAATATAATTGGTTACACAGACTATACATTACACCGCAAAAGTTAAATAAATGGGACCCAACAGTATCTGATAGATGTTTTCGATGTAAAAAAGAAATGGGAACAACAATTCATGCAATCTGGACATGTGAGAGAGTAGAAAAATTTTGGGATGATCTCAGTCAGATATTAAATAAAATAACAGAAAACAATATACCAAAGAATCCAGAGATCTTTCTCCTAAGTAACATAACAAACAAAGAATTTGGAATTGATTTGGAGGATGCACAAAAAAGATTTGTTAAGATAGCCCTAGCCGTAGCAAAAAAATGTATTATGTCAACCTGGAAATTGGAAGATAATTTGAAAATACAACTATGGTATATAGAAATGAATAAATGTATTCCATTAGAAAAAATAACATATAGTTTAAGAAATAATATTGAAATATTCGAACAAGTATGGGAGCCTTACATTAAATACAATAGCGAAAACCTACCGGGGACAAACATTACCTAAGTTGATGGAAGGAGAAGGAAAGAAAAGAATGGACTCAGTAGAATTTCTGGTGTATTTTTGTTGAATGACAACATTGTCTGACTGGCTTAATGCAACCTAGATTGTATACCTAAAATGGATGAGGTGGGGGGGTGGCTTGGGAGGAGGGGGGGGGGGGGAGAAAAAGTCACTGTATATGTGTGAAAAAGAAAAAGTGTATATCATGGCGTATATCAGTGTATATCAAAGTGTATATCAAAGGAGGAAAAACCCAACACCCAACCCCAACCAACCAATTTTCCCCTGCAACCGCTGCAATCGTGTCTGCCTGTCCCGCATCGGACTTGTCAGCCACAAACGAGCCTGCAGCTGACGTGGACTTTTTACCCCCTCCATAAATCTTCGTCCGCGAAGCCAAGCCAAAGAAGAAGATATCATGGCTAATGTGATTTATGGTGTGAAAAATAAAAAATTTAAAAAAAAAGTCTGTACTCAGCCTTCTGGTTTGTCCTTCCAAAATGCATCACCTCACACTTATCCGGATTGAATTCCATCTACCACTATTCCACCCAATTATGCATTCTGTCTATATCCTTTTTTTTTTAACCTAGAACCACCTTCAGCACCATCCACAACTCCTCTAATCACCCGCAAACTTACTGACCCATCCTTCCGCCTCTTCATCAAGGTCATTTATAAAGATCACAAAGATCAGGAGTCCCAGAACAGATTCTTGTGTAAATCTACTAGTCACTGACCTCCAGGCAGAATACTTTCATTCCACTACTACTCTCTGCTTTCTACATTCAAACCAATTTTTTTATCCACACAGCCAATATTCCCTGGGATCCCATGCCTCATGACTTTCTGAACAAGTTTCTCATGGGGACCTTGTCAAATCCCTTACTATAATCTATATAGACCTCATCTACTGCCCTAGCCTCATCAATTTCCTTTGTTACCTCTGCAAAAAACACAATTATGTTCATTAGGCACAACCTTCCCTTCACAAAGCCATGCTGACTATCCTTGAGTAGACTATTCTTCTCCAAATGCTCATAGATTCTATTCTTAAGCATCCTCTCCATTAGTTTGCACATCACTGACTTAAGACTCACCAATCTTTGATTCCCCCGATTCTCCCTATTTCCTTTTTTAAATAAGGAGACAACATATGACATTCTCCAATCCTCTGGCACCTCCCTGTGACCAAAGAGGACTCAAAGATCATAGCCACTGCTCCAGTTATTTTTTCCCTCACTACCCACAGCATTCTTGGGTATATTATATCCAGTCCTGGGAACTTAGCAATCTTAACATTTTTAAGAAGATCCAACACTTCCTTAATCTCAACATCGTCCAGCTCACAAGCCTGTTCTATTCTAACTTCACCCTAATCAAGTACCTTTTCTTGTGAATACTGAAGAAAAGTATTCTCCGCCTCCAGGCATATGTGGTCTCCTTTATATTTTAGCAGCCCCACCTTCATTCTTGGCATCCTTCTGATCTTCACATATGCATAGAAAGCCTTGGGATTCTCCTTAATCCTACGTGCTAATGCCTTCTTATGAGCCCTTCCTGTTTCTTGCTTCCTATATCTAATGTATGCATTCTTCTTCCTCTTGGCTAATTGCCTGACCTGTTTTGTCAACCACAGTTCCCTTTTCCTCCTATTCTTTTCCTGTCCTAATGGACAAACCTATCTTAAACCCAGCACAAGTGGTCCCTAAACTTCCTCCACGTTAGTTCTGTACTTTCACCCTTGAACATCTGTTTCTAGTTTACTTTCGCTAGTTCCTGCCTCATACCATCATAATTAGCCATTCCCCAATTAAACACTTTCCCATTTTATCTGTTTTTATCCTTATCCATAGCTATGCTAAAGCTCAGGGGGTTGTGGTCACTCCACCAAAATGCTCCCCCATCAAAAGGTCTGCCACCTGACCAAGTTCATTACCCAGAATTTGATCCAGTATGGCCTCTCCTCTTGTCGGCTGGTCCACATACTGTGTCAGGAGTCTTTATTGAACACACCTGACAAATTCAGTCCCATCTATCTCTCTTGCAGTCAGGAAGTTCAATATTAAGGAAGTTGAAGTCACCCATAACAACCCTGTATTTCCCACACCATTCTAAAATATGCCTGTTTATCTGCTTCTCGGTATCCCTAGGGCTATTTGGGTGGCCTATAAATGAATCCTACTATAGTGATTGCTCCCTTCCTATTTCTGAATTCCACCCACACTGTCTCAGTAGACAGTCCCTCAGCTACATCCTTCCTTTCTATAGCCGTGATACTGTCTCTGACCAGTAATACTAAGCCCCTCCCCCTCTCCTTACCTCCCATCCTATTCCTCTTAAAACACCTAAACCCTAGTATCTGCATCAACCAATCCTCCCCTTCCTCTAGCCAAGGCTCTATAATGCCCACAACTTCATAGTTCCATGTATGGATCCATGGTCTAAGTTGATCCCCTTTATTCCTCACACTCCTAGCATTGAAAACTAACTACATTTCTGTTAAATCCCCTGCCTGTCTTACCTTACAAACTCAGAATACATGACATCATGCTTTTGACCTTTTGCCTTATTCTCTGCACTCTCATTCTGGTTCCCACGCCCCTGCAAAACTAGTTTAAACCCTCCCCAACAGCTCCAGCAAACTAAACCAAGCTGGTAGACCAGTAGCCTTTTTCTCTCGGACATTACACGGGCCAGAGTTGAGACATTTTTCTATTGAAAAGGAAGCGTGAGCTATCGTGGAAGCCATTCGCTATTGGAGACATTTTGTAGCCGGAAGGAAATTTGCTTTGCTGACTGAACAAAAATCTGTCACCTACATGTTCAACACTAAGTTGAGGAGCAAGATCAAAAACGAGAAGATTATGCGTTGGCGAATTGAACTTTCTACCTATGATTATGACATACTCTATCACCCAGGAAAACTCCTGTTCCACTGAGGTTTCAGAAAAAGTAGGAGAAGAAGAAGAAGAAGAAGAAGAGCTAGCTGAATCAGATCTGATCTCTCCAGATCAGCATAGCAATGTTGTGGCAGTACCCCTGTTTAGCAGTAGCACTCGAGCATTGTTTCTTCTTCTTATTCTTCAGCTCACGGCATGAGCCAGGCGAGGACTCTCATGCATGGCAGGCTCTGGCCCAGTGCCCTCACTTCCCGCATAACCATATAACCATATAACCAGTTGGCACAATTGGCTTGCTGGGCGGGGCACTGGGAGCGAACATGTAGCACAAAACCGCAGAAGTAGCATTTTCTGTAGCAGCTTTTATTCTGCGGTTTAGTGGCGCTCAGCAGCGGATTGTCACCACGGGCGGGTTTCGGGGGTGCCGCTTCAGCACCTCTCTCTTTCTCAAGAGCTTTAGCACCTTGTAGAGTAGACTTTAGGATCTTCGCTTGTTGCAGAGCTGCATTAAAAGTCAAGCCCGGGGTCTCCAGTAAATGTTGCCTGATGTACCCCGTTTCCAATCCACTTATGAATGCGTCCAGCATCAAGGGCTCTCAGTGGGCTTCGACCATGACAGCAGCACAAGCACAGGCTCTGGATAGCCCTTTTAGTGCGAGTGCAAAGCCATCTTCGCTCTCTCCTGTTTGTTTTTTTTCGAATGTGAAGCTGATGTCTTGTGAACAATGTGTTCTGTGGCATATCATAATAGGACCTGAGGAGATTCACTGCATTCTGGTAGACAGCTGTCTCTCTGACCACGGAGAGGGGCATTTCTCCAAGAAGAACCACAAGTTGATCCATTTTCGCTGTGTCTTGCACAACATTGTTCACTCGCATGTATGCTTCAAAACACTGGAGCCAGTGGTGAAAAGTTTCTCCAGCTCAGGTGGCATCTTGATTTCTCTCGAGTCTTCCAGGTTTCAGGGAAGTATCCGTGATTGTTTGTCTGTTAATAAAATTGATATGCCATAGACAAGGACCAGTCAAGTATCATTCCAATACTGGGCTTTTATTAACAGACAAAACTGGCCAGTGGGAAAGGTTCTCCATCTGTTATACCAGTAGGGTGGAGATCTCTACAGCCATAGCCAATAGCAAGCAGTCAGTATAATACGCCCCTCCCCATTTCATCATCACAAAATGTGGAGTAAGAACGACATACACACAGATGAGTCGAGGTTGAACACTGATCTTTTTGCTCTGCCAGCTCTGCTTATATTCTCTCCCTGCCTCTGACGACAGGAGTGATGTCATCGCTGCACCAGCCTATAACTGGCTGGCATTCCCACCATTGCCCACTGTTTCCTGCCATGTGGGAGGTCACGAAGGATGACAGCCGTTGGTTCCTGTGGGGCCCTCTTGATCGCCGTGTTCACTGGTCATTTTGTGAGCTGGGCTGTGATTCGGTTTGTGGGCTGCTACAACTCGATGGAATATGGAAATGCAGAATTGTATTCCCCCTGGAGAAAATTACGTACAATTTGAGGAAGAAATATGGCACATTAGTTGCGCTGTGGCACGGATGTAATTATACTCCTTTTAGATAAAGTGATTACAACAACCATTCCAGGAGTGGAATGCTTGAGATCAGTGAAGTGGGTTGTGGCGCAAGTGATGTGCTCTTGTATTTTGTTCCTTATCCTTTTATTTTAGGTTTCTGTGGGTTCTTCTTAAGTTGCCTTAAGGGTTTTTGATTTTAATAATATTTTGTTCTTTGTCTTTGTTTAATTTATATAATATTTTCTTCTTTGCATTTGATTATGGGAAGGAGGGGAGAGGGGTAGGGAATAAAATAAACTCTGTATGATATTCACTTTTATTGGGGAAAAATGTATTGTTTATTTGGATTTATGAGTCCTTGAAAATCAAAAATAAAATATTTTTTTTAAAAAACTTCAAATTCCTGGCTGACAACATCTCTTGAGGATCTGTCCTGGAGCCTCCAAGTTGATCGAATCATGAAGAAGGCTTCCCAGCAGCTATATTCTGTGAGGATTTTGAGGAGATTTGGTATGTCAAAAACTTTTACAGGTGTATTGTGGAGAGCAATCTTGCTGGTTGCATCACTGGTACGAAGATACCAATGCTCAGGACAAAAAAAAAGACTTGGCCTACGACATTACAGGCACCAAACTTCACTCCAAAGAGGCAGTGTCTTAAATAAGCAGCCTCTATTTGCAAGGTCTCCCACTACCCAGGCCAAGCCCTCTTCACTCTGCTACCATCGGGACAAAGATACATAAGCCTAAAAACGAGCACTCAGCAGCACAAGGACAGCTTCTTCCCTGTTGCCATCAAATTTCTAAATGACCAATGAACCAAAGATACTGCCTTACTTTGACTTTTCATGCACTGTTTTTATTTATTGTTGTAATTTTGTGACTTGTTCATGACAATTTGTTCTGATTCTGAAGTGCCTGGAACAGGCTGCCAGGAGTAGTGGTGGAAGCAGATAGGAAAGTAGACTTTAAGAAGCTTGTAGATAGACACGTGAAATGGCAATGATAATGCGAGCAAATTTTAGTTGAATTCAGGTATCAGGTTCAGTGGAGGCAAATGGGCCAAAATGATTCTAGGCATTATGCCATGAAATGGTTTAAATTTAAATGTAGACATACAGCATGGTAACAAGCCATTTCAGCCCATGAATCAGTGCTACCCAATTTCCACCCAATTAACCTACACCCCCAGTACATTTCAAACAGTGGGAGGAAATCGCAGCCCACAGGGAAAACCCATGCAGATACAGGAGAACGTAGAAACTCCTTACAGACAGCTCAGGATTCAAGCTCCAGTCCTGATCACTGGCGCTGTAAAGGCATTGCACTAACCAATGCACCAATCATGCTGACTGTTGCCAACCTTGCTGCCACTTAAATGCAGAAACAGAGTTCTATATTTCTGTTTCTGCTTGAAATAAGGAGTTACACATTGGCAGTTTTACAAATATTTTACTGAATCCAATCTGCCTGGCCCTGTCAGAATTTTGAGTCAACTAGATCCCCTCTCATTCTGAAAGCATGAACCTGGGTGTATTGGTCATCTTATGGTGACCCTACTGTTTTTGATTTCCTACCTGATTTCAGAAAACCTCAGTGTAAACTCAAGGAGTAATATCCTTTTTGATTTTGGCACTTCATAGGCTCGAGACTTTAACCTTGAGTGTAGCTGCTTGAAATCATAACCACTCCTCCGATTTTTGACTGCAAACACTGGCAACAATTCTGTTGTTAACCATCTTTTAGGTCTTTTGCCCCAAATCTCCAAATGTGATTTTTTTTTAAATTTGTTTTTAAATTACTTTAATCTGAAATGTAAACGAGCTTAGTTACATCCTGGCGTACTCTTTTCAGTACTTTTTTTTCCATGTTTCCAATTTCCATAGTGTTTTGGTTTTGTTTAAGCAATCCATGGCTTGACAGACCAGATATGACCTAACTTCAAGACTTTGGGGCAATTAAATATATTTTGTTATGGCAATGTATGCATTTACATGAAGCATAATTAACATCTTTTAATAACAGGAAGGAAGCATATGGAATGAAATTGAAAAAGAACTAAAGCAGGAAAATATCCACCCTGTTCTCAGAGATATTGAGGGCTTGCATGCTATAACAAAGCATTATGAGAATGTTAGCAGACAGGTGGCACTGTATCAAACTGAAATACTGGAAAACCAGCAAAAACATGAACTGCTGAATGAACAGAAAATGTACGACAAGGTAAGTTGTATTTACATCGATTTTAGAATCAAATGTATGTACCTTTTATGGGGTTGAAGTAAAACATTTAGCTGGCCAGTTTCAGTCATTTTGATAAATATTTTTTTAATATTTTCTTGACAATTGGATCAGCAATGTTTTCCCTAAAAATCTAACAACTTTATGATGTTTTTGAGGTCTTAGACTGTTGTCTGATGCAATCCGAATTAATTACTTATAATTGTTTTATAATGGAATATCTTATATTTAATTTTGGAATTAGATTAGTTTGGGGGAGGGTAGGCTAACAGGGTTTTGTTGTAGTTTTGTAGTGGTACACTGGGGGAAGGGGGAGAGTGGGCAGAACCAGCACTAACAGCTCCAAACTTATGATAGCTAGACACAACAGGCTCCTATCTACTGGCAACTAGCCATTACAGCCACGAGCATAGTGACTCAGCAATACCCATAGGTCTACAGAGAAGCCCTGGCCTACTCAACGTGAATGTCATGAGGTAGTACATACTCAAGCTGTCATGATGCCAGGTTACCTGTTGTTTGTCTATATCAAGCCTGACAGCATGTCAATAAATGCTTTTGCTCTTCTCTGGCTGAAACCTGAGGTGTGGACTCATTATTCATCCTATTTCAATATCACAGCATAGGTCCGTAACTTTGCCACAGTTTGTAGTTTTTTTTAGTTTTTAGAATTCACTATTTTAATTTTTATAAATAGAGTTTCAGCATGTATTGTTAATGTTTTATTATGCACTTATGCCATAATATTCTTAATTTTTGACACTATATACATTGCATAAATAAAATATTAAAAAAGACAATTGGATCAGAGAAATATTCCCATTTGAAGATTCTTGCCAAGGCAATTGAATGTGAAATATGGAAATTTAAGTATCTAATAGTGGTATTCTGTACACTGTCTAATATTTTAGTTATTACATTGGTTTTCTGCAAAATGTCGATAAACCCCATTATGAAATGGAGTCTGATATAACTGCACCTAAAATTAACTTCTAAGGTTTATTCCATAATCTTGAAATATGCTTAATTGGTCCAAATAAAGTATTTTTATAATACTTTTACAGATTTCAGATTTATTTTCAGAGTGTCCCTAGGACACTCAGGGAGGCTAGTGGACAGTTAGTGGGGCCATTAACAGAGATATTTAGGATGTCACTGGCCACGGGGGTGGTACCAAAGGATTGGAGGGTGGCGCATGTGGTTCCTCTGTTTAAGAAAGGGTCCAAATGCAAACCTGGGAATTATAGGCCTATAAGTCTGAAGTCTGTGGTGGGCAAGTTGATGGAAAGTGTTCTGAGAGATGCTATTTGCAAATTTTTGGAGGTACAAGGATTGATAGGGAGTAATCAGCATGGTTTTGTCAGGGGTAGATCATGCTTGACAAACCTGATTGAGTTCTTCGAGGGGGTTACAAAAAAGGTTGATGAAGGGAAAGCTGTGGATGTTGTCTATTTGGACTTTAGTAAAGCTTTTGACAAAGTTCCCCACAGGAGGTTAGGAAAAAAGGTGGAGGCATTAGGTATAAATAAGGAGGTAGTGAAATGGATTCAGCAGTGGTTGGATGGAAGGTGTCAGAGAGTAGTGGTAGAAAATTGTTTGTCCAATTGGAGGCCGGTGACTAGTGGTGTTCCTCAGGGTTCGGTCCTGGGTCCACTATTATTTGTTATATATATTAACGATCTGGATGTAGGGGTAGAGAATTGGATAAGCAAGTTTGCGGATGACACAAAGATTGGTGGTGTTGTGGACAGTGAGGTAGATTACCGTAGATTAAAAGGTGATTTAGGAAGGCTGGAGGTGTGGGCTGAGAAATGGCTGATGGAATTTAATACAGAGATATGTGAGGTGCTGCATTTTGGAAAGGCAAATTTAAATAGGTCATATACATTGAATGGTAGACAATTGAGGAGTGCAGAGCAACAAAGAGATTTAGGAGTTATGGTAAATAGTACCCTCAAGGCTGATACTCAGGTAGATGGTGTGGTGAAGAAGGCATTTGGAATGTTGGCCTTCATAAATCGGAGTATTGAATTCAAGAGTAGAGAGGTTATGATGAAATTGTACAAGGCATTGGTGAGGCCAAATTTGGAGTACTGTGTACAGTTTTGGTCACCAAATTATAGGAAAGATATAAACAAAATAGAGAGAGTGCAGAGAAGGTTCACGAGAATGTTGACAGGATTTCAGGGACTGAGTTACAGGGAAAGGTTGTGCAGACTGGGGCTTTTTTCTCTGGAGCGTAGAAGATTGAGAGGGGACTTGATAGAGGTGTTTAAGATTTTAAAAGGGACAGTCAGAGTAAATGTGGATAGGCTTTTTCAATTAAGAGTGCGGAAGATTCAAACTAGAGAACATGGTTTAAGATTGAAGGGGGAAAATTATAAGGGGAACATGAGGGGAAATTTCTTACGCAGAGGGTGGTGGGGATGTGGAATGAGCTTCCGGTAGACGTGGTCGAGGCGGGATCATTGGTTACATTTAAGGAAAGACTGGATCATTATATGGATAGGATGGGACTAGAGGGGTATGGACCGGGTGCTGGTCAGTTGGACTAGGAGGGTGGGGATTTGCTACGGCATGGACTAGTAGGGCCGAACTGGCCTGTTCTGTGCTGTAAGTGGTTATATGGTTATACATACATAATCTCACATTCTATACAACCCTGAGATTCTTTTTCCTGCTGGCAAGCCAAAATAAGTGCAAAACACACTGTACTCAATGTACACATGTAACCAAATATAGAAATGTAAACAAACTGACTGTAATACAGAGAAAGAAAAACCCAATAAAGTGCAAAAGTAAGAGTTCTTAAATGACTCCTAGATTGAGTTTGTTGCTGAGGAGTCTGCTGGTGGAAGGATAGGAGCTGAATTTCAAAATTCAGTTTTGGGATCTGGCAGTCTTTATTGACTATCCCTAGTTTCTCTTGAGAAGGTGAGGGTGCAGTCCTGTAACAGAGAAAATACCCCTGTTAAGGAGGATTCAGATTCTGCTATATTGAAGAATTGGCAATATTCTTCCAAGTCTAAAAGGTGTGCATCCTCATACAATGTCCGTTCAGTTATTTGTGATGGATCATGTGTAGTTTGTGGACAGTGATCTCTGAAATGGCAAGGGGTAAGCAATGGTTTTGTTGGAGACAAAAGATTAAGATCAAGGCTGTCTTAGATTAACCAAACGGATCCGATTATAAGTTTGCTCCAGTCATTTCACCAACTCTTGGGAAACATGATATTGGTAAGAGCCATTTACTTGTGCTTTCCTTATACATTAATTTATTCTTTGCATTTTTTGACAAGCCCGGTTTTTTGACCACCCAATAGTCAGAGAGAATTGGACCATATCTGCAAGAAGTTAGGAGACAGCTGTAGTAAACAAATTTGTGATTGTAACTTTTAACTTTTCCACACATTCACTGGGACTCCCATACTGCAAAAGAACTGGCAGGCTTAGAGTTTGTCAAATGTGTTCAGAAAAGTTTTCTAAATCATTATATCAAGGAACCAACTAGAGAAAGTACAAAACTGGATCTCCTATTCGGGGGTGAGTAAGGTGATAGAAGTATGTGTAGGTGAACACTCTGAGTTAAGTGATCAGAATTGCATTAGTTTCAAGATAATTAAAGATACGGATAGGTCTAGTCCACGGGTTGAAATTCTAAATTGATGAAAGGCCAATTTTGAGGAAATGAGCAAAGATCTAAAATGTGTGGATTGGACTAGGTTGTTTCCTGTCAAGGATGTGCTCAGAGAGTGGGAGGCCTTCAGAGGTGAAATTTTGAGTACAGAGTTTGTATTTTCCTGTATGGATTAAAGGCAAGAGTTAACAGCCATAAAAAAGCTTGATTTTCAAGGGATATTGGGGATCTGGCTCTGAAGAAGAGAGAGGGGTAAAGCAGATATAGGCAACAAAGAGCAAATGAGGTATTTGAGGAGTATAAAAATACAGAAAAAAAGAGAGAAATCAGAGGGCAAAAAAGACATCCTTTGGCAGACATAAGGTGTAGATCAGAGTGGACAGCTATGTATGGATCCTTAAGAGATGGGGAGATCTTAAATGATTTTTTTTGTATCTGTATTTACTCAGGAAACTGGCACAGAGTCTTAAGAAGTGAGGCAAGTAAGCAGTGAGGTCATGGAACCTATACAATTTAAAGATGAGGAGGTGCTAAAGCAAATAAAGATAGATAATTCCCCAGGCCTGACAAGGTGTTTCCTCGGACCTTAAGGGAGACTAGTCCAGAAATTGTAGGGGCCCTATCAGATTTCCAACTTCTATATTGACATTATTTTCAAGGTCAATTGTACAAAAAAAAATTACTTCTGGAGTAAAGCTCCTTCTTCAGTGATCCTACAGAGAGCATATTGGCATTGTGGGCTCTTTTCCGTTACAAATTACCTGAGACTTATTTGAGTATACATGACAAATTAGGGCTCAATCTTTGAGAAACACTTGAGAGTGATAAAGTTTACTTGCAATCCTAATTATCAGCAGAGCATATTTTCAGACCAGCATTCTAGGGTGAAACTAAATTTTCCTTTGAGCAGTTAGTTGCTTTACTCTGTCCTTGAGTTTCCTTGTACTTGTGCAATTTATCTAACATAGAGAAGATTTTTTCAACAAATGTGATACTAAAATATAATCTTGTAAATATTAATGGTATCATATGAACAAACTTTTTTTTAAACAAGATACGACATAACTTCAAACAAAGAGAATTATCCATGAAATCATGGAATGAATATGTGGCTAGGACTTCAAACCATGAAATTTTGAAGGCAAGTATTGTTTTATTTAGTAAAGTTAAAATTGATTTTTTTTCTTCATTCTATGTACTGAATTATGTAAAGGTTAGAAACTCAAGTGCGTACTTGGCTGTTTTATCTCTTTTAAATGTTTTAATTAAAAAAACATTACATTTAGATATGCAGCACAGTAACAGGTCATTTCAACCCTCGGGTCCCTGCAGCCCAATTTACCTACACCCCCAGTATGTTTCGTTAAGCAATATTAACATTGAAACTTGTAATTATTTTGTTACTTTTTTTGCCTTATTTTTTCTTTGGCTTGGCTTCGCGGACGAAGATTTATGGAGGGGTAATGTCCACGTCAGCTGCAGGCTCGTTTGTAGCTGACAAGTCCGATGCGGGACAGGCAGACACGGTTGCAAGGGAAAATTGGTTGGTTGGATGATGCACTACTTTGGAAGGATTTCGATTTAGTTAAAGCACAAATTTTCTGCTTTAGTCCCACTTTTGATCAAAACCAACGTTGTTCATATTCTGCATTATGAACCATAAGACTAAAAGCAGGAGTAGGCATGGTTAGCATAGCAGGTTAGCGCAATGCTGATACAGCGCCAGTGATCGGACTGGGGTTCGAATCCTATGCTGTCTGTTAGGAGTTTGAACTTCCTCTCAGCATCTGCATGGGTTTCCTCATAGCCTCTAGTTTCCTTCCACTGTTCAAAAATACTGGAGGTTGCAGGTCAATTGAATGTAATTTGACCAAAAGGGCCTATTACCGTGCTTTATGTCTAAATTTAATTTTTTTTTAAAATTAGGCCATTCAGTTTTTCAAGACTGCTCTGCCATTCAATAAGATAATGACAGAATCAACAATCCTGAAGTCCACTACCTACTCTCTCCCAATAACTGATTAGAAATCCCTTTTTATTCCCTTTCAAATCTCTGGAACAGGAGGTCCAAAGACTCAACACTGAGAGAAGAAATTCTTTCTCATCTCATTCTCAAATGATCATACCCTTATTCTGAGAAAAAGGTTATTCTCATCGGAGGTAACATCATGTCACATTTACCCTGTCGAATCTCTTACTATTTTTGTTTCCATAAGACATGTAGTGCCATCAATGTTTGGAATAAACACAGTTTTTTCCTTTATTTGCACTTGTGCTCCACAGTTTTAAATTTGTAATCAAACAATTCAAATGTAATTAAAGTGCACATTCCAGATTTTATTCAAGGTTATTTGTATACATTTTGGATTGATGACTGTTTTGGAGGGTGCGGGCAAAATTCTTGCTTGCGATAGACAGCAGTGAGATACCTTTGTAAGTTTGGTTTGCTTCCCTTATTTTTGGAGTGAGTCACATTGAGGGCATCGCGGAAGTTGTCAGGCATCTCTTCTGTGAGCCAGATGTCTTCGAAGTTGTCTTGGAACACCTGAAATGCATTTGGGCTTAAAGCTTTGTTGATCTCAGCAGGAATACCATCCTGCCCTGTTGCTTTATTTGAATTCATCTGCAAGATTACTTTATTGGTAGAGTGCGACAGGTCTAGATCATCCAGTACTGGCTGCTGAGGGATATGCTGTAAAACATCAGGATCAACTGTGGACGGCCTTTTGAGTAGGTTGGACAGCAAAGGGGAGCATCCTGATTTAGAAGGACCATAAACTGACTTAATGGCACTGAAAATCTCTCTGGTGGCATGCATGTCTGCATAACATTCCACCTGCTCAGCTTTTCTCTGCCACCACTTGTCCTTCATTTCTTGCAGTACTGCCTGTACTTTGGACTGCAGATGTTTAAACATGTCTTTCTTTGAGACAGATGATGGGTCATTTTGTTCTTGGCCCAAAGGGCTACTGAAATGCTCTCGTGGTTTTCATCAAACCAATCTTGATGCACTTGGGTTTTCATTCCAAGTATAGTTGTTACTCTTAAGTAACCAACCATTAACCGTTCTCAGCCTTCTGGTTGTTCCTTCCAAAATGCATCATCTCACACTTATCTAGATTGAATTTCAACTGCCTTTTTTCAACCCAACTCTGCATCTTGTCTATATCCTTTAGTAACCTTGCAATCTTCAACTCCACCCATAACTCCTCCAACTTTTATGTAATCCACAAACTTACTAACCCATTCTTCTGCCTCTTCACCCAGGTTATTCATAAAAATTACTAAGAGGAGGAGTCCTAGAACAGATCTTTGTGGCACCCTACTAGTCACCAACCTCCAGGCAAAATTTTTTTTAATTTTTTTAATTTAATTCTTTCCTTCCACTGCCACTCTCTGCTTTCTTCTTGCAAGCCAATTTTTTTTATACATACAGACAAGGTTCCACTGATCCCATGCCTCATGACTTTCTGGATGAGTTTCTCATATAGGACCTTGTCAATTGCCTTGCTAAAATCCATGTAGATCACATCTACCACTCTACCCTCATCAATTCTTGTTAACTCCTCAAAAAACTCAATTAAACTTGTGATACTCGACCTTCCCTTCACAAAGCCATGCTGACTATCCTTGAGTAGGCTATATTTCTCCAAATGCTCATAGATCCTATCCTTAAGAATCCTCTGGATAAGTTTACACACCACTGAAATAAGACTCACGGTCTATAATTCCCATAATTTTTCTCATTTTTTTTTTAAACAAAGGAACTATATTTGCCATTCTCCAATACTCTGGTACTTCCCCTGTGGCCAAAGAGGATTCAAAGATCATAGTAACTGCCCCAGGTATCTCTCCTCTCACATCCCACAGCAGCCTGGAGTATATCTCATCCGGCCACGGAGATTTATCAATCTTCATGTTTTAAGAAGATCCAATACTTTCTCTTCCTTAATCTCCACATTGTCCACCACACAGGCTTGTTCATTTTCAACCTCACCCTGATCAAGGTGCTATTTTCTTGTGAATACTGATGCAAAGTATTCATTTAGGACCTCCTCAAACTCCTCTGACTCCAGGCACACGTTGCCTCCTTTATCCTTTAGCAGCCCCACCTTCATTCTCATCATCCTTCTATTCTTCACATACACATAGTTCCCTTTTCCTACCATCTTTTTTCTTGTTCCAGTGAGACAAACCTCTCCTGAACCCTGCACAAGTGGTCCTTGAACTTCCTCCACAGTATTTCTGTGTTTTCACCCTTAAACATCTGTTTCCAATTTATTCTCGCTAGTTCCTGCCTCATCCCTTCATAATTAGCCCTTCTCCAGGTAAGCACATTTTTATTTTTTTAATCCCTTTCTATAGCGATGCTGAAGCTAAGGGAGCTGTGGGCACTCTCACCAAAATGCTCCCCCACCTGATCAGGTTCATTCCCCAGAACCAGGTCCAGCATGGCCTCACCTCTCATCGCCTGGACCACATGCTGTGTCAAGAATCCTTCTTGAACAAACCTGACAAATTCATCCCTATCTATCCCTTTTGCAGTCAGGAGGTTCCCGTCAATATTAGGGAAGTTCAAATCATCCATAACTACAATCCTTTATTTCCTCCATCATTCCAAAATCTGCCTGCTAATCTGCTCCTCGGTATCCTGAGGGGTATTTGAGGGCCTATAGACTATTCCCTTCCTCCAGCCAAGTTTCAGTAACAGCCTCAACATTGTAGTTCCACGTACTGATCGGTGCTCTATCTACATTTCAAATTCTCTAACTGGCTACCTTTATGTTTTGTCACCTGCCTGTCTTTCCTCACCAACTCAGAGCATAACATCATGCTTTTGCCCTTCTACCCTAATCTCTGCACTCACATTTTGCTTCCCACCCCCCCCCCTCACCAAACTAGTTTAAACCCTCCCCAACAGCTCTAGCAAACCTTCCCGACAGGATATTGGCCCCCTCCAGTTCAGCTGCAGCCTGTCCTTTTTGTACAGGTAAGTCCTTCCCCAGAAGAGATCCTAATGATCCAGAAATCCTGCCCCCTGCACCATCTCTTCAGCCATACATTCATTTGCCACAACTTCCTGTTCCTACCCTGCACAGGCAGAAATCCTGAGATTACCATAATTGAGGTCCTGCTTTTTAACTTTTTTCCTAACTCCCTATTTTCCCTCTTCAGGACCTCATCCCTACTCTTATCTATGTCATTGGTTCCAACATGAGCCATAACATCTGTTTGCTTGCTCTCCCGCTCCAGACTGCTATGAACTCAATCAGAGACATCCCTGACCCTGGCACCAGGGAGGCAACGTACCATCTGGGAGCTTCGATCTCCAAATCTCCTACCTGTTCTCCTAAACAATGAGTCCCCAATTACCATAACTTTTCTTCTTCCCCTTCCCTTCTGAGCCAGGTGGAGGGGCCAGCCTTTATGACAGAGAGGTGACTACCTCAACTTATTCCTGATAGATCATTCCCTTAACATTATCTAAAACAGTATACTTATTGTTGAGGGGAACAGTCACAGAGATGCTCTGCACTGCCTCTCTCTCTCCTAACAATCACTCATTTACCTGTTTCCTGTCTTTTACAGATTACTATCTCCCTGAAGCCCCTCTCGATAACTATCTCTGCCTCCCAAATGATCCAGACTTCATCCAGCTCCAGCTTCCTAACATAGTCTCCCAGGAGCTGCAGCTGGATGCATCTCATGCAGGTATAGTCATTAGGAACAATTGTGCTGCCCCAGATTTCCCACATCCTGCACTTGGAACATTTCTTTGCTCTAGCTTTCTCTATTAACCCTTACTACCTTAAAATCAAAGACCTTTCCCTCTTGGAATCAAGCTAGTTCTCAGCCTCTATTCGCATAAGCCTCATGAGCCAAAGGTTCTTGGTCCCACTCCTACACTGGACCACTCACACACTGGCCACTCCTCTTTAGCTTCCCCTTTTATTTGTCCCTGCTAATTATTTCAAGTACTCACACTCTGCTTAGCCCTTCAATTGCCCTCCACGCTCTTTTTAAAACACACTCACCTCAACTGGTTCCCTGCACACACTGTGCTCCCGAGCGCTTCACTCCTCCTATTGCTTTGTCAGTCCCAAGGTCACAATGTCCCGCGATCGATCGGCACTCTTTTTTAAATACACTCACCTCATTTGGTTCCTTGCATTCACTGTGCTCCTGAGCCCTTCATTCCTCCTCTTGCCACATCAGTCCCAAAGTCATAATGAAGAAAAATCCCAAAACGTATGCCCGAAAGATCAGAAACACTCTTCAGGAAGCAGGTGTGGATATGTCAGTGACTACTGTCTGCAGAGGACTTCATGAGCAGAAATACAGAGGCTACACTGCAAGATGCAAACCATGGCAAAGGTGATAAGCTTTGGATCTTGGGCAGTTCCTTTATGCCTCCTTATTTTGCTGTTGCCATCACACTGATATAGGTTAATCTTGGTCTCATCTGTCCACAAGACATTCTTCCAGAATTCTGCAGGTTCTTTTAAATACTGTAATTTCCACATGTGTGGCACGGTTAACGTAGTGGTTAGTGCAATGCTGTTGCAGCGCCAGCGATCAGGACCAGGGTTTGAATCCCGCACTGTCTCCTCATGTCTGTGTGGGTTTTCCCTGGGAGCTCCAGTTTCCTCCCACCATTCAAAATGTACTAGGTATGTGGGTCAAGTATGATCGGGCAACTCAGGCTTGTGGGGCAGAATGGCCTGTTACCGTGCTATATGTTAAAATTTTAAAAAATTAAATCAAAGTGTATACAAATAACCTTGAATAAAATCTGGAATGTGCACTTTAATTAGATGTAAATTGTTTGATTATAAATTTTAAGCTGTGAAGCACAGAGGCAAATAAAGGAAAAAAAGTCTCTGTCCCAAAAATTATGGAGAGCACTGTAGGAGAAGAAATAAGCTATTCACCCCATTGAGTGTGCCCTGCCATTCAATCGTGAGCTGATCCATTTTCCCACTCAGCCCTACTGCTCAGCTTTCTCCCCATAACCTTTGATGCCCTGGCTAATCAAGAACCTCTCCTTTGAATACACCCAGTGACTTGGCGTCCACAAGCACCTGTAGTAACACGTTCCATAGATTCACCACCTTCCGGGTAATGAAATTCCTTTGTTCTAAATGGATGACCTTCAATCCTGAACTTGTACCTTCTTGTCCTAGACTCTCCCATGATGGGAAACAGCCTTACTGCATCTACTTGGGCAATACCTTTCCACATTTGACATGTTTCAAAGAGAACCCCCCCCTCATTCTACTAAATTCCAATGAGTACAGATCAAAAACAGTCAAACTTTCCTCACATGATAATTCCCTTTTTCCTTGAATCGTTCTTGTGAATCTCCTCTGAACCCTCTCTAGCGTCAGCACATCGCTTCTTAAATGATGAGCCCAAAAATGCTCACAATACTCTAAGTGAGGTCTCACCAGTGCCTTATAAACCCTCAATATTACATTCCTACTCTTATATTCTAATCTTGAAATTAATGCCAGCATTGCATTTGCCTTCTTCACTGTCAACTCAACCTGAAAGTTTACCTTCAGGCTATCTCCATGAGGACTTGCAGATCCCTTTACACCTGGATATTTTCAGTTTTCTTCCCATTTATTTCTTCTACCAAAGTGCATGATTGTACACTTTCAATAAGGTTGCTGCTCATTCTTCTAAACCAATGGTTTTCAAACTTTTCCCCCTAAACTTGCATACCACTTTAAGTAATCCCTATGCCATCAGTGCTTTGTGATTAGTAAGGGATTGCTTAAGGTGGTCTGTGAGTGGGAAGCGAAGGTTGAGAACCACTGCTCTGGACCCAATTGTTACTGAAATATTTTGCTTGAAACCGTGCACATAACAAGTCAATTAGGTATGATTAAAACAGTGGTTTTCAAACTTTTTTCTTTCCACTCTCATACCACATTAAGTAATCCCTTACCAATCACATAGCACCTTTGGCATAGGGATTGCTTAAGGTGGAATGTGAGTTTGGGGACAGTTTGAAAACCACTGTACTAAGCTCTAATGAGTAAACACCCTAAGAATTTAAAATTTCTGCATATGACAACACTTCATTGTAGTGAACCTTCTTTGAATTTTCCTTAAGTAGGCATATCAAAGCTGTTTATAGTACTCTGGAAATGATCTCATTGGTATCTTGCAAAGTTGCAATTAAAAGCTCAGGCCAATGTTTCAATATTTTATGCTTGCTTATTCTGTTTCATAGTGTTGTAACTTCCTCAAAAATTTTTTACATTTCAATAACCTGTTCTTTTGATTATCCTACAAAAATGAACAATTTCATATTTTCCAATGTTCTATACCATTTGCCAATCTTTTAGCAAATTTTTGCCCATTAGTACTTTTGTTTTAAAGAAATTTTGTATTACAAAATATTTCTTAATATTATAATTAATTACATGTAAGAGAATAATTCTTCCATTTCTCATAATGTTTATTAAATAACATTTTATATTATTCTTTCTGGTTTTAGAAAGCTAAAAACCTTCAAGAACAGGCCATTGAATCTTCCAGGATCAAGGAAAAAGAACATGGCTTCATTTTCCACCATCCTGAAATTACAGGATTAAATACAACAGTAAGTAATTACCACATAGAAAACTCATAGATTTGATACATAATTGTTTCTTTCTTCACAGATGTTGCTAATATGCTATGTTAAGTAATAATAACAGGTAAGTACATTATATTTCACTATACATTAATTCTACTGGGGACTGCAGGAGGAGTGAAGATATCTTCCAATGAGATATGTCTGATTAATGGTCATTGACTACTTATAAGATAAAATTGATTTTCTGATCATATTTTGTGCTGGGACCTGAAATGCCTACCTGTTTATTGTAACCACATTAAAATAATTCATAACTATTCAAATTTACACAATATGTTGCCTCACTTTTATCCACCCATATAAAAAGAATATGCAGCTCCCCAGGTGTGCATTTTTTTAAATTACATTTAAGGAGCTCCGTTTTAAGGGTTGAATTTTCCCTTAGTTTGTTAAAAAAAAAATCCTGGTTCCATGAAGTTGGTTTGACACTATTTTACCATGTTTTTACCAAGAATGAATTTGCCAATCATAATCTCAGAATATCAGAACCATTGTTGAATCTTTAAAGAAATGTAATAACATGTTTTAGTTCATTCAGTCTTTGTATGTATCTGTAACATGTGCACAATTGAGTATTTTTACCATTTGTTTTATTAAATAATCATATGTTATCCTCAGCAATGTACAATGTAAGACCAGTGATGAATATGTGTGCTTTAATTTTGAATTAGGGTTTCTGGGGTCGCTTTGTCACATTAGAAAGTACACCTTCACAGTTTTTAGAAGATTCATTATCATCTATATCTCTTCAAGAAAAGAGAGCTTCCATAAGAGATGGAACACTGAAAAATGGAGATGCTACCAAGAATATGAAGAATAAGTCATATTCTTTTACTGTAAAATGAGTGCAAAATATCAAGTCAGGCAATGAATCAATTCAGGCTGTAGGATGTAGATTAAATTGTATTTGATTTTTAGTTCATTAAAAGAGAAAAAAATTCTGAGCATATTGTTTATTGATCATTACAATCATTTGAATATAAGTGAATTATTAAATGGAGGAAACTGAAAAAAAAAACCAAGTAAATAACGAACTTTGTGGCAATGCAACAACCATGTTAAGAACAAGCCAACGTAACATTTCAATTCTGTTGAAAAGCCTTTATCAGAAAAAGGAACTTGCCTGAATATTTCACTGATTCAGTTAGGTTCATTTTTGTGTTTTGTAAGAATGGCAAATTAATTTGAACTCTATCTAATGTTAGGCTCTTTTATGGATGTTTGGAATCAGGTGATCAAAGCATTAATCACCAAATTCTTTCAATATGCCATGTTTCTCCAGTATTGTAACCTTATTTCTGAACTGTGTTTTCATTTTGGGATCTGGAACTCGCTGTGTGACTGAACAATAGAGGCAGAAGCTACTTAAAATAATACATATGATGCACTGTAACTTAGAAAAGTACCAAGTGAAATTCAGAAGATAGACTTGCCTTTTGTGACTTTTGTAATTCTATTTTGCCTTCAAAACATAGTTTATTGCAAAGAATCATCACATATCAATGATTTTGAAGCAAAACATATAGAAAAATATTGGGCCAAAAATGCTATTATGTCAGGAATACCTAATTTAGAAGAAGGCATCATCAACCATTTCCAGGTTGCTCTGGAAATTTGACCAAATATTTCCCAGTGTGAGTTATGTTTTCGTATCAATATGATTTGCGTGTCAAAAGATATCAATCACTGAGGAGCTTTTGCCAGGAAAATTAGACCATGTTCTAAATATGTTGTAGAAAATTCCTTGGATAATTAGGTTTATTAATCCTATTGAAGAATGGGACTACACTGTGATGTTCAATTATTTACCTTCTTTCATTTGGATCTCCCACCCATAGATCTCATCTATAATCCTCTGACTTCCTTATCATACCCCACTTCCTATACACAAGGTCTGATTTCTGGCCAGCATAATATCTACTCCCCTATCCTAGTAAAGTCCTCAAGAAACAATATAATTCTGTTAGCTTTCCCAATTACATGACATACTGTAGCTGTCTACCAGCGTTTTGTCAATTAAAAAAGAGCTCAGCAATATCTCATTATTTTGATTTACCTTTTTTCCCCCAAAGTGTTTCCTGCCAAAATGGATAATTTTATATTTTCCCACATTACACTTCATTCGGTGAGTCATTACCTACTCATTCAAGCTATTTGTATTCCTTTGTCCTCTTCACAATTTGTTTTCTTATCTGTCCTTATGCCATCTGCAAAATTAACAACCATAACTTCAGTTCTTTAATTGAAGTAATTTATATTGTAAACAGTTGAAAAAAACATAATGATTCAGAAACACCCGAGGCCCTCAAGCTGAAATTCATAACAAACCAGACATTATCATAACTATTCCTTACAACATCTTCACTTTTTTCAGTACATAATATTTTCCATTCCATAACATTTTACTCTTTCCACTATTTTTCTGATGAATTGGAGAGTATTAGCTCTATGGAGAAATTGGACAAATTTGGAGTATTGGAAGCTAAGGAAAAGACTGATTACATTTTATAAAAATACAGGAGTATTTTACAAGGGTAGACTGAAGTTATGGTTGTTAATTTTGCAGATGGCATAGGGATAAATAAGAAAACAAATTGTGAAGAGGACAAAGGAATACAAATAGCTTGAATGAGTAGATAGTGACTCACCGAATGAAGTGTAATGGGAACTTGACTAGGAGAGGGGAGTAGATATTATGTAGATATATTAATCAGACCTTGTGTATAGGAAGTGAGGTATGATAAGGAAGTCAGAGGATTATAGATGATATCTATGAGTGGGAGATCCAAATGAAAGAAGGTAAATAATCGAACTTATCACAGTGCAGTCCCATTCTTCAATAGGATTAATAAACCTAATTATCCAAGGAATTTTCTACAACATATTTAGAACATGGTCTAATTTTCCTGGGGTAGAAATGTCAAATATTACAGGGGATAGTTTTAAAGTGAGAGGAGGAAAGTTTAAAGGAGATTTTTAAGGCAAGATTTTACACACACAGGCAAAGGGAACAGAGCATTTGCAGGGAGATGGGATTAGTTTGAGTGGCACCATGGTCAGTGCAGACATAAAGGGCCAAAGGACCTGTTCCTGTTCTGTACTGTTCTATGTTCCATAGAAAAAAAACATTGAAGCCCCACAGTTGGTGTTTTCCCCACTGGAAATTGCATTTAACAGAGAAAGAGATTCCTACCCTGGAATTGTACCAGTGGTGCAGATCCAGCACCCATAACTGACAATACTATATTTTTAATTTTCTTTGGCATTAATGGAAATGAAATTCAGATGAATGGCTGACAGCCTCTAATTCTAGTTGTTAAAAATCTACTGCACAATTTTCTGAAGAGCAAATGTTTCTAAACGTTAAATTAGTGACAAATAAAAAGATTTCTTTGCATCACACTTTCGCATTATATCTAGATCTGTTTGGTACCAATTGACTCTGTTTGATCATTTTTTTTAAAACCACACATGTTGGAAATTGGAAATAAAAATAGAAAATGTTGTAAACTCTTAACAGGTCTGTTGTCTGTGAAAAGGGAAGCAGTTATTGTATTTTTCATCAGAATTGGGAAAGAAAAAGAAGTTTGTAGAGGTAACAGAGGTGGGTTTGGGTGCGTGGACTGACAATAAACACACCAGCAGTGCAAGTATAAGACAGCTTTAATAAACTAATATGTACATTAAGAGGCCTTGTCTCTCTGCAAGACGAACCAGGAAGACAAGACTGTAGCTCTGGACTGCTTTATATACAAGGTCACCGGATGACCCATGGTGACCTAGTGATGTAATTGCATATCACCACAGATAGGATGAGACCAGGTAGCCTAATAAAGCAGTTAAGGGGCCAGTCAAAATGTATCAGTGGGGAGGGGGTGTAGGTTAATTGGGTGTAAATTGGGCAGCACAGACTCGTGGGCCAAAATGGTGTATGTCTAAATTTAAAGATAAAACTTCTTTGTCTGTCTAGTGTGTTGCTCATTGTAAGGCTTTGAAGCCTGTCCAGTAAGGCCAGACCACACAAAATAAAAGGATAAAAATAGAAATTCTGAGCCAAAATGATGTCAGGCTAAAGTAGCCAGTGGGCACTTGCAGGTGCCGGATCCCTCGTGTCCATTCAGGTATGAATGGAGAAGGAGCACCTGCTTGACCAGGGGGTCAGACTTGTGGGTCCTCACATGTTTGCAGAGGAGTGCTGGTCCCGGAGACGTTAGCCTCGCTGGCAGGGATTCGGCAGTCACTGAGTTATTTAGGGAAGGAGAAAAGGCATTTATGAGGGGTGTGATTGGTAGCTGTGCACAAGAGCGACCATATGGCATGGAGCGCCTCAAGGAGGGCCTTTTGTCAATAGTCGACGGACCAGCCTTTCGACCTAAGGGTCAGGAGTCCCTACCAGATGACCCTGTTTTCATGCTCCACCTGCCCTTTGTCCCTGGGGTTGGAGCTAGTTGTGCAACTAGCTGTGGTCTCACAACGTTAGGTACTGGTACAGCTCCTCACGCATGAAGCTGGACCCCTGGTCACTGTGAATGAATGCAGGGTATCCGGACATGGTGAACATCTGCATTAGGGCCCTGATAATAGAGGCGGTGGAGGTGTCAGGGCAAGGGATGGCAAAGGGAAAATGGGAGTATTCATCTATGACTGAGAGGAAATAGACATTCTTATTTGTGGAAGGCAGTGGTCCCTTGAAGTCAATGTTGAGTCACTCAAAAGTCCAAGTGGCCTTTACTACATGGGCCTGTGGTGGGGGAAAGAAGCATGGTTTGCACTCTACACAGACTCTGCAGAACTCAGTCATGGTCCGGACTTCTTGGACTGTGACTTATGAAATGGTACAGGTGCGTGACACCCGGGTGGCAGAGGGTATCATGCAGTGCCTGCAGTTGTTCGGACTACACAGTAGCGCAGGTCCAGGAGAGTATACTGGATCTGTTACAGAGTTCTGTGTTGTATATTGGCCTATGTGTTGTGTGGTTTTATGTTAAAAAGTGATAGTTTGCCTTTAAGAGCCAAGGTGAAGGTGGACTGCTGAGAGAGTGGGAGACGGACTGAGCATGTGCAGAAAATTATCTAAAAATTTCTGGACATGGACGATAAACCACCAGTGGGAGTGCTGTGGAGGGGAAGAAGGCCCAGAGTATGAGTCATTGTCTGGAAGACAGTTTAGAATGTTGGGATTTCAAAAAAGATGAACATTCCAAAGGCAGTCAGAAGGATCCGGACCAAGCCATTGTTCCTCTCTCTGCAAGCAACACAAGAGAACTTCGAATTTTGTTCTCTCACTCTCTCTCTCTCTCTCTCAAAGATCTTTTTACTTCAGTTGAGATCGAAGTTTTGTGAGTCTTGTGTGTTTTGTGTTTGTTTTGTGTCTTAAGTTTTTCTGTGGGCTGGTTGGAAATATAACATAGTCTTTAATTACATATATTTAGGCTGGGGAATTTATTAGTTTTACACTGTTATAGAAATTTGCATAGTATCCAGTGGGCATTGTTATAAAAGGGAGGATTTTGAATTAAAGTTTGAAGGTGAATTTTTTTTGTTAATAAAGTAATTGTTCATCTTTACCCCTGTGTGATATGCCTTCTTTGTGGTTGCTGGTTTGATCTTGTAACAGATGTCATAGCTGAAGATGGCCAGCTCAACTCTCCGATGCAAGGTCTTGTCATTTTTCATCTTGCCTCTGTGGGTAGTGCTGGTCAGTGAGTAGGGTGAACCTTCTGCCTGCCAGGTAGTGGCACCAGTGGCGTAGTACTTCAACGATCGCCTAGGCCTCCTTTTCGATGGAGGAATGACAGAGCTCTGAACCGTGGAGGGTTCTGGAGAAAAAGGACATGGGTCAGCCCCCTTGATTGATGATTGCAGCAAGGGCGACATCGGAGGCATCGCCCTCCACCTTCAATGGGTTGACCTTGCCAACAGCATGCATCGTGGCATTGGCAATGTCCTGTCTGATGTGGGCAAAGGCGACTTGGCCCTCGAGGTGGAGGGGAAAGGTGGTGGCTTGGGCCAGTGGGAGGACCTTGTCCGAGAAGCAGGGGACCCACTGGGAGAAGTAAGAGCCCTAGGTACCTGTGGATGGCCTTGAGCATGTGGGGGAGGGGAAGTTCCATTAGGGGGCGCATGCATTCAGAATTGCGACCAATAAGACCATGTTCGACGAGGTACCCTAGGGTGGCAAGGCAGGTGGTGCTGAACACACATTTCTCCCTGTTGTAAGTGAGGTCCAGAGAAATCTCTCTAGGTTGGCATTGTGGTTCTGCTGGTTGTAGCTGCAGATGTTGACATTGTCCAGGTATGGAAAGATCGCTTTTAGATTGTGCCAGTCTACCATGCAGTCCATCTCCCGCTGGAACACAGAGACCCCATTTATGACCCCAAAAGGAACCCAGCGTAACTGGCGGTATAAGGTTTATTGGCATGGATGGGGAGCTGGTGGTAGGCTGACTTCAGGCCATTCGTGGAGAAGACCCTGTAGTGGCTATCTTGTCAACAATGCGGGACAGAGGGTAGGCATCCAGCTGGGTGATGGTGTGGCCATAGTCGATGATCGTTTTTGGTTTGCTGCCCCCTTTTATGACAAGGACCTGGGCTTTCCAGGGGCTGGTGCTGGGCTCTATAATTCCTTCTGGCAGAAGCTGTCTCACCTTGACTTTGATAAAGGTCCTATCGGCTGCACAGTAGCACTTGCTCTTGGCAGCTATGGACTTAGTCTGGCATCAAGTAGTTGAAGAGGGATGGAAGGAGGGGACCCATAGTGTGGAAAGGCCGCAGGTGTACTGGGGGGCGATCGCTGGGCTTCATGGTGTGGATGACGAGTTAGAGGGGAGTGGGTCATCGAAGGCAAGGGTGAGGCTGTGGAGGTGACACTGGAACTCTAACCCCAGGATGACGGGTCACAGAGCTTGGGATGACCAGGAACCTGAACCCTTGATATGTTCCCCCCCCCCCCCCCCCCCCGCACCACTGTCAAGTTCACCGAGCAGCACCTGAGTGTGGTGATGGAGTGGTCCTGGACCATGAAGGCAATGGAGAGAAGTTTGCTGGGTATACCTTTAATTTCAGCGTACGGACTATATTTGGGTGCACAATGCTCTCATTACCTCCACTATCAAACAGGCATTTTATTACCTTCGCGTTGACAGCGATGTCCATCATTGAGCACCCATGTCCTTGGGGAATTCCTCTGTTAGTGTGGTAGACTCAAGGACAATCTCAGGGTCTGAGTGCTGCTCCCCGATGGTTGCAGTGAATGACGGCCAGTGGATGCCCTTTGGAGCATGGGGTGCGGCGAGTGTGCGGTTCAAACACACAAATGTTGACCATATCATCCGGTCAGTAAGTCAAGCGAGTTGGGGTGGTTGAGGTCCAACTGACCTATGATGGCGATGCCCAGGGGACACGTGGTATCAGTGCGGTCGGGCGACCCGACCAGAAGTGAAGCCAGAGGTGACATCTTGGTGCAGGCAGACATGACGTCTTTGGTGCCGGTGGAAGTCGGACAACGAAAGATGGCGGCACCCATGGTGAGCACACTGTGGAGGTGTGGGTGGACAGCCGGCCGGACATGATGTTGACAGTGCGGGCAGAAGTGGCGGGCGGAGTAATGGCGCTGTCCAGAATTTGCACGTGGCGATATCCGGGACGGGGATGGGGGGGCTCCCAGTTGGTCATGGAGGGCTGCAATGTTCCCAGTAGGTCTGGAGAGACACCCCTTAGCAAAATGACATTTCTTGCCGCATCGGGAGCAATGCGAGTTCCTCGCCAGGAAGCTCTTTCAGAGCACCTGTCCGACCCACACCAGGACCTGTAGTACTTACAGTGGCGGACTGCGTCAGCAGCAGCCGATCGTCCCTTCCGCATAGGGCCCCTCAGCGACTGCTGTAATCGGTGTTACCCAAGCCAGCGGTTGTGGGAGTCAATCATTGAATGTCTCTACATGGTGAGTTGCAGCTTCTAGGGAGCAGATCACCTCCATGATCCTGGTAGAGGAAGCATTATTTCAACAGTCTCTGTCCAGTTGCCCTTGACCACAGCCCTCGCACACAGGCTTCTCAGATGAGTCACTCCATCTCCCCTTGAGTCACTCCAGCTTCGATCGTGCACAGGCGTGCTAGCCCCCACAGGGACCCCAGGTAAGTGTTTGCAGTCTCACCTGGCTGCTGTACCCTGATGCTGAGCAGGTACTGGGCATCGAGCACATTTGTCAGAGGCGAGTATTGCCCTCCAGGACAGCCATTGCTGGCTCGAAATCCATGCAGTTTCAGATAGACTGAAAAGCTCGAGGGCCCAGTTTGGTGCAAAGTACCATGAATTTCTTCTGGTTCATGTTGATGACCTCAGCCTGCCTCTGGATGATCACCTCAGTCTTCCAGATCTCGAATGACGCGAGGGCATCTGGGTGTTGAGGGTCGATATCCAGCCTCTCAATAGTGAGGAAATTTTCCATGGACCTTTTAAAATTTTGAGCTGATTAAATTGTGATGTGCTGTGGTTCAGCAAGCAAACACAAAACATGAGAAGACTGTACTACAGGCTTTAATCAGCACAAACTCTGCACACTCATGTCTTAATACCTTGCTGGCTCCACATGTACCTGGCTATCCTCTGCTGGTTCACATGTCCGACTGACCCCAGGAGGGCCAGCTCAAGTCTATAGACAGGCCAGTAATTGACAACCGGCCAGTTAGGGCCAGCCTCCCAAGTTACCTACCTGCAGGTACAGTGGTTGCCCCCTGCAGTAGGCTGGTAGGAGTGCGGCCAGTGTGGATGTATCACCACAGTGGGTCACTAAAATCATCGTCAGCGATGAGGAGGTGGATATCTTTTGGTATCTGCTCGAGAAAGACTTGTTCAAACAGTAAACATGGTATATGGCCGTCTGCTAGTGCCAGCATCTCGTTCATTGAGGCCGATGGCGTGCAGTCACCTAGACTGTCCATGTGGAGTAACAGCAGGAGAGGCCAAAAGTACGGATCAGGAGCCCCTTGTCAACCGGTGGCTGGTGTAGGAAGTCGATGATGTGGCCTGCTGTTTCCTGATCGAGTGTACTTTGTGGTGTCCAAGATTATTTGATTGGCCTGGAATTGGGCTTTGGCCTGTTCAAACCAGACCTGTGGCTGCAAGGACCAGAAAGTTGGCAGTTTCAGTAAAATTGCATTCTGCGTGTTTGGGTCAGTCATCGTTGGGTCCAAATCATTTGGACCATCGGGATCACCAATGTAGTCGCACTAGGCACACAGTGAGCGAAAGAACCATGGAGAGTCAAAAGTGAATCAAACCAAGTGAATTTAATAGATCTTTCGCACGGGTTTAAATCCCTCGGAGCCCGATGGAGCTTGCGATTCCTGGAACCTTTACGACATCAGCTGCCAGGCAGTGGGCTTGTGCTGCACTGGAGCTCTCACAGTCAGATCTGCCGTGGACTTGCCCGCGACTCCGTGAGCTGGTTCGCCTGTTGTAAGGGCAAGCCATCACAGCAAACATACCACAGTAGTTGATAATCAGACCAATAATGGCCATTTATCTAGCATCTTTATTGTGGAAAAATCTGAAGGTACTTTGTTACAGTTATTTTTAAAAATGTCAAGACAGACAAGAATTTGAGCTGATGACTTGAACAAGGAGTGTGTCTTATGTAGAATTTTAATGGAGAGGAGAGTATTTCTTGAGAAGGAATTGAAAAGTTCAAGACCTTAGAGCTGAATGCACATCTACTATTAAATTCAAGGATTTGCCAAGATCCCCAAATTATGGGAGCCCAAAAACTAGGGTAGATTACAAAGGTAGGGAGGGGCTAGTCTGGGGAGAAATTGAAAAAGGATGAGGTTTTAAATTGAGACATTATTTAACAATGAGTGGGTATAGTTCAGTCTGGGTAAATGGTTTAGGACACAAGAGGCAGAATTTTAGATTACCTCAAATTCATGGAGAGTAGTATCGAAATGGCATTGATGTCACAGATATGAAGTCCGATTTCAAGGTAATCTCATATGGCACCAAGTTTGTGAACAAGCTGCTTTGCTTTCAGATACTTATGAAGGAGATGGATGGAGTTTGTGACTAGAGAAAAATTTATGGAATGAATTAACACAATGACTTCTATCTTCCTAATGTTTATTTGGAGGAAATTTTGCAAATCCAGTCATAGATTCTGAATAAAAACCTGATCAGTTAGAAGTAGCTAAGGGTCTTATCACTGTACCAGTAGAAAATTAAAGTAATAATGATGAGATTTTATCATTTGCTTAAGTATAGTATGTAGATGCACCAAAATTCTTACTTGCTGCAGCAACATGGATAGATCAACAACCACAGAATAAATTGTTACTACAGTGTACCAAGGTAGAAAAAGAAGTCATAAATATAAAATAATATTTGCAGTTGGAGTGAGTGCAAGGAAAAAAAATGTGATGTTGTTGGATGGGATGGTGCTGAGGGACTGCAAGTCGATGAAGAATGGAATGAGACCAAGGATGCATCCCTGGAGGACACCAGAGATAACATTATGAGAGATGGATGTCAAGTCATCATTAGTGATAATTTGTCCAGGGCTAGCATCAAAATCCTGTAGTGCTGTTTCACCATGTCTTAGACTGCAGGTGAATAGGAAAAGACAAAGAGGACATGTATAAAATGGTATTCAAATCAGTCACTCTTACTGTTCTCGAAAGGTAGGCAATGGCAGATTTATTTTTTATTACCTATAATTTTGATTTGCTCATAGTAACGTAATCAAGGTTTTTCAGTCACGAACACTTTTGATTTGTCACCTCTCCTAAGTTGATTAAAATGATAACATCTTTCAAATGCCTGACTAAATGTTTACAAAATGTAGATAACTACTTAACAAAATTATAGGTTATAGAAACAATCTTTCTGATAGTTTTATTCACTAAATTCTTTTTATTCTGATAACATAAAAGTAAAGCTATTATAAAGCATTTATTCTAACCAAAATAAAATCACATCGTAATCATCCATCAAAAATACAAGAAATTGAATCTTCCATATGGCATGTACATCAAATTAATTTCTTACGATAATCAGTAGGAGCTGCTAATCAAGTTCTTCCTGAATGGCATTTTACACAGGATGGAGATAAACATGTTTATTACCAAGAAGTGACTCGTGTGAAATGTTTTGGATGAATACCAGATAGCAATTTACTTCATGTTATTGAGTTCCTCTCGTACCAATGACATAAATCTCATGATTAAAAAACCCTGATCATACTACTTTCTATGGAATGAGAAAAGGGCTATTATTTGTTTGTATAAACTACTTTGTTCTGAAGGAATCTTCAGGAGAAATAGAAGTCTGATAACATTGCCTCAACATGACTTTGACAGCAATCCATGGAGGTTTGTATGAAAACATTCCAGTGCAAAGAAGGCTTGAGGAACCTCTGGTTCTCATTTTGTTTTTTTTTTCCCTAAGCTGTCCTTCCATTTGAGGATTCTTTCATTCAGCATTAACTCTGCTGTCAAGGACTAAATCCATCACTCCAGCTCAATCTCTTCAAAAACTTTATCCTGAAGTTTTCATTTCTTAGCCACCTCCTATTACAATTGACCTGTCAACAGAACTATTTTTTAACACATGATGAGTTTTCATTTATGTATCCATCACATTCTACTTCTTTTCCTTTTCAGCAATCAAGTCACAGATGGGCCAAAATATCCCTTGACCCTCTGTCAACAAATCCATCTTTTTAAAAAATACTTGATTACACCTACAAAGTAGAACTTTGTATCTGATGGAAGGTTACCAACCTGAAATGTTAACTCTGTTTCTCTCCCCACAAATGTTGAGTATTTACAGCATTTTATTTCAATAAAATCAGCCTTCTCTCTCCACTCTACTGTCCCCCCAACCCTCCACAGCCTCTAATTGTGAATTGTTCTTTACTCTTTGATCCCTTTTGAAATTTATCTGCAAATATTAATGGTACCAAATATTAATGGCTGGGGAAAGTTTACTGGAAATATACAACTGTTCACATATTTCTTAAATTAAATTGAATGAGATGTCCTCAACTGTATGTCAACATGTTCATTAATCTCTGCAGACATATTTTTATATTTAAAAAAAAACACATTTCAGAGATTTCACATGCGGCTTCCCAGTAATGAACTGGAAGCACATCAGGTCTTCAGAGATTTACAGAATCACAATTCTAAGCCATATCAAATAGAAACTGTTAATGAATTTAGTATGGCACCAGTTCCAATCTAACTCTTATTAAATAGAAGCTGAAAATTAATCAGCCTATAAAACAGAAATAATTCTAATTAACATTATATAATATATATGAATTATGAATGACTTTTTAAACTTTAGTCCAAGCTATTTCACATAAAACATCTTACAGCAGATTGTCATAAAGCAGCATTTTTCACCACATAGTTTCATTTTCCAGTGACATTTTGCAAATATAACTGTTGAAATTTGATTTAAATCAGCTTTGTTGAAAACGTATTTTTGATGTGCACACAATATTCCTTAATTTATGAAGCTTTTGAATTTTCCATTACAAGTAAGAACTTGCAGTTAGGAAAATAAATAATGATCAGAATTTCCAGTTATCAGTCTTTAAGTTGATGCTATGAAAAATGAGTTAGACATCATTTATTTTTATGATAAATAAAAAAATGAACTGCTTTAATTATCACAAATAATATAGAAAACATATAATTAATTTAGAAAGCAGAAAATTATCTAGTCATTGAAAGCTTGTTTCAATCTTATACCTTGTGTTTTTGATATAATTACTTTTCTAGCTGAAACATTTTGTGTACATTTATTAACAATAATTATTAAATGACTATTTCTTTAGCATACTTGAAATCTGTACATCAAGGGTAATTTCAATAATAAGCAAAAGATTATTTTTAAATAGAAGCATTTAGTCATGTATGCTCAATAATGAATATGATTTATTCACAATAAAGAACAACTTTGGACATTCAGTCCAACTTTACAGAAATAAATAAATGTTTTTCATTGTTCAAGTAATGATGAAATAACTCACTAAACTACTTTTAACACAACCCGAAAATGACAGATGCTCAAATCTACATGAGAGAATTCCAACTCAGGCTAATGAACAAATACAATAACAAAATATACTTGTAGTCTTTACAGTATATATAAAAATAACATTACCATCTGATATGCATTGAAGTTATTAAATTATTAACTTATCAACTTATTTGTTGTAAAGTAAGGCTTGTCTGCAAAGTACTTCCATTAGAAACATTATTAATAGTTTCAAAAACAAACTTCCAATGAACTCAGTGAGTGCAGCAGCATCTGTCAGGAAAATAAATTTGAGTCAAGACCTTGCATAAGGACTCAGTTTTGGATGAGTTTATATGGAAATATAACATATAGGTTCCGTGTGGATGATATCTTACTTCAACTGCCTGATGCTGTCAATATATTATAAGGATAGAACTTGGCTTCATTACGAGTCCAATGATGTGAACGCAATGAGTTTTAAAAGGACCAAGGAGAACCAACTCAGTATGTTTAAAACTGCAATTGGCACAATAAAGGAGCAACTTCAGAAGAACATGTGACAAATGCAGACCTAGAAAGCTAGAAGGCCAATTTTAGATTCCATTTAGTAAAACTCATCAGAACAAGGATTTTCTTAAATGATTCTAAGAATATGTGTCTAATTCTCTTTCTTAAATTTAAACCTATGTAGTTAAGGAATCTTTCTGTGCCCAACAATATGAGGATGTCTTCTGCAGAAGTCTGACCTCTGGAATCAGGGGAAAAAAAATTCTAGATTTTCCTATGAGTTTTTCTCTTGGACGTGGATATCACTAATAATGCCAGTATTTAATCCACAGTTAACTGATATCATAGAGTTGCTGGTGGACTTTTTTTCTCAAAAGGTATCCCAGAATGTCCGAGAATGAGTTCTTACAAAATTTTGTCCCACTGACAATAATAGAACATGGTACATATTCAAGTGCATTTATGTATGGCCTGAAGTTGATTGAGGAGGTGGGGGTGGGGAGTGATTTCATGCCCAGACATTTGAAGACTAAATGTGGATGGGAGATAGTCAAAGAAGCATTTTTGCGGTGTATCCTATATAGAGAGTGTGCAGATGATGAAAAGAAGATATGTTTAACTCAGTAATAAACAACTTGCTTTGTTCTGAAAGTTGATCATTTTGTGAGTTTTGTCCAAGCTACAACTAGGCAAATGGAAGGCATTCCTTCCTACACATCAGGACCTCTACCTATATTATGGAAAATCAGGAAGTAAGCCAGTCATTAAACCTAACCTTTGATTTTTTTTTTCCCAGAACCCACAATAATCAACAATAACCTCCAAAGTAGTTCAATGAATGTCATCTCCTGCTGGAAATGGCTGTTGCTAAACTCTTGTGCAAAAACCTTTCTTGACACTCATCAGTCAAGCCAGAATGGAGTTCAGGCACTGACACCATTGTTATGGGTGGAATTCCGGTGTTGAGGAACTTAGCGACATGGATAAATTGTAGAAACCTGGGTTAAACTTGGAATGGATGGGTTTGAGAGGGGATCTGATAGAATAGCAGCAGCTGATTTTTCATTGATTTCAGCAGAATTTACAGTTTCATCAGATTGCCATAAGGATAAATGGCTTCCAGTTTACCTCATTTTCCATGAGAAACTTTGTAAGGGCCACTGAGCTAACCACTTCTTCCAAGGTTACAGTATAGTGTCACTTTTACATCCCTTTCAAACAGAAACAATATGTCGTGATGCTGGAGTTTAAGTGTAGGAGTACTTTTAATATTGTAACAGTTTAAAGTTTGAGTGCCATGAAATATGGTTGTATAACTTCCTTCTGCAGACTTAAAAGAAAAGCAAATGTGTACAGGCAATAAAGGAATATTTAATTCAACAGAGCAAGAAAAACCTTTGATCCAACTAAAGAGAAATGATCAGAAAGTTTTGAAAACCCGTGTATAATAGATACCTTGTATTTTATCTATCCCTGGAGAATTCGCCTGTTTTCCGTACAAGGGTTCAGTTGGGGGAAAATAAAACCTCCCCGTTATTTTCTTACATTCGATTATAGGGTGATGTTGACAGAGAGGTTGTTTTAGTCATAAAATGAAACAATTAATTTATCCATGTGGTCAGCGTCACGGCGGGTGGAACAGGCAGCCTTGCTTTCATTTCGGGAATTTGAATTCATCTGTGGTATTTAAAACTTCAATTCCTTGTCGCCTGAACGTGCCAACCCTGCAACTTAAAAAAAATAACAGGATGAGCGTGCATTATAAATAGAGAAAATTCACTTAATCCAGCTAAAACAGACGCTGAGGGGACTCAGCCAGTCAGGCCGCACCCGGGGACAGAAGCTGTCAGTCAACGTTTTGGGTGACGACCTTTCATCGAGACTAAAGCAGGAAGGGGTGGTATCGAGCATATCAAGGGAGGAAAAGTGGGGTGAGAAGCTGCGGGCGGGTCTGAGAGGTGACAGGGTATTTGGAGAGAAGGTGGGAATGATGGAGAGGACGGTAGAGGGGGAGACAAGAGAGAGAAGACAGAACGGGACTAGGATGGAAGAGATGGAAACATTGGAACCAAATAGAGGCGGGGGCTACCTAAAATTGGAATTGGAGTCTCTCCATCCTCTCAATCTTTGTTTAAGATTCCAACATTTGGATTTTTGTATTTCTCAAAATAACTGCGTCCAAATTCTTATCTTAAGTATTCCTGCCACCGAAATCTCAGAACCTGGAATCTCCCGGTCCGGAGAGAAGCCCTACCCCTGTTCAACATGATTGCCCCTCTCCTCAAACCCGTCCCTACCCCTGTTCAACGTGATTGCCCCTCTCCTCAAACCCGTCCCTACCCCTGTTCAACGTGATTGCCCCTCTCCTCAAACCCGTCCCTACCCCTGTTCAACGTGATTGCCCCTCTCCTCAAACCCGTCCCTACCCCTGTTCAACGTGATTGCCCCTCTCCTCAAACCCGTCCCTACCCCTGTTCAACGTGATTGCCCCTCTCTTCAAACCCGCCGCACCCACCATCCCACCAGTGGCACTAAACGAACGCCAAGATGTTTCGTCCAACCATTACCTGGCGAGTACTGTGGATACCGCAAGGTATATCCGGCCACGATCTGCCTCCTGCCCAGCCCATGAGATCGCGACAGCACACAATCCACGTAGATATCCCAGAAGAGTTGAGCCAGGTCGATGAACAGGGCAGCGTGCTTGGGCTTTTCCGAGAGTTTCAGGAAGATCATAAAGTCCCAGAGACCGCTGACTGTTTCGGTGACACGCAATTTCTTGAGCTCGACCAGGGCAAGGGAGGAGCTCTCCCAGCACTGGGGATCGATCTCGCCCAGGCTCATCGGGTCCGTGTTCCTGTTCAGGGTCGCAAGCCCCATGGGGATCCAGATCAGTATTAGCCACACGCTTCCGCCCACACACTGCATACTATACCGGGACTGACCTGACAACGCAACGGACAGCAGTGGGTTTAGTAACTTGCAGGTCGTTTAACGGAACACCAGCAATTTTCTAGGAATGTTTCTATGTCTGATACACACCCATGTATCTCACACGACAGACAACTAATTAAGGGGACATTCGGAAAGTAGGAAAACAACCGACCATTCATACTGGATATCTGCACCAACATTGATATGTGGACTGGCACGTCTAAACATGGAATGAAAAGGTTGGGCACCGAGTTCTGACACCAATTGCTCGCAACCTTCGGAGAGAGTAGCGAATTAGACAAAGCGATGCGGATTTCAAAATGCTACAAGAGGAATTGCGTTAGGTTAACATTAAGCGCATTGACCAAAACACCTTATGCGCATTTTTTTTTTGTGTCATATATTGATAGAAACGAGTTGCGATCTTTTAAAGAGTGGGTTTTCATCGATGTCAAAACGAATCTGTTGGTAGAGAAATGGACACCTGAAATTATTTTCCCCTCCCCCAATAAATATATAGCAGGGTCGAAACTGTTTTGGCTTCCTAAACGCTTATGCATTCTCTGTTCTTACTATTCCCCAGGAAGAGTTTTCGGTCCGAAACTTCAACTGTCTATTGCTTTTCATGGATGCTGCCTAACGCCGAGTTCCTCCACCACTTTCTGTGTGTATTGCTTCAGTTTTCCAATATCTCCAGACCCCCATGACGGAAGGAATATGTAGAACGGCGACTTAAACTTGCAGTCAGTTTGGTCTGGATCAGTTGTTATTTTACGAGGATTTATGTGAAACTAGATTGCTTAATAACGAGACTAAACGGTATAAAAAAAGGATCCACGTCAAGATAAGGAAGAAGAAAGCTAAAAATTATATTCTGAATATAGCCAACAGAATAATAAATGCAACAGTGAAAACAATGTAAAATAAACACCCGCCAAGGTCAAGAAATGTGCCACAGTAGTATTCAGCCCATCAAGTTCATGATCCTTCCGAGACTTCCCACCCATTTACGCCGGCCTATCCCCCTTTTCCTCGTGAGTTGCATCTTCCCAAAGATGCAAAGAATTTCCCCTAAATCCCCAATTATATTTATCAGCGCCAATCTTTTTATTTGTAGTTCCGATCTTGAATTCTACCACAGAACTGTTATATTTGTAGTCCTTTCCTGATCTTAAAGGCCATCCGCAACTTTGTTTTACAGAGAGAGAGTCCCAGCTTGATCAATCTTTTCCGATAAGTCAACGTCTTGTTTCTGGTTTCATTCTCTTCAGGAAAACAAATCCGAATTTAAGTTACAGGGGATGGGGACTGAAATTAGACCATTGTGTTGCTCCCCCCCCCCCCCCGCTTGTTATTCACAATGTTAGCTTCCTATCTGAAAGTACACAGGCTGTGTACAACACTCGATTGTACACATCTCACCAGAACAGCCGGGAAACTTACATTCATTATAGGACGAGATTATCTCTTCCAAAAGGTCGCATGGTTTAAATAGATATGTTCAGTATCAGATGAGAGAAGGGAAAAAAAAACCATGGCAAGGACATGGTTATATACTTACAAAGAAGATATAGTCTCTCTCAACCCTGCGTATTGGTTGAAGCCGGTCGACTGGGTGAACTCCTGGATTAGGCAAGATTGGGTCCTACAGTTGAGTTTGGACGTTACATGAATTCCACACATATATTTATAGTCCAATACGCCCACAATTTCTGCGTCAGATTATATTTTACTCTTTCTCGAGTGCCTTGTACAATGAACCCCGCTGAATTAACCATATGCAAATGACACCGATGATGGAATGTAACAGACGTCAACGCAGAGTCAAATTCAAGAAGTTGTTGGAAATACAAGTCTGTTAGCCTGGGACCACCTTAACCCCAATAAGTACTCCTTTACGTGGTCATCTTACAAGGACTACAGTCTTAATCTTACAAGGAAGAAACTGGCCCAGGAGGCGGTCTCTGCTTTCACGTTTGAAATGTATATGATTTGTCTCCCCACTTCCACCTTCATCTATCCAGTGTCCTAGTACACCTTGTCCTTTCCCCATCCCCCGTCCCTCCTCTTTATGCTTGTAATCTTATCTTCATGCCCTTCCACTTCCTTTTTCACGCATTCTTCAGGGTTAAAACACGATGGTTTCAGAAAATGTAAGGCAGAACCACTTGAAGATCGGCAACATTTGGAAATGAAAACAAAAACCTTTAAACCGACTTTGAATTTACTTGAGATCTTTGGGGCCTTTCAGGGAATTTCATATCCATCGAGTAGATATAAACAAAACCTGAAATATCATCGCTGTGTTCTCTCTCCGCAGATGCTGCCCGACCTGCTGAGTATATCCAGGGTGTTTTGTTTTTATTTAAGATTTACAGCGACTAGTTTTTTTTTAAAATCAGTTTCCCTCCAGCCGGCAGTTTTACTTTCCTAGACGGATTTTTGTTATAACTGTCAATACGTTCACTTTCAGGGTAAAGATTTACTGCACTTAAATAGCAATTAGAAAATGAACGGAGTGACGTGGTTTCGTCTGGATGCAGAGATCTGATTAACAAACTCGCACTCAGTTTGTGATTCTGAAACCAGCCTATGCTCCTCTCCTCTGTTTTCACCATAATTGAATAGGTATCGTATTGCTCCAAATTAATTTGAGCAGATGCTGATCCTCTTTACAGCAGCCACGTTGAATCGCTTTGAACGCAGCGAAACTTTCATAGCTGCCTCACATTGGTGGAGCTGCCAAGTGACATGATGCTCCAACTACTTTGGTCAACTTATAATTGTTCATCTCCAAAACCATGGCTCCTCTGGGCGCACAAGAATAGAGTCGTAGTGGTTTTGGCTCCATGCAGGATGTTTCCCCAGGTTCCCGGGAACTCCGTGATCTGTTTGGAGTTGAAGAGAGGCCATTCGCCCAGTGCTGCAGAAACTCGTTACCAAATAATTGTTTGAGGAACTCACCAGGTCAGGCTGAATCCATGAGCACAAATGGTCAGTCAACATTTCGGATTCGCCCAATGCTGATACCGAGCAGAACACATGTTCAGCATCTCACCAACAAGACGTGAACCTGATTGACCGCCTCACCTCGGTGTCCTTGGCAGATTATTCGTTGAGTAGAAACAACTCTCTCTCCTCAGTTTCCTCAAGCCTGACACCACTGCTGATCTCACATGCTCAGCCTCCCCACCACAAGTCCCTATCCCCTCACACTTTCACACCTCTCCCTCCTCAATCCCCACCTCTTCCTTTGAACTCCCCCTTTCTTCCCACACCACAACCCAAACAACTCTTTGTGTTTTTACTTCGATCATGGTGTCTGCAGATATTGTGCTTTCCTCTTATGGTTTTTGTTACTTGGTAGGAGATGTATTTTTCATGCGCAGACAATATTACTTCAGTACATTGTGTTTTTGTTCCTTATTTGTTTGGAGATCATTTGGACTTCTGCTACTAATACAGTATTTAGTGATTGTGTAAAAGTGATCCCGGTAAACCCCATTGATGGTGGAGGAGGGGGGGAAGGGAAGGGAGAGTGCAATCCCAGCGATGCTTTCTGCCACTTTATGGTCCTCTGGATCCGATGCTCTACAGCAACCGTACCACACTGTGATGCAGCTGGCTAGGATGAGGTCACTAGACTCTAGTTGTTGACTCTAGATTTTCCACCTCTTTGTATTTTGACTTCTTGTTGCTGATGAGCCCAACAACGTGGTGACTTCTGTAAACTTGGTGTCTCTGTTGGAGCTGGAGCTGGATTCAAGTTTACCATCAAATTTTGTTTAACAATACTTAAATGAGAGAATTGGGACATTTTATAATCATTATGATCCTATGTGAAAGCAAAGTTATTTTTATTGTACTGTATATTTCAGCCCCTCAAAAGTAGTATCAATGTAATAGTCGACCCCATAAATTTAACTAAAAATGGTCTAGAAAAATCGACTTTTACACAACTTTATGCAGACTATGGCATGCATC
Organism: Narcine bancroftii; assembly: GCF_036971445.1. NCBI lineage: Eukaryota > Metazoa > Chordata > Chondrichthyes > Torpediniformes > Narcinidae > Narcine > Narcine bancroftii. Next base: position 434,526,147 of record NC_091469.1, read on the forward strand.
GTTGGGACAATGAGTACATGAGTTGGAGCATCATGTTACATTGGTACCAGATGTTAAGGAGACTGCATGGACTATTATGTTTAGTTCTAAATGGCATAATACAGGAAGGATGTGATTAAGCTAGATAGATTCAGACAAGATTCTCAAGGACTTCGCTGGCACTGGGGTCAGGGGGTGGGGGGGCTTGAGGTTTAAGAAGAGACTGGTAGGCTGGAACTATTTTTCCTGGAGTGAAGAGGCTGAGGGGGCACTTTACAGAGTTATGGGAGGATTATCGAAGTATATGGTTCTGGTACAGGTCAGTGGGACTAGGCAGAATAATAGATCAGCACAGACTAAAAGGGCAGAATAGCCTGTTTCTGTGCTGTAGTCTTCTGTTTCTTTGGTTTTGGAAAATTATGAAGGGCATAGATAAAGTGTACAGTGGTTGTCTTTTTTCCCAGTGATTGGGAGACTAAACTGAGAGGGCGTAGGTTTAAGGTGATAAGGGAAAAGTTTCAAGGGGATCTGAGAGGAAAGTTCTCCACACAGAAGATGATGGGTATATGGATCGAGCTGCCAGATAAAGTGGCAGGTGTGGGTCTAATCACAATCTTTAAGAGACACTTGGGGAGGTGATTGATAGGAAAGGTTAAGAGGTAGATGTGCCAAATAGGCAGATGAGACCAGCTCATGTAGACACTTGCACAACATGGACAAGTTAGGCCGAAGGATCTGTTTCCATGCTGTATATCTTCATTACTAATACTCTTATTGATTCACCAGCAGTTACTGAGCAACAACAATCTCAATATTGCTAAAAAAGTCAGTAAATGAAAATGAAGGCTGCACAGGAAATACAGAGATATATTAATGAACCATGAATTATGCAGGGTGCCACCAATTTTTTTTAACGTTTGATTTTGATTTTTCATTATTAAACAGGAGAGCACATCATTGCTTGTTTCAGATCATGTCAATGTCATCCAGTAGTTTACATATATAATACCTTTCCCTCCCTCGATCCCCTCCCCACCCAGGAGGAAGGGAAAGGTAGAAATGACATGAAGAAAGAAAGTTATGAGAAAAAGAAAAGGAAGGAAGGAGAAGAAGAAACGTGAGGCTGGGTGTGGCGTTGGCGCTTCCAGTGTGTATCCATGAAGACCGTGGGGCCACCCCCTTGTGTAGTCACTTTTAATCCATCTGTTAGTGACTCTCTATAAACCTTTTTGTCGGGGAGTAGTTACAGTCATGCTCCCGTGTACACCAGATATGGCTGCCATATTCCAACAAAGGTGCTGTGTCGGTTTCTAAAGTTATATGTGATTTTTTTTTCTATGGGAATACAGCTGTGCATACTGGTAGTCCACTTGCTAATGAGAGGAGGGGAGACAGACTTCCAGGTCATTGCTATGCATTTTTTTGCTATGGCCAGAGATATAAATATGAATTGAATTTGTAATTTGGTTAATTTGTAGCCTATGTCCATAAGGTTCCCTAGTAGATATAACGTCCAGGCCAAATACTTTGGCAGTTTCCGCAAAGCAGGACGTCAAGCGCTGAAGAGCTGGCTCTGAATGGGCAACTAAAGCGGCATCGTCTGCAAAGAGTAGTTCACGGACAAGTTTCTCTTGTGTCTTGGTGTGAGCTTGCAGGCGCCTCAGATTGAAGAGACTGCAATCCGTGCGGTACCAGATGTAAACTGCGTCTTCATTGTTGGGGTCTTTCATGGCTTGGTTCAGCATCATGCTGAAGAAGATTGAAAAGAGGGTTGGTGCGAGAACACAGCCTTGCTTCACGCCATTGTTAATGAAGAAGGGTTCAGAGAGCTCATTGCTGTATCTGACCCGACCTTGTTGGTTTTCGTGCAGTTGGATAATCATGTTGAGGAACTTTGGGGGACATCCGATGCGCTCTCGTATTTGCCAAAGCCCTTTCCTGCTCACGGTGTCGAAGGCTTTGGTGAGGTCAACAAAGGTGATGTAGAGTCCTTTGTTTTGTTCTCTGCCTGAAGAAAACTGAGGTTCTCCATCAGCCAGCTCCCCACCATGACTACCAGCCCCCCCACATCTCCATCGGGCACACAAAACTCAAAACGGTCAACCAGTTTACCTATCTCGGCTGCACCATTTCATCAGATGCAAGGATCGACAATGAGATAGACAACAGACTCGCCAAGGCAAATAGCGCCTTTGGAAGACTACACAAAAGAGTCTGGAAAAACAACCAACTGAAAAACCTCACAAAGATAAGCGTATACAGAGCCGTTGTCATACCCACACTCCTGTTCGGCTCCGAATCATGGGTCCTCTACCGGCATCACCTACGGCTCCTAGAACGCTTCCACCAGCGTTGTCTCCGCTCCATCCTCAACATCCATTGGAGCGCTTTCATCCCTAACGTCGAAGTACTCGAGATGGCAGAGGTCGACAGCATTGAGTCCACGCTGTTGAAGATCCAGCTGCGCTGGGTGGGTCACGTCTCCAGAATGGAGGACCATCGCCTTCCCAAGATCGTGTTATATGGCGAGCTCTCCACTGGCCACCGTGACAGAGGTGCACCAAAGAAAAGGTACAAGGACTGCCTAAAGAAATCTCTTGGTGCCTGCCACATTGACCACCGCCAGTGGGCTGATATCACCTCAAACCGTGCATCTTGGCGCCTCACAGTTTGGCGGGCAGCAACCTCCTTTGAAGAAGACCGCAGAGCCCACCTCACTGACAAAAGGCAAAGGAGGAAAAACCCAACACCCAACCCCAACCAACCATTTTTCCCCTGCAGCCGCTGCAACCGTGTCTGCCTGTCCCGCATCGGACTTGTCAGCCACAAACGAGCCTGCAGCTGACGTGGACTTTTACCCCCTCCATAAATCTTCGTCCGCGAAGCCAAGCCAAAGAGATATAACATTGGGTCCAGTGGGAAGGCTACCTTCATTATTTTGGTTAGTACATTGGCCAAATCCTACCAGAATAGGCTACTTTTATGCAGGACCAGATTGCATGAAGAAATGTTCCTTGCTCCACTCTGCATCTGAAGCATGTTTCTGGCACCTCTGGTTTTGCTTTGTGGATTTTTTGTGGTGTGAGATAGAGCTGGTGCAAAACATTGTACTGAACCAATCTGCACCTAGAGTTGATAACTGTTGTGACACTGTCCTTGCTCCATTCTGACCCACATCTTTCATTAATTGTAATACCCAGGTCTGACTCCCATCTTTCCTTTGATCTGTATAGCTCTTGTTTTGCAGTACCAAGTACATTCTTCATATAAATTTGGGCATGTTTCCCTGTCGAAGCAACCCTTCAACCTCACTAGGTGCAGGCAGGGTCATTGAGGGGCCCCACCTGTCCCTCAGGAATGATCTTAATTGGAGGAAACAGTGAAAGGTTCCATAAGACAAATCGTATTTGCCCCTTAGCTCAGGGGTGTCAAACTCAAATTCACGGAGGGCCAAAATTAAAAACTTGGACTAAGTCGAGGGCCGAACTAAATATTTATTGAAAATTTTCAACAACATCTGCATGTTTTCTCTTCTTTCAACATAAGTAATGTTAAACTTTTTCTTATTAAAATAAATGTTTAATAATAGTTTTGGATAAACTCTTTCATTGTTATTGTCATTGGCCCATATCCTTTAGCGTCTGAAACCGTGCACATGATGAGTCAATGAGGGATGATTAAAGCAGTGGTCTTCAAACTTTTTCTTTCCACCCACAGATCACCTTAAGCAATCCCTTACTAATCACAGAGCACCAATGGCACAGGGACGCGAGTGGAAAGAAAAAGGTTGAGAACTGTTGTATTGTGGTAACTCCACATCTGATTAGGTTAATTGTTAGGCAAGTGGTCAGAGAAGGACCCCCCCCCCCACCCCAAGAAAGGCTTAAATCACAGGAACAAAATAAGCTTCCGTCTCACTGCTCCCAATCTTACACACAGTCCTGATGTGGAATGTGGGGTTGCAGCTCCACGTTCACCCGAGTTCAGGTGCTGTCTGTGTGGAGTTTGTACGCTCTCCCCTTGTCTTGGACCAACAGGTCGGTCGCCTGACGAAGGCACCCGAATCCCCCGTTGAAACGCCGGTGTCCGGGGCGGTGGAGGAATTGGCTGAGAAGAGCGCGTTGCTCCCACCCCCTTCCCATGGTTGGAGAGGGATTAAACTGCGATCTCACGGCGCCGGGCTCGTCTCCAACAAAAGGAGCGGGAGGCAGGGTCCGCCACGCACGGAGCGAGGGGGAAGGCATCACCAATGAGACATTCGGTCCGGCATCGCCGCTGAAGTGCACACCCAGCGAGGATGGTCCCCAACTCCAGCCGCGTCTGTGTGTCCGGGAGCCGGGCGGGCTGAGTGCGGCGCTCCGATCCCCGGGATTCGGGACTCTGAGATCCCTCCACACCTCTGGCGTCTTCATTTTCACCTTCAGTGTGCATGTGCTATACTGGCGCGGCGGCCAGCGGGCCAACTCTAATATATATTTAATATGATCTTGCGGGCCAAATATAATTATATCGCGGGCTAAATTTGGCCCGCGGGCCAGAGTTTGACGTGTGTGCCTTAGCTGCTCAAAAGACATATGTTGTCTCCCTTCATAGTAGTCCTTGATGTATTGAATCCCCTGTCAGTGCCAAATCAAGATTTTATTGCACTTGTTCATGGGCACCAATTTATTTTGAATCAGTGTTGCACTGGGCAATATTTCCACTTTTTTCCCAGTGCATTTGTTAACCTCGTGCCAAATTGTAATCAGATGTTTCAGTGTGGGGTTGTCTGGTTTTCTTTGCTAGTAACTTGGGGTCCCATTTGTATATAAAATCTTTCACCATCCTCTCCCCCATTGCGTGCAATCCCATTTGCACCCAGGTGGGTGGTTCCTCCTCCTCAAAGAAGGATGTTAGGAACCTCGACTAATCTGCTAGATAATATTTCTTAAAATCAGGTAATCTTTGCCATCCCAAGCTTTGGCCCCATGTCAGTTATTTTTAGGGATATTCTGGGTACCTTCCCTTTCCAAATACATTTCTTTATGCTGCCATTCAGCACTTTGAAAAAGGATTGTGGGAGTGGAATTGGCAAGGATTGGAAGAGGTATTGAAGTTATGGTATCACCTTCATCACTATGCAGTTGACCCTTCTCATTAAAGTGATGGACAGATCCCTTCACCTCATCAAGTCTCCCTTAATCTTCTCAAGCATAAGGGGTAGTTAAGTTTGTATAGATTTTCCAGATTATTATCCGTTAGGCACAACAACACATCATCTGCCATTAAATTTATTTTATGCTCACAGTGACCCACTTTGAACCCCTTTATCAATTGATCTTTCCTAATAGTTCAATTGCTAGGACAAACAGCCCTGGAGACAGAAAACATCCCTGCCTACTGGATCTACTAAAGGGAAATATTGGTGATGTTTGTCCATTTGTACTGACTTTTCCCCACGGTTTAATGGTGCCACCAAATTGAAAAATGCTTGTGACTTTTTTTCTTAAACTTTGGACAAATAATATTGGTGTTATATAAGTCTTTCAGGATATGAACAGCATTTCCACTTCCAGTTGTGTGCATGACTGAATCCCCAATCTTGATTCAAAGTAGATATACCATTATAGAACCTCATGTTTATTTGGGGGTGGGGGGTGGTGGGGAAGACATGTTCATCAGCTAGAAGCGCCTGTAACTAGGCTGTATGTCTAAAAAAATAAAATTATTTGTTGTTGTACCAAATAAATTTTAGATTCAAATATAAAAGGAAGTATACAATGTAAGGGATTCATGCCAACTGCCCCTTGAAAGAGGCCACACAAGTAGATAGGATGGTAAAGTAGGCATTTGGCATGCTTACCTTCATTGATCAGGGCATTTAATATAAGAGTAAGGCAGCTATTTCAAACTTCTGGTTTGACCACACTTGAAGTATTGTATGCAATCCTCATCGCCCTGATACTGGAAGGATGTATAGCCCCAATACTGGAAGGATGCATAGCCCTTTTTCCCTCCGTCCTAGAGAATGGCGCCTCATTTGCCAGGCTGCTGTTCATTGACTTCAGCTCAGCGTTTAATACGATCTTTCCCCAAAGGCTTGGAGGAGAAGTTGTCCTTGCTGGGACTCAACACGACTCTCTGTAGCTGAATTCAGGACTTCATAATGGAAAGACCATAGTCTGTCCAGGTCGGTAACAGAACATCAAGCGCAATCGCACTGAGCACTGGCGTACCTCAGGGCTTGGGTTGTCAGCACGCTCTTGTTCACACTACTGACACACGACTGCATCACCAGATCCAACTCCAAGTGTCATCATGTATGCAGATGACACAGCAGTAGTTGGCCTCATCAGCAACAATGATGTCACACTAAAGAAAAGTGGTGGGAAATCTCATGAAATGGTGTGAGTGTAACAACATTTCTCAGCATGGACAAGACGAAGGAGATGGTTGTTAACTTCAGGAGGACCAGTAATGACCACCCTTGACTACATATCAACAACTCTGTAGTGGAGAGAGTGGAGAGCACCAAGTTCCTTGGAGTTCATTTAACTAGTGAACAATCGAGGATACTCAACTTCTTCTCACTTGTCAGGAAGGCGCAAGGCTACAGGCCACTGCTATAGCACCTAATAGCCCGACTACAACACCTGATAGCCTGATTATGCCTAGGATTGTCTGATCTCGGAAGCTAAGCAGGACTTGTCAATACTTGGAGGGGAGACCGCATAGAAACACCAGTTGCTGTAGGTTTCTGTGAGTGGTGCTGGACAAAGTCATTACTCTCTGCCTTATGGTGGAGAAAAGTTAAAGAATTTCATGCATGTTACATTATAAATGTAGTATTATGTGACAATAATGGAACCTTTACCTTTTATGTCAACTTTCTATAGGAGCTCTATCTATCAAGAGTGTCCTGGCTGGCTGCTCACAGTGTTGTACGGTAACAGCTGAGAAATGGATCGGAGGTCAATTCATAGGACCATAAGAGTGGCAGAGAAGATCACTGGTCTTTCTCTTCCTCCTCATCAACGAGATCTACTAGGATCACTGTCTGAAGAGGATGCGCAAAATCATTGAGCACCCCTTCCACCCTGCTCACAGCATCGTTCAGCTGCTCCCATCACAAAAGTGATACAGGAACAGTTGAAAACAGAGGAGCAGCTGATTGGGCAATTGAGTTCAACAGTTGAAGGGCAATTGAGATCAAGTGACCAACATCATTGTAAAAATGAGGGTCTGTGCAGCCGAGTGGTTATTGAGGGAGTAGTCATTGTCAGAATGGTCTTTGCCTCGAGGGTCTTCAGAAAGGAGAGGCTGAGGTGGTGGAGCAGGAGTTGAAGTAAGAAAGGGCTACCTTATTCAAGGAACAAAAAGGATTCAGCAGGTAGGCACCATATATATCATATACTTTTTTCCTCTCTTCATAGACAGTGGGAACGGCAGCAAAGGCACGGAAATGCTCCTCTTGCAGAATGTGGGTTGTTAGGGAAGCCAGCAGTGTCCCTGATGACTTCACCTGTGAGAAGTGCATCCAGCTGCAGCTCCTGAAAAACCAAGTTAAGGAATTGGAGCTGGAGCTGGATGAACTTCGGATCATTCAGGAGGCAGAGAGGATGATAGACAGGAGTTACAGGGATACTATCACACCTTGGATGCAGGAAGGGGAAAGAATGAAAAAGAAAGAAAGAGAGTACAGAGTTTGTATGTTTTTGTCAGGATTAAAAGCAAAGTTAGCAGGCATAGGGAACGGTGCCATAGCTAGGCAGTCGCTCCCCCGAGCACATTTTTCAAACATGGCACCTTTTCCCCCTTCCCATTCTGATGCGACTCCCCCCTCTGATCCCACATGGCCCTCCCTGCTCTGGTGCTGCACCCCCCCAACCCTCCACTGCTATGCTCCAGCTCGGTCCAACACCACCGAAAAATCAGTGGATCCCACCATTCAACCACTGACTCACCATCTGGCATGCGTTGTGACGCCTTTTTTATGTGCTCGCTCCCCCTAATGTTAGAACCTTGGTTTCGAGGGATATTGGGGATCTAATTTGGAAGAAAAAAGAGTGGTATAGCAGGTATAGGCAACCCAGAGCAAATGAGGTACTTGAGGAGTATAAAAAATGCAAGAAAAACCTCAAGAAAGAAATCAGGAAGCTAAAAGAAGACATGAGGTTGCTGTGGCAGACAATGAAAAGGAAAATCCGAAGAGTTTTCCACAGGTATTGGCACACAGTAAATAACTCAAGAGGCTGAGACTGAGTCAATGGACAATGGACAAGGATCTCATCTTGTGCCATGACTTGGGCTTTCTGGGGAAGGGTCAGGCTGTTAGAGGCTTTATACAAGGTTAAAAGAGGGAGGGGCCACAGATACAGTCACAGGATGGGGCAGAACCTGACAATCTGGAATACAGCAGCTCACCACATTGACCCCTTGTTTTTTTTTTATTGTCCGGCGGGATGATGTGGGGCACAAAGTCTTACAGTTTAAGCCAGTCCGATGGCTTGATCTTCCATATTGACCGGTGGAGCGATAGTTGTGAGGTTGCGGCCGAAGCCGCTGTCTCATCCCGGACCTCCAGCACTGGGGAAAAGACGGCTCGGCTGGAGTGACTGGGGTGGGGGGGGGGAGGGTGCAACATTATGTATCGCATGTCTGCGGAAGGAGTGGGGGAGCTGCCTCATGATTGTGGTTCTTGAGGCTCCCCGCCTATGTGAGGTCCCAGGTGGAAACTGTTTCCTTGTGCCCATCCAGGTAGGCTACATACACGTATTGGGGGTTCACATGGAGGAGTGGAACCTTTTTGCTCAAGGGGTCATGTTTCCATAGCAGGTCCAGTCCTGGATACCTCAGCCAGGAGGGTAGAGTTGTCCCCGATGCAGACATCCTAGGGAAGGAGAAAATTATTTTGTGAAGGGTAGCATTAGTGGCAGTACATAGCAGAGATCAGGAGGCTTGGTGAGCCTCTGGAAGGCCCTGCTGCCAGTGAGAGACAGATGGTTCCCTGGTCTTTAGAGCAAGAAGTACGGCCTTCCACACAGTGCCGTTCTCTCTCTCTACCTGACCATTCCCACGGGAGTTATAACTTGTGGGCCGGCTGGTGGCGATACCTCTGGAATTGGTGCAGCTTTTCGCTTATAAACGAGGACCCCCTGGTCACTGTGGATGTACAATGGGTACCTGAACAGGATGAACAGGTTGCACAGGGACCCAATGTCTGTGATGGTGGTCACATCAGCACAGGAGATGGGAAAGGGGAACCATGAATACTCATCAATAACCATAAGAAAGTAGGTATTGCAGTTGGTGGAGAGAAGGGGGCCCTTGAAATCCATGGTCAGGTGCTCAAAGGGGCATGTAGCTTTTATCAGGTGCACCCTGTCTGGTTGGTAAAAATGAGGCTTGCACTCTGCATGGACCCTGCAGTCCCTGGTCATGTCTCCGACATACCCAATAGAGTATGGCAGATTCTGAGATTTGATAAAGTGAAAAAAATCTTGTGACACCGGGGTGGGCTTTGAGGTGATCCACCTGTGTGCTGGCATGACCCTTATGACAGGGCATCTGAGGGCTCGTTGAGTTTCGCCAGCCGGTACAGGATGTTGTAATTTTAGGTGGAGAGCTCAATCCTCCACCAAAATTTTATTTTGTGTTATCTTACCCCACTGTTTATTGTTAATCATGAATGGCATGGCCCGTTGGTCCGTGAGCAGGGTAAAACATCTACCCGCCATTTAGTGCCTCCAATGCCATACTGCCCCAACTATCACCTGAGCCTGAGTGTCAGACTTCAGGGGCCTGGAGGGTGCGGGAGAAAAAGGCAATGGGGCAGGCTGCCTGATTAAAGTGGTGGCTAGGGCGAAATCAGATGCATCCCTTTCCACCTAGAGGGGGGGAGATTCATTCACTGCATACGTTGTGGCTTTCACGATGTCCTCCTTTATCCAACAGATGGCTGCCCTTGCTTCATTTGTAAGGGGTAAGGAGGTGGACCTGATGAGGCTTTATTCACATAATTTGGAACCCACTGGGTGTAATAAGAAAAGAACCCCAGACACCTTTTCAGGGCCTTAAGGCTGTGGGGAAGGGGTAGGTCTAGCAGAAGCCGCATGTGGTCGGGATCAAGGCCAATGACAGCCAAGGATTGCCAGTCGGGTAGTGGGGAAACACATTTATCCTTATTGTAGATCAGATTCAGGTGTTTGGCGGTGGTGAGGAATTTCTGGAGGTTTGTGTCATGGACTTGCAGGTCATGGCCGCAGATTGAGACGTTATCCAGATATGGGAAGATGGCGTGTAGGTTGCTTTGGTCTAACATCCAGTCCATCTCCCGTTGGAAGATGAAAACACCATTGGTGACACTGAAGGGGACCCTGAGTAAGTGGTAGAGTCCACTGTCCACTTTGAAAGCTGCTTACTGACCATCCTCAGGGCAAATGGAGGTGGGTTTCAGGAGCTGGTCCATTGTTAGCAATAAAAACAAAAAAATTGTGAATAAAATTGACGGACAGTAAATAACTTGAGAGGCTGAGACTAAGTCACTGATCTGCAGGCTTTTATTCACAATTGACAAGGACCTCCTCCTGTGCTGTGACCCAGGCTTTCTGGGGAAGAGTCAGGGTGTTAGAGGCTTTATACAAGGACAAAAGATGAAGGAGCCACAGTTACAGGATGGGGTGAAGCTAGGTAAGCAGGAATACAACAGTTCAGTAGTTCACCACGGGTATATTAAGAGCAAAAGGAAATGAATGGACACAATTGGTCCTCTTGAAGATCAGAGTGGCTGGCTTTGTATGGAGCCAAAAGAGATGGGAGAGATGTTAAATTTTTTTTTCATCAGTATTCATTCAGGAAACAGGCACAGTTGTGGGAAGTAAAGAAAACAAACAGTCAAACAGTGTGGTCATTGAACCCACACCTATTAAAGAGGAGGAAGTTATTGTCTTAAAGCAAACAAGGGTGGATAAATCTCCAGAACCTGACAAGATAGTCCCTTGGACCCTGAGGGAGGCTAGTGTAGAAATTTTCGGGGCTCTGGCAGAAATATTTAAAACATTCTTGGTCATGAGTGTGGTGCAGGATGATTGGAGAGTAGATCATGTTGTTTCTTTGTTTAAAAAAGGCCCCAAAAGTAACCCTGAAAATTATAGGCCAGTGAGCCTGACATCAGTAGTAGGTAAATTACTAGAAGGTGTTCTAAGAGATCGGATACATAATTATTTGGATAGCCAGGGACTGATTATGGATAGTGAATGTGGCTGTGTGCATGGTAGGTTGTGTTTTACCAATCTTGTAGTTTTTCAAGGAGGATACCAGGAAAGTTGATGAAGGAAAAGCTGTAGTTGTTGTCTACATGGAATTTAGTAAGGGCTTTGACTGGGTCCCACAAGGGAGGTTAGTCAGGATGGTTCAGGCACACAGTATTCATGGTGTTGTAGTGAACTGGATTCGACAATGCCTGGATGGGAGAAGCCAAAGAGTGGTGGTGGATGGTTGCTTCTCAGACTGGAGGCCTGTGACTATTGGTGTATCTCAGGGATCGGTGCTTGGACCATTGTTGTTTGTCATCTATATCAATGATCTGGATAATAATGTGGTGAATTGGATCAGCAAGTTTGCAGATAACACTAAGATTGGAGGAATTGTTGACAGTCAAGAAGGTTTTCAAAGCTTGCAAAGGGATCTGAACCATCTGGAAAAATGGGGTGAAAAAATGGCAGATGGAACTTAATGTTGTAGAGCTCGTTGAAAGAACCAAAGACTTGTTGATCCAAACCAAGGCTTTTATTAGCAAAAGACAGGAGCTCTTCACAGGTGGCCAACCAGTCCGGAATGATCCGACCTGGCTAGGGACACAACCCTTTAAGGCCCAGACAATAGGCGTGGCTTAGCTCTCAGCCAATCGCTGTAAACACAGTCTAGATACAGTAACTATAAACACTATGTACATTGGTGATAGATCTGTACCATCACATTCACCCCTTCTTGGAAAACTGAAGGGGTAGGTCAAGGACTGTAGCGGTCAGGGGGTCTGACCATCCGGCGTGACCACCGTGGTGCCGGGATTGGGGTCGCTGGGGTGGTGTCGCCAGCAGGCTCGTCGGGTGCGACTGCTCTGTCGCTCAATTCCCCAGTCGTGTTGTCGGCAGGGTGGCCCGGGTCGTTGGGGTGTTGTTGGTCCTTCTGTTGCGGCACGGGGCCTGGGGAATAAAGAGTTGGGGAAGGTTGGGTTGGGGGGGTTTGCTGGGTCTACCGCGTCCTGAGCTAGGTCCCGCACCGAAACAGTGTCCTCCCGCCCGTCTGGGAACTCAACGTAGGCGTAATGTGGGTTTGCGTGGAGTAGAGTCACTCGGTCGACCAAGGGGTCGTTCTTTGAGTTCTGGACGTGGCGTCGCAAAAGGACGGGGCCAGGGATGGTGAGCCATGCCGATACAGTGGTTCCTGATTCGGATTTCCTCGGGAAAAGGAACATCCTTTCGTTGGGGGTGGCATTTGTTGCAGTACATAGGAGGGAGCGGATGGAGTGTAAGGTACTTGTGAGAACCTCCTGCCAGTGAGAGGTGGGGCGACCTTTAGACCGGAGAGTCAGTGTAACCGCTCTCCATATGGTGGCATTCTCCCTCTCGACCTGGCCATTACCGCGTGGGTTATAGCTCGTGGTCCTGCTTGAAGTGATACCACACTCCAGAAGGTACTGTTGCAGCTCTGCGCTCATGAATGAGGACCCCCTATCACTGTGGATGGAATTGGGGTATCCGAAGATGGCGAAAATACTGTGAAGGGCCTGTATCACTGAGGTGGCAGTGGTGTCTGGGCAGGGCACAGCGAACGGGAAGCGGGAGTACTCGTTGATGGCCGTAAGGATGTAGGTATTACGGTTGGTCGACGGTAGGGGCCCCTTAAAGTCTACGCTAAGACGCTCGAAGGGGCGGGTGGCTTTGATAACGTGGGAGTTATCCGGACGGAAGAAGTGGGGCTTGCATTCAGCGCACACTGAACAGGCTCAGGTCATGGAGCGGATCTCCTCAACTGTGTAGGGTAGGTTGCGCGCCTTCACAAAGTGGGCAAACCTAGTGACCTCTGGATGACAGAGCGCCTCATGTAGTTTCTATAGTCTGTCCATCTGTATGCTGACGCACGTCCCACTGGAGAGCGTGTCAGGCGGGTCGTTGAGCTTACCAGGCCGGTACAGGATGTTATAGTTAAAGGTGGAGAGTTCGATTCTCCATCTGGCGATTTTGTCGTTTTTTATCTTACCACGCTGGGTGTTGCTGAACATGAAGGAGACCACATGTTGATAGTCAACAGTGTAAAGCGCCTCCCAGCGAGGTAATGTCTCCAACGACGCACCGCTTCAACTATGGCCTGGGCCTCCTTCTCGATCGAGGAGTGTCTACTCTCTGGACCCTGGAGGGTTCTGGAGAAGAAGGCTACAGGCCGACCGGCCTGATTCAAGGTGGCTGCCAGGGCGAAGTCGGATGCATCGCTCTCGACTTGAAACGGAACAGACTCACCGATTGCGAGCAGCGTCGCAGCAGCGATGTCGGATTTGATTCGATTGAAAGCCGCTCTGGCTTCGGTCGAGAGGGGAAAGGAAGTGGTCTTGATAAGAGGACGCGCCTTGTCGGCATAGTGTGGAACCCATTGGGCATAATATGAGAAAAGACCCAGGCAGCGTTTGAGAGCTTTCTGGGTATTGGGGGGGTAAGTCCATCAGGGGACGCGTGCGGTCAGGATCTGGCATGACTATCCCGTTCTCCACCACGCAACCTAGAATAGCGAGTCGTGTGGTCCGGAAGACACACTTGTTCAAATTGTAAGTCAGGTTCAGGCGATGGGCAGTTTGAAGAAATTTGTCTAGGTTGGCGTCGTGGTCCTGCATGTCGTGACCGCAGATGGTGATATTGTCCAGATACGGGAAGGTAACGGTTAGCCCATTCTGGTCCACCATCCAATCCATTTCCCGCTGGAAACCATTCGTGACCCCGAATGGTACACTAAGAAATTGATATAACCGCCCATTCGCTTCAAAGGCCATGAATGGTCGGTCCTCGCAGCGGATCGGGAGCTGGTGGTAGGCCGAACATAGGTCAATGGTGGAGAATATGCGGTATTGGGCGATCTGGTTCACCACATCCGTGATGCGTGGCAGGGGGTACGCATCCAGGAGCGTGAAGCGGTTAATGGTCTGGCTATAGTCGACCATCATCCGTAGTTTTTCCCCATTCTTGACAACCACCACCTGGGCTCTCCAGGGGCTTGAACTGGGTTCGATGATGCCCTCATCCAGCAATCTATGCACCTTACTCCTAATGAATTGCCTGTTTTCGTAACTATATTGCCGACTTTTGGTGGCCACAGGCTTCCAGCCAGGGGTGAGGTTTGCGAAGAGTGCTGGCGGGGCAATCCGGAGTGTGGAAAGGCCGCAGGATTGGTGCCGGGGCCACGGGGGCAGACCGAGAGGGGGGCGTGGGGTCCCCCAAAGAGTAGGGACACCGTTAGGAACTGACACTGAAAGTCTAATCCCCAGTAACACTGGGGCGCACAATTGGGGAAGGACGAATAATTTGAAGTGGGAGACTGTTACGCCCTGTACTTCCAGCGTGGCGATGCAATACCCCTTTATCCCAGTCGAGTGCGACCTCGTCGCTAATGAGATCCTCTGGGTAGTGGGGATAATGTCAAGTCCCCAACGGAGTGCCAGATCTGGCTGGATAAAACTGTCAGTTGACCCAGAGTCAAATAAGCAATTGGTGTAGTGTCCATGCACTTTAATCAGTTCCATTGCTCTGGTGAGGGGATGAGAGCATTGCTGGTTTAGTGTTATTGGAACAGTTGACAGGGGAGTTTTGCGCGATGATGTCACGCAACGGGATGACGTCACGCAACGGGATGACATCACACAACGGGATGACATAGTCAACGCTAGAGGAGCAGGTTGGAGGACCTCCCGGAAGTGCTGTTGTGGCTGCGTCGGCGGATGAAAGGTAAGTAATGGGGTTTGTAGTTGCTCGCGGTTGGCGGTGGGTAGGTCGTCGGTCGCGGCGGTTGGGCCCCGGCGGTCGTCGGCGATGGACGCTAGGGTGAGTACCTGGTTGGCCACGGGGTTGGCTGTGGCGGCGGCAGCAGCAGTGGTAGCGTCGGCCCCGGGGGTGGCTGTGGCGGCAGCAGCCACAGCGTTAGCCACAGTCGGGACCGAGGCCGGGTCGAGTGTTCGGCACGGGGGCGAGAGGCAGGCCAACACCATGGTTGCGAGGGTGGGCTGCCCCTTTCGGGTTCGGTGTCTCCGTGACGTCAGGTGTTGCCATGCAGGGGAGCCCTCACTCTCATTGGACGAGACCTCTGGGGAAGAAGAGTTTGAATGGGATAGTGGCGATTGGGCTTCACACGAGGCACTATGTTTGCTGGTGGCCATTTTAGACCTACAGACAGCAGCAAAGTGGCCCTTTTTAAGGCACTTCTGGCACCTGGCTTTTCTTGCTGGGCACTGGGACCTGCTGCGCTTGTCCCTCCCGCAGAAATAACATTTTGGGTTCGCACGGGGCAGGGTAGCAGCAGCCGACAGGCCGTCAGTATCTCAGGGGATGGTAGGGTAGAAGGGCACTCTACTCACATCAGAACGTGGGGTCCAGTCCCTAGAGAGCTCGGTGGACTTTAAGGCTGCATCCTCCATTGTGATTGCAATCCGGGCCACGTCCTCTAGTTTTTCTACCCCTTGCTCGAGCAAGCACAACCTCACTTCGTTCGATCGGAGCCCGGCCACATAGGCATCCCGGACGAGATCGTTTGTGATCTCGGCAGCAGTTTTGTCCACACAGTTACAGTCCTTGCCCAACGCCTTTAATACTTGTAAATATGCCCTGCTGGACTCGCCGGGCTGTTGCTTCCTCGAAGCAAGCACGAGCCGGGCATGAACTCTGTTCACCGGTTGATCATACAGTTCTTTCAGTACCTTTATGGCTGCGGTGTAAGTGGTCTCATCCTGGATGTTCTCGTAGACTCTCAAGGACACCATAGACAGCAATGCTGTTAGACGCTGGTTATGCTCCTCCACCTCAATGAATCTCAGGAAGTTTTCAAAGTTCAGCACCCAGAAGTTAAAGGCTTTGAAGGCTGTAGCTGACTGTGGGTCGATATCAAGTTTTTCTGGCCGAGTTAAACGCTCCATCCCTTTTTAAAAAAATTCTTTTTGCTAATAAAATTGTAGAGCTCGTCGAAAGAACCAAAGACTTGTTGATCCAAACCAAGGGTTTTATTAGCAAAAGACAGGAGCTCTTCACAGGTGGCTGACAAGTCCGGAATGATCCGACCTGGCTAGGGACACAACCCTTTAAGGCCCAGACAATAGGCGTGGCTTAGCTCTCAGCCAATCGCTGTAAGCACAGTCTAGATACAGTAACTATATACTCTATGTACATTGGTGATAGATCTGTACTATCACAAATGTCAACAAGTGTTAAGTGAGTTTTGGAAGACAAACCAAGAAAGGACATACATGGCAAATGGTAGGGTACTGAGGAGTGCAGTAGAACAGAGGGATCTGGGAATAGAGATGCATAATTCCCTGAAAGTGGAATCACAGGTAGATAGGGTTGTAAAGAGACCTTTTGGCATACTGGCCTTCTTATTGATTATAGGAGTAGGGATGTTATGTTAAAGTTGTACAAGAGGCCAAATTTGGAGTATTGTGTGAAGTTTTGGTCACTTAGCTTCAGGGAAGATATCAATAAGATAGAAAGAATTCAGAAAAGATTTACTAGCATGTTTCCCAGACTTCAGGAACTGAGTTACAAGGAAAGGTTAAACAGGTTAGGATTTTATTCCTTAGAGAATAGAAGAATGAGGGGAGATTTGATAGAGGTATTTAAAATGATGAGGCAGATATACAGATTAAATATAAGTAGGCTTTTTCCACTGAAGGTAAGAGAGATACAAACCAGAGAAAATGGATTAAGGGTGAAAATGGAAATGTTTAGGGGGAACATGAGGGAGAACTTCTTCACACAGCGTATAGGGGAAGTGTGGAACGAGCTGCCAGCTGAAGTAGTGAATGCAGGCTAAAATTTGATATTTAAGAAGGATTTGGATAGGTATGGAGGGCTATGGACTGGGAACAGGTAATGAGACTACGCAGAAAAATGATTCGGCACAGACTAGAAGGGCTGAAGGGGCCTGTTTGTGTTCTATGGTTCCACGAGTATTAGAGCCTGCACCGCCAGGCTGAGGAACAGCTTCTTCCTATTGGCAGTGAAAATGCTGAACAACCAAAGGAACTACTCATACTAACCATCTGAGGCTCTCATAGTCACAAGACAATATTTATTTATGTATTTGTATAGATTTCAGATTTATTGTCAGAGTACATACATAACATCATATACAAACCTAAGATTCTTTTACCTGTGGGTGTGGTATAATTATCACTTACTGGTAGTGCAAAAAATCTGTACACCATGTGCACATGGAAACAAACAAAAAAAACCTGTAAACCGATAATGAAATGTAAACAAACTGACTTTGCATTACAAAGAGAATTTTTTTTTAAATTCAACAAAGAGCAAAAGTAAAGAGTCTTTGATTGAGTTTATTGTTGAGGAGTCTGATGGTGGAGGGGTAGCAGCTCTTCCTGAACCTGATGGTGTGAGTATTATGACACCTATACCTCTTTCCTGATGGCAGCAGTGAGAACAGAGCGTGTGCTGCGTGGTGTGGATCCTTGATGGTTGCTGCTGCTCTCTGACAGCAGCCTGTAGATGTTCTCAATGGTGGGGAAGGTTTTGCCTGTGCTGTCCTGGGCTGGGTCCACTACATTTTTGGAGGATTTCATGCACAGGGGTATTGGTATATCCATACCAGCCGATCAGCACCCTTTCCACCACACATCTGTAGAAATTTGCCAGGGTTTCTTCTGAGGAAGTAGAGGTGCTGACGTGCTTTCTTCATGTTACAATCTGTGTGTTGGTCCAGAAAAGATCCTCCGAGAGAGTGACTCCCAAGAACTGAAATGTGCTCACCCTCTCCACCTCTGATCCCATAATGATCACTGGACTGTATACCTCTGGCTTTCCCTTCCTGAAGTCAACAATCAGCTCCTTGGTTTTGGTGACATTGAGTGCAAGGTTGTTGTTGGTGCACCATTCAGCCAAGTTTTCAATCTCCCTCTTGTATGCTGACTCATTGTTTTTTTTATACAACTCACTACTGTGGTATCATCAGGAAATGTGTATTACTGTTGTAGTGAGCCACACAGTTGTAGATGTAAAGTATGTAAAGTGAGTAGAGTAGGGGGCAAAGATTGCAGCCTTGTGGTCACTGTTCCCTCTAAGCTGTGCGGATGCGGATGCACACATATACTTTGCTACCAGCACATGAAGGAAACTAGTGTGTGCACAAAAGGTTAGTTACCTAAAATAAAGTATTTCAAAGTATAGAATAAAATCTTAATTAAATACATTACTTAGTAGAGTGTAATCCTACTTATATTATATTAAAACATGCTAATACAGTTTTATTAGCCATGAGAGATAGGCTGTGCCAAAATGATCTTGAAACAATTTCAAGTTTACATTTCTACAAGCATTCAGTGCACACATACTTTGGTCACAGGGGGAAAAAAAATGCACAACCTAAGAAATTTGCGCAGACTGACTACTAAAAATTAGAAGAAACATTGCGTATGGTGCTCTGGTACTGATTAAGATTGTGGTGGAGATGTTCTTACCATCCTGCTCTGATTTTTGTTTGGAGGTGAGGCTATCCAGGATCCAATTACACAGTGGGGCTTTGAATACCAGGTCTTGGAGTTTACTGATCAGTTTTGAGGGGATGATGGTGTTAAATGCTGAACTGTAGTCAATAAAGAACATACTGATGAATGCATCTTTGCTGTCCGAGTGTTCCAGGGCTTTGCATAGAGCCAGTGAGATGGCATCCACTGTAGACTGGTTGCTACAATAGGTGAACTGGAATGGATCCATGTTACCACTCAAACAGGAACTGATATGCTTCAACACCAGCCTTTCAAAACACTTCATATTCATCCAAGTGCCATTGGTCAATAATTATTAAGTCAAGTTCTTGGGCATCAGTATGATTGATGCCTGTTTGAAACAGGTTTGTACCACACTCTGCCCGAGTAAATGTTTTTTTAATATTTTTTTATTTTTCACACTGTGAACCATATCAACCAAAATACATACAAACATTCCCCTCTTAAATATACACAGTTGCATTTTCTCCATTTTTTCCCCCCTACCATCCCTCAACATATACAATACAATAAAACCACAGTGAAAAATAAACAAGAAAAATGTGTCATCTACCTTTACACACTGATCAAGTCATTTTGTCTTCTTATCATTTTAGGGGGTGAAAGTCCGAGGCAAGCCCTCTCTGTTATGTTCCATGTATGGTTCCCAAATTTGTTCAAATAATGTGACTTTATTTTTTTAATTATATGTTATTTTTATCCAATGGAATACATTTATTCATTTCTATGTGCCATTGTTGTACTCTCAGGCTCTCTTCTGATTTCTAAGTTGACATTATACATTTTTTTGCTACAGCTAAGGCTATCATAATAAATCTTTTTTGCGCTTCATCCAGTTTGGGGTCTAATTCCTTACTTCTTACATTACTTAGAAAAAGGATCTCTGGATTTTTTGGTATGTCGTTTTTTGTGATTTTATTTAGATCTTCCCAAAACTTTTTCACTTTTTCACATGCCCAAATTGCATGCACTGTTGTTCCCATTTCCTTCTTACAGCAAAAACATCTATCTGATAGTGTTGAATCCCATTTTTTTAAACTTTGGGGTGTGATATATAACCTGTGTAACCAATTATACTGTATCATGCGTAACCTTGTGTTTATTATATTTTTCATAGTTCCAGAACATAACTTTTCCCATGTTTCATTTTTTATCTTTATGTTTAAATCCTTTTCCCACTTTTGTTTGGGTTTAAAGCTTAGTTCATCCTTTTCCTTATTTTGCAGCTTGATGTACATGTTCATTATAAATCTTTTAATTATCATTGTGTCTGTAATCACATATTCAAAGCTGCTTCCTTCTGGTAATCTCAGTGTTTTCCAATTTATCCTTTAAGTAAGCTTTCAGTTGGTGATATGCAAACATGGTACCATGAGTTATTCCATATTTGTACTTCAACTGTTCAAATGTTAATAAATTATTTCCCAAAAACAATTTTTTATTCTTTTAATTTCTTTTCTCTCCCATTCTCTAAAGGAAAGGTTATCTATTGTAAAAGGGATCAGCTGATTTTGCATCAATAATAATTTTGGTATTTGGTAATTTGTTTATTTCCTTTCTAAGTGAATTTTCTTCCATATATTGAGTAAATGATGCAATACTGGTGAGCTTTTATATTGTACCAGCTTTCCCACTTATAAAGTATATGTTCTGGTACCTTCTCCCCTATTTTATCTAGCTCTTTCTTAGTCCAATCTGGTTTTTCCATTGTCTGATAAAAATCTTATAAATACCTTAATTGTGCTGCTCTATAATAATTTTTAATGTTTGATAACTGCAAACCACCTTGGTTGTACCTCTCTGTTAATTTATCTAATGCTATCATTGGTTTCCCCCCCCTTTCCACAAAAAATTTCTTATTATTCTTTTTAGTTCATTAAAGAATTTCTCTGTTAAGGGAATTGGTAATGATTGAAATAAGTATTGTATCCTTGGGAAGACATTCATTTGAATGCAATTTACCCTCCCTATTAACGTTAGCGGTAATTCTTTCCAATGTTCTAAGTCTTCTTGCAATTTTTTTATTAGTGGCTGATAATTTAATTTGTACAAGTGGCTTAAATTATTATCTATCCTAATACCTAAGTATCGTATTGCTTGTGTTTGCCATTTAAATCTTGATTCTTTTAAAAATTCTGTATAATTCGCATTACTCATTGGCATCACTTCACTTTTATTTGCATTGATCTTGTACCCCAATATTTCTCCATATTCCTTCAATTTCTTATGTAGTCCTTTCATTGATATTTCTGGTTCTTTTAAGTATACTATGATGTCATCTGCAAATAAACTGATTTTATACTCCTCCTTTATTTTTATCCATTTTATTTTATTTTCCGTTCTTATCAGTTCTGCCAATGGTTCTATTGCTAAAGCGAACAGTGAGGGAGATAATGGACATCCCTGCCTAGTTGACTTACTTAATTTAAATTGGTTCAATACATATCCATTTACTGTTACCTTCGCCAATGGTCCATTATATAATGCTTTAATCCAATTAATATATTTTTCTGGTAGATTGAACCTCTGTAATACTTTGAATAAATAATTCCATTCTACCCTGTCAAAGGCTTTTTCTGCATCTAAAGCAACAGCCACTGTTGGCATCTTATTTCCTTGAACTGCATGAATTAAATTAATAAATTTACAGACATTATCTGCTGTTGGTCTTTTCTTAATAAATCCAGTTTGATCTTGTTTTACTATTTTTGGTACACAATCAGCTAATGTTTGCTAATAGTTTTGTTATTATTTTGTAATCTGAATTAAGTAGAGATATTGGTCTATATGATGCTGGTGTTAGTGGATTCTTTCCCATCTTTGGTATTACTGTAATTATTGCTGTCTTACATGAATCTGGCAAGTTTTGTGTTTCTTCTATCTGGTTCATTACTTCCAGGAGAGGAGGAATTAATAACTCTTTAAATGTTTTATAGAATTCTATTGGAAATCCATCCTCTCCTGGTGTTTTATTGTTCGGCAGCTTTTTTAATATATCCTGTACTTCCTCTATTTCAAATGGTTTTATCAGTTTGTTTTGTTCCTCCTTATGCAATTTTGGCAGTTTGAATTTAGCTAAAAACTCTTCTATTTTATCATCTTTCCCCTCATTCTCAGTTTGGTATAATTGTTCATAAAATCCCTTAAAGTTCTCATTAATCTCCATAGGATTATATGTAATTTGTTTGTCCTTTTTCCTTGATACCAATACAGTTCTTTTAGCTTGTTCTGTTTTAAGTTGCCAGGCTAATACTTTGTGTGTTTTTTCTCCTAGTTCATAATACTTTTGCTTTATTTTCATTATGTTTTTCTCCACTTTATACATTTGTAATGTTTCGTATTTTATTTTTTTGTCTGCCAATTCTCTTCTTTTTGTTATATCATCCCTTTTTGCTAGTTCCTTTTCTGTATTTACTATCTCCCTTTCCAACTGTTCTATTTCCTGATTGTAGCCTTTTTCATCTTAGTTACATAACTTATTATCTGTCCTCTAATGAAAGCTTTCATTGCATCCCATCATATAAATTTGTCTTTCACTGATTCTATATTTATTTCAAAGTACGTTTTAATTTGGCGTTCAATAAACTCTCAAAATTCCTATCTTTTAAGTAGTATGGAGTTTAACCTCCATCTATATGTTCTTGGTGGGATGTCCTCCAGTTCTATTGCTAATAACAG
This sequence comes from Narcine bancroftii, assembly GCF_036971445.1. Lineage (NCBI taxonomy): Eukaryota > Metazoa > Chordata > Chondrichthyes > Torpediniformes > Narcinidae > Narcine > Narcine bancroftii. Next base: position 434,548,555 of record NC_091469.1, read on the forward strand.
GGGGTGAATGATCAGATAGCAATCTAGCTTTATATTCAGATTTCCTAACTCTCCCTTGAATATGGGCCGATAACAAAAACATATCAATCCTTGAGTATGTTTTATGCCTACTCGAATAATATGAGTATTCCTTCTCTCTTGGGTGCTGCCTCTTCCATATATCCATAAGTTTCATTTCCTGCATTGATCTAACCATAAATTTGGCCACTTTATTCTTTTTGCTAGTTTTATCCAACATTGGATCCAAATTAAGGTTAAAATCTTCTCTTATCAATATAATCCCTTGCGTATTTACAATCTTCAAAAAAATATCTTGCATAAACTTTTGATCCTCCTCATTAGGTGCATATATATTGATCAAATTCCAAAATTCTGAATATATCTGACACTTTATCATTACATACCTCCCTGCTGGATCTATTATTTCCTCCTCTATTTTGATTGGAACATTTTTATTAATTAATATAGCTACACCTCTAGCTTTTGAATTATATGATGCTGCCGCTATGTGCCCTACTCAGTCTCTCTTTAATTTATTATGTTCCACTTCAGTTAGATGCATTTCCTGCACAAATGCTATGTCTATTTTTTTTCTTTTTTCAGTAAATTTAATAGCCTCTTTCATTTAATTTGATTATGTATCCCATTAATATTTATAATCATATAATTCCACATGGCCATCTCATATCCTGTTTACACCTCATTTCCGCTTCCTCACCACCACCATCCCCCTTTCCCCATTTTCATCTCTCAGTTTTCCCTTTTTAAACAATGTATGACAACACATTTAAAACATAAAATACTTCAACAATTCCCACATCCAATATTCCCTTAACCCCCTCTCTGAGTTGCCCCTTATCCCTTGCCAGGAACCACAACTCCCCTCTCCATTTGGATTGCAAATCCGCTCGCAAACGTCAACTAATTTCGCAGTGACGGTTATTCTCTCCCACCCAACCCCCCCAGAAAAGACTTTTTTTTACACACATATAACAAATTTCACCCTTTTTTTCCCCCTTACTTCCTTTCTTCCCCCTTTCCCTTCTTTAGTTCTTTACATATGCATCGTATTTACATTGTTATATATACTTTATCGCCGTTCTTCATTCTTATTTCATCTCTTCATTTCTCCTGTCCTGCAAACACTCTGCAAATTCTCGTGCTTCCTCTGGATCCGAGAACAGTCTGTTTTGCTCCCCAGGGATAAATATTTTAAGCACAGCTGGACGATTTAACATACATATATAATCTTTTTTCCATAGGATCGATTTTGCTGTATTAAACTCCTTCCTCCTCTTTAAGAGTTCAAAACTTATGTCAGGGCAAAAAAAATATATTTTGACCCTTGTATTCCAATGGTTTATTGTCTTCTCTAATTTTATTCCTTGCCTGCTCCAGTATATTGTCATGTATCTCAAAAATTTTACTAAGATGGATCTTGGTTTTTGATGTGTCTGTGGTTTCGGAGCTAATGCTCTGTGTGCCCTTTCTATTTCCATTCCTTCCTGTATTTCTGTCATTCCCAGTACCTTTGGGATCCATTCTTTTATAAATTCCTTCATATCTGTGCCTTCTTCATTTTCCTTTAGGCCCACTATTTTTATGTTGTTTCGCCTACTATAATTTTCCAACATATCAATTTTCTGAGCTAACAACTCTTGTGACTCTTTAACTTTTTTATCACTTCCTTCCAATTTTCTTCTTAAGTCATTCACTTCCATTTCTACAGCCATTTCTCGTTCTTCCACATTTTCTAATCTTTTCCCTATTTCTGTCATGACCAGCTCTAATCTATTCACTTTATCTTCTGTACTTTTCATTTTTCTTTTAATTTTGCTAAATTCTAATGTCAGCCATTCTTTTAATGCTCTCATTTGTTCTTGGAAAAAAAACTTTATCTATATTCTGTCCATCTGTTTTACCTTCTATTTCTCTGTGCAGATCTTGGTCTTCTTCTTCCTCTTCTTCTGTGTCTGTACCTGTGTTTGTGTCTTCTTCTCTTCCTTGTATCTGTGTCTCTTCTGACTTTCCTGATGAGTTTCTTGTCTCACTTCGCTGGGGTTCTTCTCGCTTCGCTTCTTGCTATTGCCCTAGTAAATGTTGAAGATATCCATGAATACATTGGTAAGTTGGTCAGCAGACATTTTTAATACTCAGCCGGGTACTTTGTCCAGATACGGACAAGATATGATCATCAGGGGGTGTGGGGGTGCAAACGGGAGGTTCCTCCCTGTTACTGTGGTCAAATCAGGCATAGAAGCCATTGAATTCCTCTAGGAGTGAGGCTTTGCTGTCGGCATCACGGCTGCCGCTCCTCTAATCCACCAGATTTGGTTTTGCAGCAGGTTATGTCATTTGGGCCTATCAAGCTATCGGTGCCCTTCATTGTTTCTATTTACATCTGGAATCCTCACTTCACCTGCGAGATGGCTTTTCTTAGGTTATACCTGCTCCTTCTGTACTGAATTTAGAAGCCTGTGATTGGGATATCAGCAAGTTCCAGATTCATTGTTTATCCTGGGCTTCTGGTTAGGGAAAACTCTGAACTATTTGGTGGGGACTCACTTATCCACAGCTCTTTTGATAAGGTCTGTGACAGGCCTGAAGCAATTGTTCAAATCATCAGCTGAGTCCTTGAACACCGGCCTATCCATTGACTCGAGGAAATCCTGTAACCATTCTTCAGCCTCCTGCAACCACTTTCTAGCTGTTCTGATCTTCAGAGCCTCGGTTTTTAGGCTCTGTCTGTTTGAAGGCAAAAAGAGCACAGCTAGGTGATCTGACTTGACAAAATGGGATCTTGGGAAAGAATGGTAAGCCTTTCTAATCTTGGTGTAACAGTGATCAAGTGTGATGAATTACATGTCTGAGTATATGTGTTATGTCTGGTTGTACGTGTGTGTGTTTTGCACAAAGGACCAGAGAATGCCTTTTCATCAAGTTGCACTTGTCCAATCAGATGACAATAAACTTGACTTTGGAAAGGGTACAGATGAGGCTTACCAGGATGCTGGAGATACACGAGAGACTTCAGAGGATGTAATATGGAGCAAGACATAGTCTCCTGGAGGAACTCAATGGGTCAAGCAGTATCACAGCGAGAAAAAAATGGTCGATATTTCAGATTAGAACCCTTCTTCAAGACACTCAAGTCTTCGTCATGACTTGAAGAGAGAGTATTAGCTCTAAAGAGAATGTGAACTAATTTGGATGGCTCTCCCTGGGTGTTAGAGGTTAAAGGGAGACTGATCAAACTTCAAGTTCAAGTTTATTATCATCTGACTGTACATATAAAACCTGATGATACTGTAGCGGGAGCCCCACACGAACAACAGAATCGCACGCATCCACAGCAGTTTAGCAAGCGCATTACCAGAGCGCGTAGCCTCCAACGATGTCCCAGGTCCCTGTCCTCCAGCTACAAGCCAGGCACCAGCAATTAGGAAAAGCACGTAAATAAGAGCCAGTGCTTTTTATGACACCCGACACCCGAGGCTGGAAAGTGACATCACTACCCCATCCCAGAAGGCTCAGCATGAAACGCGCAGAGAGAACTATAAAAGCTGTGGTTAAGCACAATAAAGGTACTGATTTCTGACTATACTGTCTCCAGTGTCATTTATTGCCACTTGTGTAAGGTAGTGCCATCAGATAGGCCACTAAATAATTTGGTGACCCCGACGGGCCTCAGCTACCCTGAGTCCCACATGACTGACATGGACGAGCAACTGATGACTTCGAAGTTGGAGGTTGACGCAGCCTCGCTGGCTGCAGCACAGGTGGCGATTAAGCAGTAGCAGTTCGCCTACCTCCATTCTGGCTGGATCAGCCATGTAGCTGGCTGCAGTTGGCCAAAGGGCAATTTGTGCTTCAAAACATTACATCTGAAGACACGAGATATTGGCACATTGTGAGTGCATTAGACACTACGACCGCAGCAAGGGTGGGTTCATTCATCAATAACCCCTGGTGGACTAGAAGTACACTAAATTCTGTAATTTTTTGCTGGAAACATTTGAGCTTTCTCGTCATGAACGGGCTATAAGAATTTTGAATACGCAAGAACTGGGGGAACCATAGTCCATCCCAGTTAATGCAAGAGCTGGTATCACTAGCCGCAGGCCATACGGATTGTTTTCTTTTCGAGATACATTTTTTATTGAAATTACCAGTGCATGTGGCAGCGGGTGTGGCACACAGGAGTTTTGCAGAGCCGCATATGGTAGCAAGAGAAGCCAACCGACATTATGGCCTTCCACAGGCTAACAGAATGCAGGTGCAGCCCATCTGTGCAGGTGAGTTGTCCGAGACCCCCGAAACGGCAAGACCACCGGCATGTGCGGCAGTACAGCGACCACATCCTGATCAAGGAAACAAAAGTTTCAGATATTGTTTTTATCATCGCCAATGGGATCACTCTGCCTATATAAGAGTCTTTGCACTTACCCAGGACCACCACCACGTCAAGGAAACGGACCTGCCAACCGCTGTTAGTGGCCTCGACAGTTGGCATGGAACAAGGTCTACTTTATTTACATGATGTGATTTCGGGGGTGGATTACTTGATAGATATGGGGCTGAGTTCAGTATTGTTCCCCTGACACAGTTTGAGTTGGCACAAGGTGCACGTACTCCATCAGTTTCAGCAGTTAATGGGACCACGATTCCTACTTTCGGAATGAGGAAGGTCACGATACATACGGGTTCAGCGGTATTTTACTGGAAATACATGGTGGCCTCAGTAGGTTTTCCCCTGTTAGGTGTGGATTTTTTGGGAGAGCATGGTCTCCTGGTTGATATACATAAATGCCGTCTGATAAACACGGCTAACTTACAAAGTTTGCCCCTTAAAAGAATGTGTCGTTCTTTCCGACCGGTAAGAGTTCAGGCGATTCAGCAGAATGCATATGCCTCGATACTTAAAGAGTTCCTGGGACTGTTGACAACTAATTTTCAGAATAAGCTGTGGTATGGTGTATATCATTATATTGATACAACTGATCCACCTGTAGGCTTGTAGGCTTCCAAAAGAAAAGCTTACAATTGCAAGAGCAGAATTCGCAGTAAAGGAGGAATTACGGGTGGTATGCAGGTCCAAAAGTCCCTGGGCTTCACCCCTTCACATGGTGCCTAAAAGCTGCGGTGGTTGGTGGCCACGTGGGGACTACAGGAGGTTGAACAATATAACCATCCCTGACCACTATCCAATCCCTCATATTCAGGATTTCTTAGCACGGTTGGCTAATGCTACTATATTTTCCAAAATAGATTTAGTAAAGGGATACTATCAGAATCCAGTTCACCCTGAGGATGTTCAAAAGATGTCTATTATAACCCCCTTTGGTCTCTTTGAATTTATCAGAATGCCGTTTGGTTTGAAGAACGCAGCCCAGACCTTTCAAAGATTGATGGACGTTGTCACTAGGGACTTAGAAGGAACCTTCATATATTTGGATGACATCCTCATAGCGAACCCCGATGAGGAATCACATAAATGACACCTCCGTCTCCTGTTTGTTAGATTACAGGATTTTGGCCTTTCAGTCAACCCCACAAAATGCCAATTCAGTACAGCTGCAATTGATTTTCTCGGCCACAGGATTTCTCGTACTGGAACTATTCCGTTGCCGGACAATGTGATTGCTATATGTAATTTTCCACGGCCTCTTACTCGGAAGGATTTGCAATGATTCATAGGAATGGTTACCTTTTACTATTGTTTCATTAGAGGAGCGGCAGCCGTGATGCGCCCACTGTTTGGCCTATTAAATAGAAAAAGATCAAATATATTGCATTGTGATGAGGAAGCGGATATGGCTTTCGAAAAAACCAAGGATTCTTTAGCATCTGCAGCAAGTCTTGCCCACCCAGATCACAAAGCGCCCCTCTCGCTAACTACAGACGCATCCAACCATGCAATTGGTGCAGTGTTGCAACAATACCTAAAAGGACAATGGGTGCCACTTACATTTTATAGCAGACCTACAGAGATGAGATATAGCACATTCGACCGAGAATTACTGTAGTTGTATTTGGCGGTGCGCCATTTCAGATACATGCTGGAGGGTCTAGTGTTTACAGCCTTTACTGATCATAAAACCCTCGTGCAGGCCATGAGTATGATATCTGACCTGTGGTCCGCGAGGCAGCAATGCCAATTGTCATTCATCTCTGAGTACACTCCTGACATTCGGTATGTTGCTGGTTTTTCCAATCCGGTGACAGATGCCCTATCGAGACCAACTGTCTCTGCAGTCCAAGGTGGAATCAACACAGCACAGTTGGCGGAAGACCAGCAGTAGGATAAGGAAGTTCAAGCTTACAAAACCGCCGTTACAACTCTCCAGGTTGAGGAAATCGCTACTGAGGCAAGCAGTCCCACACTCCTTTGCAACATTTCCACAGGACACCCTAGACCACACATGTCAAACTCTGGCCCGCGATATAATTATATTTGGCCCGCAAGATCATATCAAAAATGTATTAGAGGTGGCCCGCTGGCCGCTGCGCCAGTATAGCGCATGCACAGTAACCGCTGTTTCCCAGGGTGAGAGAGAGAGAAAGAGAAAAAAATCCTGGTCCTTGAAAAGTAATGGTGGGTGGTTTTATAAACATGCTGTCGTGTCCCCCCCGCACACCCCCCCCACCGCAGCGTGGCCTGGCCGGTGTCAGGGGAAGCCAAGGCCGCTTCCCAGCGCCCGGAACCCCAGTGGCACAGCGTTTCTTGGAGCTGCAGATGGAGTCGGGACGCCGGAGGGAAGATTGGGGCTCCCTGCTGGGCGATGGGGGCGCCGGCCGCCCTGCGCCTTCCCACCGGACCAGCGGCGGGTGCCCGGAGTACACATGGAGAGCGAGGCTGGTCGGGCAGGTAGGGTGGAACCCCCCGCCAATCTCGGGAGTGGCGTGGGCTGGATTGTGATTAGCCGCGCTCACCTGCTCCTCCACCGCTGACCGGGATCCCAGCGCGGTCCTGAGCGCGGAGACTGCCCTGGAAAGGTCCTGGAACACCGGCACGGAAAGAAGAGCAGGGTCCGAAGAACATTACAGATCAGAAACAGGCCCTTCGGCCCTTTGACTCTACCTCGTGAAAACCCAACACTGGAGAAACTCAGCGGGTTAAACCGTATCCTTTATCCAGCAGAGAGGTACCTGACAATGTTTGGCCCTTGATCCCCCTCATCAATGTATGAGCGAAAGTCTGTGGTTCTCGTAAAAACACCAGAAGGGAGAAACTCAGCAGGTCAAAGGGGGTCCGGGAGAAACTCAGCAGGTCAAGGGGGGTCCGGAAAAAACTCAGCAGGTCAAGGGGGGTTCAGCAGAAACTCAGCAGGTCAAGGGGGGTCCAGGAGAAACTCAGCAGGTCAAGGGGAGTCCGGGAGAAACTCAGCAGGTCAAGGGGGGTCTGGCAGAAACTCAGCAGGTCAAGGGGGGTCCGGCAGAAACTCTGGGGGGGCCTGACCTCACCAGGACCGTTGCCCACTCCCCCTCCCTGCCGCAGGCCGACCCGCGACTCATGGTGACGGGGCCACTGATCCACCAAGATGCCGCCCTGCAGCGAGAGCCGATGCCCCCGCACTGTCGTTGTCCAACCCGATCGCCCGCAAACCCCGCCCTTCCGCACACAGGCCTGTGTAAGGATTATGAACTTTAATCTCAGGATAAAACGATCTTCCATAGTTTCATGTCACAGTGATAAATATATTCCTGGTTAAAAATGGTCCTGCACCTGGATACAAGCTCATTAGGCATAAAACTTGAAAAGTGTGTAAATCAAAGGATATCTGTACCAATGGAAAAATGGCATGGCAAATAACCCTGCTAGAGTTCATGCCCACAATCAGTCACCCATTTGATTGTTTCAGGAATCATGTTATTCTCCCACATTCTCAATACCCCTCAGATTTTACTATTCGACAGCACACTAGCAACATTTGACAAATCCTCTATAGAGAAATATTATTTATTGAATATTTTATTTCTCATTTGTTAATGCTTCTGGAAAGAGTTTATCCAAAACTATTATTAAACATTTATTTTAATAAGAAAAAGTTTAACATTACATATGTTGAAAGAAGAGAAAACATGCAGATGTTGTTGAACATTTTCAATAAATATTTAGTTCGGCCCTCGACTTAGTCCAAGTTTTTAATTTTGGCCCTCCGTGAATTTGAATTTGACACCCCTGCCCTAGATCCATTCTACCGGTTAGCTGGTGCAGGAAGATCTTTGATGATATACATAATCTTTTGCATCCTTCCATTAGGTTTTCCGTTAAACTAGTGTCAAATCGTTATGTGTGGCATGGTCTAAAGAGAGATGTCACCATGTGGGCCAATACTTGCCTTCAGTACCAAAAGGCTAAAATTCACAGACACATGTGTGTACTGCCTGAAAGTGGATGCAAAATTTCAGCACGTCCACGTGGATGTAGATGGACCTTTGCCGATCTGTCAGGGGATGATATATTTATTTACAGTGGTTGACCATTTTAGTCGTTGACCGGAAGCAGACATGGAGACGTGTGCATGGACCTTTATTTTTAATTGGATTGCACGATTTGGTGTACCTAGTCACATCACTTCAGATAGAGGTACGCAGTTTACTTCCCACCTGTGGACAGATTTCAAACTTCTGTGGAAGTAAATTACACCACACAACTACCTATCATCCTTAGTCAAATAGACTTGTGGAACGGTTCCATAGGCATTTAAAGTCGGCACTTAAGGCGAGACTGCAGGGGCCAAACTGGATGTACGAATTACTGTGTGTGCTATTGGGAATACGTACAGCACCAAAGGAAGGAATGCTGAGATAATCTATGGAACTCCACTATCCATTCCAGGTGACATACATTTCAGTAGTGACATAAATCAGACACCTGACTTAGATATCTTCTGTCTTGTGAGAGATAGCAATAGGGCAAAACAACCCTATCCCAAGGTTTTTCACTGGAGCTCCAAACATCAGGTGCCACACGACCTATTGACTACAGAATTTGTGATGGTTAGGAAAGGTCAGAAAGGCTCAGCATTTCAATGCCCATTTGAAGGGCCCTTTAGGGTAATCAGGCGAGAAGGTGTAGTATTTACATTGGATGTAGGGGGCCAAGAATGTATGTTCACAATTGAACGACTGAAACCAGCATACACTGACAGAGGGCGCCCCAGGCTGAACTACCAGCAGGGACCTGCATCTGGCAGTCACGATTCTGGGGGGGGTGTAGCGGGAGCCCCACGCGAACAGCAGAATCATGCGCAGCCACAGCAGTTTAGCAAGCACGTTACCAGAGCGCAGACCCTCCAATGATGTCCCAGGTCCCAGTTCTCCAGCTACAAGCCAGGCACTGGCAATTTGGAAAAGCGCGCAAATAAGAGCCTGTGCTTTTTATGGCACCCAACACCCAAGGCTGGAAAGTGACGTCACTACCGCATCCCAGAAGGCTCAGGGTGAAACGCGCAGAGTGAACTATAAAAGCTGTGGTTAAGCAAAATAAAGGTACTGATTCCTGACTATACTGTTTCCAGTGTCATTTATTGCCACTTGCGTAAGGTAGTGCCATCAGATAGGCCACTGCAAGACAGTGTTTCTCTGGATCATGGTACAGCACAATACACAGTACATAATAATCTCACACACGTGCGCACACTCACACACACACACACACACACACACACACACACACACACACACACACACACACACACACACACACACACACACACACACACACACACACACACACATGTGCACGCACGCACATGCGCGCACATGCATGCATGCACACGTGTGTGTGCGTGTGTGTGTGTAAATATATATAAATGTTTTGGCATAATTTACTTGGTTACAAGATATTTTCCATCTATTTCCCATCCTGGGAGTTCTGATTTTGATTCTCCTGTACCTCCTTCTTGATGGTAGAAGATCAAAAATTTTAAATCTTCAACTTTATATTCAAATCCCTTTATGGCTCCATCCTTGCTCTCATTAATCTTCTTCAGTTGTATACCCCACTGATTTAAGCACTCCTTAAGTTTTGGTCTCTTTGTCATCTCTTAATTTAACCACTACTGTAATGATAGCGATCAGGTTTGCATGGTCACTAGCAAGGCCTTGATTATAGTTACTATTTGATTGGATTTGGCTGCAGATGCTGTAATAACCGGTATGATAGCCATATTCTCCAGTACTGACATGGCAAGCGAAGTCTTCACAGACAATGGACCCCAGTTTTGAAATTTAAAGTTCCGACACTTTTCCAAAGAGTGGGACTTTGTACACACCAGGTCAAGACATCATTTTTACACAGTCCAATAGTCTAGTGGAAAAATTGGTACAGACAGTGAAAAGACTGATGAACAATGCAAAAGACAGTGGAACAGACTCTACCAGAGTATGCTAATATAGCACACAACACCGCTCGAATGTGGTATGTCACCAGCACAACTCCTTATGGGATGTAGGCTAAGGTCAAACCTATCCATTCAGGAGAATCTCCTAAAAACAAAAGAAGGGGAGAAAGTGAGGAAGTTCAAAGAACAACACAAAGAAAATCCAAAGTATTACATTGACAGAGGAGCAAAAACCTACTGGAACTCTACTCTGGTGATCAAGTAAGGCTAAAAGACAAAACAAACTTATGAACTCATAAGAAAACTGTCTTTAGTGAAGTCCAACCAAGATCATACACCATTCAGACATATGAAGGTGCTGTTCTGCAAAGAAATCGTTGAGATCTTCAAATGGGCCCAGCCACTGTAAATGTAAAGACGGACACTGTTGAACAACTTGAATGCACATCATCTGAGGCAACAACTCAGATTCAAGGACAATCAATCAGGAGATCGTCAAGACATGTTAATCCTCCTAAGAGACTCATTGAGCAAATTTAAAGACTCCTGTTATAGAATGAAGCAGTGCTATCTTAATTGCTCTTCAAGTTTTAGTGAATGTAAATGTGAACACACATGTTTTTAAAAATGTTGATAATAATGAAAATCTAAGTTATAACCATATAACCATATAACTGTTTATGGCATGGAAACAGGCCATCTTGGCCCTTCAAGTCCACGCCAGTTGACTCAAACAACTCCACTAGATCCCCCTGCCTATTCTCCACCTATAACCCTCCAACCCCCCTCTTATCCATGTATATATCCAGCCTCCTCTTAAATTAAAGAATTATAAACATATAACCACTTACTGCACAGAATAGGCCAGTTTGGCCCTACTAGTCCATGCCATAACAAATCCCCACCCTCCTAGTCCCACTGACCAGCACCCAGTCCATACCCATCCAATCCTCTCTTCTCCATGTAACTATCCAGTCTTTCCTTAAATGTAACCAATGATCCCGCCTCAACCACGTCTGCCGGAAGCTCATTCCACATCCCTACCACCCTTTGCGTAAAGAAATTTCCCCTCATGTTCCCCTTATAATTTTCCCCCTTCAATCTTAAACCATGCCCTCTAGGTTGAATCTCCCCCACTCTTAATTGAAAAAGCCTATCCACATTTACTCTGTCTGTCCCTTTTAAAATCTTAAACACCTCTAAAAAGTTCCCCCTCAATCTTCTATGCTCCAGAGAAAAAAGCCCTAGTCTGCACAACCTTTCCCTGTAACTCAAACCTTGAAATCCTGTCAACATTTTCGTGAACCTTCTCTGCACTCTCTCTATTTTGTTTATATCTTTCCTATAATTTGGTGACCAAAACTGTACACAGTACTCCAAATTTGGCCTCACCAATGCCTTGTACAATTTCATCATAACCTCCCTACTCTTGAATTCAATACTCCGATTTATGAAGGCAAACATTCCAAATGCCTTCTTCACCACACCATCTACCTGAGTATCAGCTTTGAGGGTACTATTTACCATAACTCCTAAATCCCTTTGTTGCTCTGCACATCTCAATAGCCTACCATTTAATGCAGATGACCTATTTAGATTTGCCTTTCCAAAATGTAACACCTCACACTTATCTGTATTAAATTCCATCAGCCATTTCTCAGCCCACACTTCCAGCCTTCCTAAATCACCTTTTAATCTACGGTAATCTTCCTCACTGTCCACAACACCACCAATCTCTGCCTCAACTATTTCCTCCAGAAGATTATTCCATTCAGCTACCACTCTCTGAGTGAAGAATGTTTCTCCTAAAATTTTGCCCCTTTACCCTCAACTTGTGTCCTCTTGTTTCAACCTCCCCTGCTCTCAGGGGGAAGTGTCTACTTGCATCTAGTCTATCTATTCCCTTCATAATCCCCTCTCAACCGTCTATATTCCAATGAATAAAGTCCTAACCTCTTCAATCTTTCTCTGTACTTCTCTGTATTTGTAAATTTTCTCTGCACCATCTCCACCTTATCTATATCCTTCCTACAATTTGGAGACCAGAATTGAACATAATACACCAATGCCTTAAACAATTGCAGCATCATTTCCTAGCTCCTATACTCTATGCAATGATTTATGAAGGCTAACATACCAAATGCCTTCTTAACCACCCTGTCAACATAGGAATTCACCTTCAAGGAACGATGCACCATAACTCCAAGATCTCTTTGTTCTTGTGCATTCCCCAATGTCCTCCCTTTACTACATATGTCCTATTTTGATTATTTTCTTCTGAAATGAAGCACCTCACACTTCTCTACATTAAATTCTATCTCCCATCTTTCAGCCCAATTTTCCAGACAAACCAAATCCCTCTGTAATCCCTGAAAACCTTCCTCACTATCCACCACTCCCCCTATTTTCATATCATCTGTGTATTTACTTACCCAGTTAACTACCCCATCATCCAAATCATTAATATACATTATGAACAACAGGGAACCTAGCACTGATCCTTGAGGCACACCGCTCATCACAGGCTTCCATCCTGACAGACAGTTGTCCATCATGACCCTCTGCTGTCTATCCTCCAGCCACCTCTGAACCCATTTTACTATTTCTCTATTAATCCCTAATGACTGAACCTTCCTTACTAACCTTTCATGTGGAACCTTATTAAAAGCTTTGCTAAAATCCAGATAGACAACATCAACTGCCTTACCTTCATCCACCTTTCTTGTCACTTCTTCGAAAAACTCAACAAGGTTTGTCAAACATGACTTCCTGTTCACAAACCCATGCTGGGCGCTCCTGATCAGTCCCTGCTTATCTAGATATTTATGCACACCATCTCTAAGAATACCCTCCATAACTTTCCCTACCACCGAAGTCAAGCTTACAGGCCTATAATTACTTGGCTGACACCTCGTGCCTTTTTTAAAAATGGAACTACATTAGCAATCCTCCAATCCCACGGCACCATACCCTCCTCCAGTGATCATTGAAAAATCACTGACAGTGCCTACGCTATTTGCTCCCTGACCTCCCTTAACGACCTGGGGAAAATCCTATCAGGACCAGAAGACTTATCCAATTTTACTGACCCTAGAAGCTCCAAAACCCTCTCTTTACTAATCCCTATTTTTTCTATAACTAAGCCATTTGCCTCACTTATCTCACATAGTCCAATGTCCCTTTCCTTCGTGAACACAGATGAGAAAAAAATAGTTTAATATCTCTCCCATCTGATACAGTTCCTCGCACAGTTCACCGGTCTCATTTTCCAGCGGTCCTATTCTATCCTTAACCCTCCTTTTACTATTCACATATCTGTAAAAACACTTAGGATTCACTTTTACCTTATCAGCTATTGACACCTCATACCTTCTGTTTGGTTTTCTAATTTCCTTCTTAAGGTTTTTTAAGCAATCGATGTAATAATCATACATCTTATCCATTTTTTGCTTCTTAAATTTAGTAAATGCCCCCCTCTTATCCTGAACCAACTTCCTAATTTTTCCAGAAAACCGCAGTTCCCTTAAGCTTTTGGCCTTGCCTTTCAATCTGACTGGCACGTAAATATCCTGTACTCTCAATATCTCTTCTTTAAATACCCTCCAAATCTCCTCTATATCCTTTCCAGAAAAAAGATCAGCCCATATAATTTTCTGCAAATCCCTTCTCATTTCTTCAAATCTAGCCTTCCCCCACTTGAAGACCTTCAACCTCGGACCTGACCTATCCCTTTCCATATTTAAGTTGAAGCTAATGGACCCATGATCACTGGATCCAAAGTTCTCGCCAATGCCCACTTCCGCCACCTGCCCTATTCTGTTCCCTAACAATAGATCTATCACTGCCTCCCCTCTAGTAGGCACCTCAACATACTGCTGTAAAAACCAATCCTGAACACACTGTAAAAAGTCTAAGCCATCCTGCCCTCTCACTGATTGTGTTTCCCAATCAATGTTAGGAAAATTGAAATCCAAAACTATCACAACCCTATTTCTACTACACTTCTCAGCTATTTCCCTGCACATGTGCTCTTCCAGTTCCTATCCTCTTTTGGTGGCCTATAATATATCCCTATATTTGTAGCCTCACCATTCTTAATTTTTAGTTCAACCCACAGATCCTTGCGCAATGATTCCTCCAGTCTATCTTGCCTCAGCTGTAATATCTTCCCTGACAAGCAACGCCACACCTCCCCTCATACCCCGTCAATTCTGTCACGTCTAAAGCAGCAAAATCCCAGATATTCAGCTGCCAGTCACAACCTTCCTTCAACCATGTCTCACAAATTGCTATCACATCATAACGCCACGTGTCAATCCACACCATTAGTTCATCCACCTTGTTTACCACACTCCTTGCATTGAAATAAATGCATCTCAGAGATCTTCCACATTTAACTTTCTGCCTCTCACCCTCTCTACAATTGTTACTATGGCCACTATTTATTACCTGCTGCTGTTCCACCTCCAGATTGTGTGAAAAGGCCTTTTTTCTTTGCCTAAAGACTCTGTTCTTGTTATCCTCCCTGACATAAACCTTTGTCCCCAGCCTCACTAGTTTAAAGCCCTAGCAAATGCCCCTGCCAGGAGACTGGTACCTCTGGGATTGAGATGTAACCCATCCTTACTATATAGGTCCCATCTCCCCCAGAAACGGTCCCAGTGGTCCAAGAACTTAAAACCCTGTCTTTTACTCCACCCCTTCAGCCACACATTCAATCTCCACCTGACTCTATTTTTCCCCTCACTATTGCGTGGCACAGGAAGTAATCCAGAGATTACATCCTTAGTGATCCTTCTTCTGAGCTCCCTGTCTAACTCCTTATATTCATTTTGCAGGACCACTTCTTCCTTCCTGCCAATGTCATTAGTACCAACGTGAACCACGACCTCAGGCTCTTTCCCTTCCCCCTTTAGGATGTAGCCACATCCCAGACCCTGGCACATCCGGTTTTCTCTTTCTTGTCCACAAAAACGTCTATCCGTCCACCTCACCAATGAGTCTCCTATAACTATCACTCTATTCTTCCTATTACCTCCTTTCTGGGCTACAGAGGCTGACCCTACACCTCTGCCTACCTTAGCCTGACTATCCCCTTCTTCAGTACTCAAGGAGGAGTACTGATTTCTGAGGATTTCAGGCTCAGATGCTCTCTCTGGAGCCCAACCTTTCTCTTTCTTCTTCCTAACAGTAACCCACTGTCCCTCCTCCCGTGGGCCAGGTGTGACCACCTGATTATAACTCCTATCTATGACGGCCTCCCTCTCCCTGACCAAAGCGAGGTCATCGAGCTGCAGCTCAAGGTCCCTGACTTGGTCCCTTAGACACTGCAGCTCAGCACACTTAGTGCACATGTGGACATCTGGCAGGTTAGAAGACTCCATGACTTCCCACATGTGACAAAGGGAGCAGAAAACTTGGTGTTAAAGTTAAAATTGAAGAGTTATGCAAAGAAAACATGTTAGTTAAAAGAAAGCACTTTTGTTTTAAGAAAGGGAGATGTAATGATAGTGATCATGTTTGCATGGCCACTAGCAAGGCCTCGATTATAGTTACTGTTTGATTAGACTTGGCTGCCAGCAGGGAGCTGACACACAGTGTGCAATATCTGTAATGGAGGCTTGCATCCTCATGGCATACCTCATGTGCTGTTCATATCAACTTTAAAGTAAAGAACCTTTTTCTTCATCCATGTGTTGCCTAAGAACTCACACATATGAACACAAGATAAAACAACTACCACATTTGATGGCCATGTTTTCAGCTAAGATTTAGTATTTCTGCTTACATCTCTTGAACACCGATTCTCTTTCCACCTTTATACTTACTTTGAACAAGGCTTTGGCCACACATGATTAATACTATTTTGTTCAAAATATTACCCATGACATCCCTAGGATATTTTCTGGTACGTTAAAATGCTCTTAACAAATGTTCGATAAGATAAAATAATTACATCTTAATATATGGTAACTTATTCTAGACTGTGGTCTTCGTATGCATATACAGATTAGCAGAACAAAATGTTAAGTCAGTCATGAAGGGATAGCAGAAAAAAACTCTAAGATGGGTGTGTGGGCAAGAGAATGTAATTTCAGTCTTTTAAAAAATATACTGTGCAGACAAGGCAGGAGCTGCCAATCATTATTGATTTTACTTTGATTACTAAGCAAGGTCAAGGTCAATAAATCCCAATATATTAGGATCTCCAAAGTTTCCTTCCCTGTAGCTTGCATTATCTGTCTAGCTCTTATTCTTTTATTTTCCTCTCACTTCTTATGGGCCTCCTCTTTCCACTCTTAATTCAGGTTTTCCATTCATTTGATGCACTTTTTTTCCTCATTTGTTGTTCTGCCTCGGCTGTGTTAGTAGTATTCTAAATTCTTCCTCTTGGTGGCTACGCTTCATTTGTTAGGGTCATTCTTCAATTCTTTTCATCTCCTGAGTGCAAATCACACATTGCCGTCACCGGTGAACCTTTTTAACTCTGTCCCATTGATTCACAATCAATTGCATAAAGACTGAAATAATTGAAACTAAAGGCTTTTAAAAGCAAGAGATGGACAGAATCCCTTGTGTTGCTTGCTCACACTGGCCCAGACTTGAACTGGGAACAGGCTTGTGGCATGACAGCCTTTAAGGGGGAGAAAGGGGAGTAGTCACGAGCCAGCCAGTGAGAGCAGGGTCAAACAGGAAAGGTCATGTCATTTACATATAGTGGTTCACCACACCCATACTGACCTAAAATTTACCCAGCCAGCCCTTTTCTGACCTTCTGCTCAATTCCTACACTTTTTTAAAAAAAAGTGAGTTGCGCAAATTGCTGTCCAATTTAAATTTCTACCTTTAATCTTTACCATACTTTGGATGAAAATAACACATTGGCTGTACCGGGGTCCCCACATCATTCATTTCCAACATTTTACCCAAAGAAATGTTTAATCCCGATTTATCACACACGCTTGTCCCATATTGTCTTTATGTTCCTCTGCACCCACTTCAGGGTTCTGACCTTTGCATGGGAGATTTCCCCTCTTAACCAGTCTAGGGCAGGGTGTCGGAACTAGGAGAAATCTTTCATCCCTTCCCTGGGCAAACCTTCAAGCCCTTATTTTCCCTGGGCAAATCTTCAAGCCCTACCTTGTTTTCCATCAGCAAGTCCTCAAGACAGCATTCTCTGGGTTCCTCAAGCTCTACCTTCTTTGGGCGAATCCTCAAGTCCTACCTTCTGCGTGGCCAGCATGGGCAGGTGTGGGCTTGGAGTCTGACACAAGGTACTTGAAGAGGGATGGAGGCATTACCCATAGTGTGGAGAGGCCACAGGTGGACTGGGGGCAGTCGCTAGGCTGTGTGATGTGGAGAGTGAATGAGGGAAGAGGGCCGTCAAAGTTGAGAGTGAGGCTTTGGAGGTGGCACCGGACGTCCATCCCTAAAATGACTGGAGCACAGAGCTGGGGCATGACCAGGACCTTGAACCCTTGGTATGCTTCCACCCACCCCACCACTGTCAGCTCTACTGAGCAGTGCCGAGTGCTGTGATGGAGCAGTCCTGGGCTGCGAAGGTGATGGTAAAGTTCATGGGATAGATTTTTAATTTTAGCGTCTGGGCCACGATTGGGTGCACAAAGCTCTCTGTACTACTGCTATCGAACAGGCATTTTGTTACCTTCCCATTGACAGTGATGTCCATCATTGAGCACTGTTGGAATCTAGGGGTTAAAACATTATGAAAGAAATTATTAATTAATAAGTTTATATTTACTGCTTGGTTCAGGGAAAAAGAGGAATGTGATTAAGTGGCAATCACAGCATGGAGCAAAGTTGGCTGAGCAAAATGGTCTGCTCCCAAATACAGGGAGAGGAAATGCATAAAACGATTTAGGAATAGGGATGTAGGGCAAGAGCTCGGGGGAGACAGAGGGGATCCCCCATCTGTAAACCGACAGTGGGAAAAAAACAAGGAATCAATTACTGGGAGGATTACCGAAGGGAGAGGAGGTACAGGCTATAGCACGGTATGAACAGATATGGAAAGAGCTGCAGAGTCAGGGGAAGGTACCGCTAGGGTTTGAAAAGATCCGGCTGGTACTGTACTTAGGAGAAGCAGAGAGGGAAGCAGCCAAGGAGGTACAGGAACATGAGGCAAAAGGACAAGGATCTATATGGAATAGAAGAAGGTTTAAACAACAGAGAGAAGTGAAGGAACAGAGAAGGGCAGATTTACACAATATGACATTGGCTTGCATGGCTGTGGAAGCGAACCTTCAACAGGATATTAAAAAGGGATCCCATAACACTAAGGAGAAAACAGGGGAGGTTAAGCCGTCAGCCCCGCTATATCCAAAGTTACCAGAGACATTGCCACCATCTTATCCTATTCCCCAAATGCCAGTGATGCAGATAAGTGAGGGAATAGTGAATGTCACTGAGTTAACAGGTCACGAACTCCAGGAGGCGAAGGAGAGACTTAAGAGAGTTTTGCAGGAAAGGGTGGAGGAAATGAAGGAGTTAACAAAGGAAATACAGAATGTATGTAAAGTAAGGGAAACTAGTATGGACTCTGGCTTTACCTTACTCTTAATTTAGTCTATGTGTAATCTGAGTCCAGCGTGTTCTTTGAATGAAGTGATAGGAGAAGGTATTCGGTTCAACAGTCAATTTATTACACAGCACAAGAATAAAACTTAACAGAGCTCTGGGTCAGTCGTTAGTTCATAGGTCACCTGCACAGTGAGCTATTCCCCAAGACTGACCCCTATTGTCCAGTTGGTTCAGTTTATATAGGTCAACCTTATCATACAGAACAAAAGTTGGCTTCCTTTGCTAGATTTCATTATCATACAGAACAAAAGTTGTCTTCCTTTGCTAGATCTTTTTACATAAGGGTTATCACAAGTCATCTCCTGTTTTGCAGATATCTGGGGTGTAGCACTCCCATCTTAATCCTCCAGGCCAGACTATCCTGTTGTGTTGATCAGAAATTAATTCATCCCCAGATATTTCTAATCACCATTCTGTTCTTGTCTGGCCAATTTCTGCTGTTCTCTTTAACACCTCCTCATGCCTTAATCTTCCTCCTAGACTGGTTTTCCATTCCCTTTGTTTCTTGCAGGCCATTCTTTGTTCTGGTCTGGCCTGTGTCTCCTGTGCTACTCACCACCTCCTTCAGTTTGAGCATTCCTCCTAAATCGTTTTATGCATTTCCTCTCCCTGTATTTGGGAGCAGACCATTTTGCTCAGCCAACTTTGCTCCATGCTGTGATTGCCACTTAATCACATTCCTCTTTTTCCCTGAACCAAGCAGTAAATATAAACTTATTAATTAATAATTTCTTTCATAATGTTTTAACCCCTAGATTCCAACAGCACCTGAGTCTATGGGGAATGTCCTTCTTTAGAGTGATGGACGCAAGGACCATCTCGGTGTCTGAGTTGCTGCTCTCCAATGGATGTGGCGAATAGCAGCCAGCAGCTTCCTTCCGGGGCATGAGGTGCGTTGGGTGGGCGATCAGGTATATGCCCATGTTGACCACATCATCCTGTCGATGTGATGCACGCGTTGTGGTAGTCAGGGGCTGGCTGGCCCAAGATGGCATCACCTGGTGGACACATGTGGTGTCTGTGCGGTCAGGCAACCCAACCGAAGTGAAGCCAGAGATGATGTCATCCGTGTGGGCGTAAGTGATGTCTTCAGTGCAGCCAGAAGTCATTCAGAGGAAGATGGTGGCACCAAGAGTGAGCAAACTGCAGCGGTGTGGGTCTGTGGCTGGGACAGAAGTAACCTCATCGGTGAGGGTGGAAGTAGCAAGGCAAGTAATGGTGTCACTTGGTGTTTGCACATGGTGGCGTTCGGGAGGGCTCCTAGATGGTCACGGAGGGCCGCAATGCTCCAAATGGTCCTGGAAAGGCACACCTTGGTGAAGTGGCCTTTCTTCTCTCATTGGGAGCAATGTGAGTTCTTCGGTGGGTAGCCTTTGCGAGATCGCCTGTCTGACCCACACCAGGACCTTCAGTACTTACAGGGGCAAGCTGCGCCAGTGGCTGTGATAGTCTCCTCCACGTAGGACCCTTCGGCGAAGGCAGTCATTTGCATCTGCCAGACCAGATGTTGGGGGAGTCAGGCACTGAATACCTTTGCATGATGAGCTGCAACCTCCAGGGAGCGGACTACTCCACTGTCCTGGTAAGTGAGGCAATGTTTTCCTCCAGCAACCTCTTTCGGGCCCTCCTCAATCACAGCCCTCGCACACAGGCATCCTGGATCAGTCGCTCCACTTCCCCTTCAGTTACTCCGGTCTCGGCCAGGCACAGGCGGGCTAGCTCACAAAGGGCCCCCACAAAGGCATCTGCCATCTCACTTGGCTGCATGACCCTGGAAGCTGAGTAGATACTGGGCATAGACCACATTTGTTGGGAGCTTGTACATGCTCTCCAGGACGGCCATCGCAGATTCGTAGTCCGTGAAGTCTCTGATGGCTTGGAAAGTACATGGGCCCAGCTTGGTGCGGATCACCAGGAGTCACTTCTGGTTGGTGTTGATCACCTCAGCCTGTGTTTGGATGATTGCCTCCAGATTTCAAAACATTCCTGGTCATCTGGCTGTTGGGGGTCGATCTCCAGGCTCCCGATCGTCAGAAACTTCTCCAGCCTGTCTCTCTTTAAACATTTTAATAGTTTAAATTGTGGTGCAGAAAGCAAACATAAAACTCAGCAAAGACTGTACAACAGGGTTTAATCCATTAAAAGTTTGTACACCAGTTCCTGTCCTGATGGCTCCACTAGTGACTGGCCCAGGAGGGGCCGGCTCAGGTTGATAGTCAGGTCGGTTGATTGACAGCCGGCCAGGTGGAGTCAGCCCCTTAGATGGTCTTCCTGCAGATACAGAGGTCACCCCCCTGCAGTAGGCTAGTAGTTGTATCACCACAACCTCTTCCCTAGACATTGCATTCCAACAAGCTTCTAAAAAGCTTCTAAAGATTTCAACATTCTAAGAATTTCTAAGGAATTTATACATTATTATTTCAAGACAGAGTGAAGAATGGAGAACTTCAAAAATTGAAGATGCTGGAATCATGAGCAAGCAATGAGAAGCTGGAAGAACAACAGATTAGGCAGCATCCATGGGTAGAAATGGCCTGTTTCGGGCTGGGACTACTGAATGAAGTATGCTGACTTTGGCAATAAATATTTGAATTTGAGTTCTGTAGTCATGTTGCCCAACCCGCTGAGTTCCTTCATCATTTTGTGTGTTGATTGTGTTCCTCCATCTGCGGTTTTGTTTGCTCAAGTCTAATGGAAAACAGGTTTAGAAGCTAAACCTTCACCTTAGACCTTGTTATATCAAAAGAATTTACTAGTGGATTACAGTGGTGTGAGAGATGAGTAAAACTGATATAAAAATATGAAGATGAGGAAACTAATATAGATATATGGGTAAATGAATAAAGCCAGTGTGAACAGGATAAGACATGGATATTAGAATGTAGGAAGCAGAGTCAGTCTGAGTAAGATAAGAATCAGCAAGTTCACCCTATGAATGAGATAAGGATAGACAATAGATAATAGAATGTAGGAAGTAGAGTTAGTCTGAATAAGATAAGGGTCTTCTAGCCCTAGATAGAATTAGCAGGTTTGCATATGTAATTATGTAAGCCTTTGACACTTAGCCAGTTCTACATTTGAAGAGGTCACAGCCCTGAGGGTCAGGAAGGTGTAAATTAGAACAAAGACAGGTTTGTGAATAAGGACAATGAGGATAATTACATGATGAGACACCGACAGGATACCCCCTGGTCCTCCAAGTTCAGAAACAGCACGTAGGCAGGCAGGATTGCCTAATGCCAAACCTATCCAGGAGGCAGAAGAATGTAAGGGGGAGGGTATTCCTATACTGAAATAAACTGTATAAAAGTTGGGTGAGCCCCAGTGTATGTGTGTATTCCCAGGGTAAGGGGGTAGCACCAAACTTTGCATTGTTGTATAATAAATGTTCTTTGTTCTCAATTTTTGTCACGAGCAATTTCTGTGAAGGTACTTGTTTCTAACAGTGGTCTGCAAACTAAAAAGAAAATCATGAATGTGAATAATGGTGAGCTTATTATCACATTGTTAGAAATTGAAGTACCTTTAAAGAAATTGCTCGAGACAAAAATTGAGAACAAAGAACATTTATTTTACAACAATGCAAAGTTGGGTGCTTCCCCTTACCCTGGGAATACACACCTACACTAGGGCTCACCCAACTTTTATACAGTCAATTTCAGTATCAGAGTGCCCTCCCCCTTACATTCTTCTGCCCCCTGGATGGGTTTGGCATAGGCAATCCTTCCTGCCTACGTGCAGTTTCAGTACACTTGGAGGACCAGGGGGTATCCTGTGGGTGTCCAATCATGTCATTGTCCTTATTCACACCTTCCTGATTCTTGGGGCTACAGTCTCTTGGTATGCAGAGTTGACTCATCCTATCTAGAGTTGGCTAATTTAATATGTATAAATCTGTGTAAGGTTAGCTAATTAGATATGTAGGACTTGGTACTTCTATCTAGGGCTAGGAGACCTTTATCTGATCCAGACTACCTCAACTTCCTACATTCTATTGTACCTTACCATTCCTTTTCTTAGTCTTGTGGTGGCTCTTGTCACAAAGAAGATTCTTATGTTAATCGTGCTGACTCTGCTTTCCTGCATCCAAATCCCCAAGCTCATCCTGTTTGTACTGGTTACAGCCATTAACTGATGAATTTTAGTTTCTTCCATGTTCATAATTTTAGATCAATTTTCCCATCTCTCACAATCCTCACTTTTCTTTTAGATCAGTAATACTGATCTTTCACCATGATCAGTGTTACTGATCTTTGGTTACTGGTGTCAGTGTGACTGATCCCCCCCCCCCCATCCTCACTTTTCTTTTAGATCAGTAATACTGATCTTTCAAATGTAAGGTGTTGTTTTACCCAGCTGGTCAATAACCGAATTGTAATACCTGTGTAAAGTCTTTAGGTAGGGGAGCACCATGAAGGTCAGAGTAGCGAGTCCAGCTGCTTATTAGGGTTGCGAGTATCAGGCTCCAGTTCTCAGTAAAGAGTCTAGTCCATCCCACATCAGTCCGAAGTTGCCATGTCTGAACATGGGCATGGGCAGATTCACGTTGAAATCTTGAAGCAGTGTCTTTAACCGCCTGACTTTTGTAAGCTTTGTCCTGACGAAGTATGTGAGAAACGCTGCCTTCAGCAGCGAACGAGTAGCAGTCTGTGAGAAACGCTGCCTTCAGCAGCGAACGAGTAGCAGTCTGTGAGAAATGCTGCCTTCAGCAGCGAACGAGTAGCAGTCTGTGAGAAACGCTGCCTTCAGCAGCGAACGAGTAGCGAGAGTCAGGCGGTTCCGTTGAATTGTGGCTAGTATCTGATGTCCTCTTCAGCCCAGAACCCTAGGGCCACCGATCTCCGAAGGCTGTCTGGAGTCTGATATTGAGGTGCCAAGCAGCTCACGTTGTTGGTAACTGGTGCTCCCCTTCACTGGGTGATGAAAAGAGACCAAGCTGGGGGGGGGGAATTGTTTCTCGTGATTTAATTGTGTTTTGCAGCTTGCCTGTGAGTCTCTCCCTGTGTGCGAAATGTACATTGATTAATCACTATGTAGGCTGTTAACTGACTATCGCTACTGTGCTCCCCCTGGTCCATATTGAAAATGCCTTAAATCTATGCCCTGTCTACACTGTAAAGTAGCACAATTGTAACCTCTGCTGCCCCTATTCCAGGAGGACTTAAAACATAGCGAGTAATGAAGTGACATAAACAGTTAACAAACAATACCCCAATAAATGAATAAACAGGTAAAATACAACAATAAATGTATAAACAGTTAAAATACAACAATAAATGTAACATTACGGCACTTTGTCACGGCGCAGTGTAAGTTTCAGGTCTGAAGGATGAGGAACTGCACGCCAGGTTGAGGGTTGAGTCTGTGTGTCGTGATGTTGTGGTTCGGAAGCTGGTTTGCTTCTTTGAATGTGGGTCCAGCCTTTCTCTCTTGTTCTTACTGTGGTGTCTGTAATTAAAAGTACACAGTAGGGACCATCCCAGGCAGGTTTTAGTTGATCCTCTTGCCATGCTTTTACATATAACCAATCACTAGATTTTAATAAAATGAATAACAATCTGACTTTCCTTTGTGTTAGTGTAAAAATTGTAAAATGAAACACAAACCATATTTCCATGGGTTTTGAATATGTTAGACCTTATTAAAATGCAGTTGGAGCTGCTTGTCTGTATGGGGCACAACCCTCCAATTTGTTAGAGTGAGTACATAACAGACATTGCAGGACAAGAGCCCCTGCAAGAGAACTTGAAACATATTCAACCTTTAGTTCTGCCTTAAGAACACAATTAGCCATAATGATTGGGCGAGTGATATTAACTGTATTGTAACTGAATTTATTTCAAAATAGCCGAGTGGGAATAAGACATGTCTTTGTTACTGCCGACGGCGATGAATTTGACGATTATTTAACATCGCTATTGTAATTGTAAAATTAAATGCCTTGTGCTACAGCTCACAACCATATTCCATATAATAACCATATAACAATAACAGTACGGAAACAGGCCATATTGGCCCTTCTAGTCCGCACCGATTTACATGAAACTCCAACTAGTTCCACCTACCTACTCCCTGCCCATAACCCTCCAACCCCCTCACATCATGTACTCATCAGTGCCACTGTAATATAGTTGAACTAACCGCTACACTACCCAAAGTGAGACAAGAGCCCATGCATTTTCTGACTAAAGGTCACAAGTGCAGCCAACAGACTACTTCAAGGCACTTTCAGCCTTGCTCCTCTGTGCAGCCATGTAATCTTTGAGAAGAGGCAAACATAACCAAGGGCATTAAAAGGGTAAAAATCTGGCAATTTTCTCTCCACAGAGAGCATTGGGGAGCCTGGAACCGATTGTTGATTTTGTAAAATGAAGTTGAACAGGCTTGTACACATTTTCAGACTGCTTGTGCAGTGAGTGCCATACACCATGGTCTTCTGATTCATTGGTGAGGAGGTGATCAGTAAGATGCAGCAGTGGAAGCGCTTGCTCAAAGGCTGGAGGAAAATTAGACTTAGACCTGGATTTGTCAGAATGATAAGAGTTCATCTAAAGCTGGCTTTAGATAGAAGAACATCACAGGTGCTCCTCAATTTACGATAGGGTTGCGTTCCAGCAGACCCAGCGTAAGTTGAAAAAAAATCTTAATTGGAGACGTACCTTGTCTAACATTAACAGCACTGTATCAGTCCTCATACTGATCTCACTACCCTGCTCTCTCTCAACAGTCCCTGTAAGCTTTCCGAAAATGTGATTAACCAACGAGGCTACAAAAAATTCACCTTAGAGGAATTATCAAAGTTTATGGAAAAATCAACGATGCTTGTGATGACCTTTAACACATTATATGAAAGTAAATGACAGTCATGCTATTGTGTCATCGTAAAATCATAAGTAGGGGAGCACCTGTATTACCTTTCATATTTTTGCAATGTTGATTGCACACACAATCATTTAAGTACCGGCTAGTTTCTATAATATTGCACTTAGAGTTTAGCTGCATGAATCCTGGAGCTTGTGGAGTCATTAGTGAATCAAGAAATATTGGTGCCATGCCAATTTCTCTGTACCATGCCAATCTCCCAGTCCTGAAGCCGGGATGTAGTGAATAGTATCAGGTACAAGATCTGTGAGTAATTAATGCTATTATTATTCCTATGCGCCCAATTGTTCTGAACGATGCCACCAATTTAAATCATATTCCACCTATTGCAGTACTCACACACCACCATAGACCAGTTCGCAGGTTTATTTCTCCATTAAGCTGAATCCAGTCGTGCAGGGTTTACCTCCGTGATTATTTACAATGTAACTTCCGCACTACCGGATTTAAATATAAACCTGATGAATGGGGGAAAGTTACCATGAATTAAATAACAGCGGCAATACAGAGAAATTGTGCTGAGGCATTAATTTCACTCCGGAGGAAAATGCACCAGAGAAATGAATGGTTAAACTTATAGGAATCCCCATAGGAATCCCCAGAGGTATCTTTATTCTCCAGAGGTGGGTGATCTTTAAACTCACGGACCTTGACTGCTGAATGTGTAGAAGAAATGTACTAAATGTATTGATAGGGCTCCATACCTCTAACTGCAAGACAAGAGCCTGAAGCCTCAATTTCAAGTGCCACAGTGTACTTAAAGGGACATGCACACTCCCCCTTCAACTGGCTGATCCAGCCACTTTACACATCAGATCCTTTCTTTATCTTACATACACTTAAAATAAGACGTGTAGAACTCACCCTATTTGCGCAAACATTTCTCCCTGCAAATGTTATAACATCACTCAACTCTCAGGTACTCCCTGTGCAAAATCACATTTGAATACAATTTATTTCATAAATTGGAATTAACTGGTAGTTAAATTCACTAATTCTACAGTATTGAAAAACGATCATTTATGACATTTAATTTTTAGCATGAATTTTAATCAATATTGGTCAGTGACTGAAGTGGGAAGTCATGATTTATGAAATTATCTCTGGTCTCTACTCTCCCACTCCCGACGCTTCTCCCAACATTCAGGAGCTGGCACACAGTCCCTGCCTTTTTCATGTTACTCATCTACTATTCCTTTAACTGCTTGCATCAAAATGTTAGCCTTTGCTTTCTGCTTATCCTCAGATGTCTGGACAAATGCTTTTTGTGTGATCTGTAGAAGCTGGGTTATTCCCTGCTCATGCCAATTTTCTGTCTTTTGTAATTTTCTCCTAATGTCTGGGGCTGAGTTGGTAACAAAACCTGTTAGTACCAATTGTTCCCCTGCTGGGGATTCTATGTCGAGACCCCCATATTGTATATATATATTTGGTCCCAAAAATTGGTCTAACTGTTCGGCACATCCCTGGGGATCTTCTATCAGGGAGGTCAGTTCTTTCTTAAAGTTATGCACTTCAGTCACATTTACAAAACCGAGACCCCCTCCCATGGGAACCTCCTGCAGGGGTCTCATCCAGCTAACTTCTAGCTTATTATTTCTGACCCTGCCCTTTCTTCCAGTAGGTTACGTACCTCCGTACTGGTCAAGGGCACATTTACCTTCGTACTGGTCAAGGGCACATTTACCTGCCCTTTCTTCCAGTAGGTTCTCACTCTGTTCTAAATTACAACAATCTCTCTCTCCTGTCAACGGAGATGGTAATCGAGCGCTTTGTGAGCGAGTTACCATACCACTCCTATTCTCTTCTCTAGCTGTGGGGGAGGAGGGGAAGGTGCAGAAGGGTAGGTCATAGGAGGGGAAGGAAAGATAGGAGCCGGCATAGGAGGAACATAAGGTGGAGGGAGGGAATGTAGCACATCCCACCCCTGTGATTCAGGGACAAAAGGTTCCTCCTCTCTCTTATCCCTGAGTTCTTTCTTACTCAAAACCAGTTGTTCAATGGGTCCCTTGAGCCAGCAGGCTGCATATTCCCTGCTCTCAACATTGTCTCTCTCTGGTTTTGATTGAGCCATATGTTCAAAGCTTGACACATCCATTCATCCTCGGATCCGAACTTTGGCCAGTACACGGAGCTCCCTTTAACCGGGCGTTTAACCCATTCAATACAACAATACCTGACCATTGTCAGTTTGTCTTTCCCACGGGTCCTTCCCGTGCCCCACTCAGATAACATCAACCCAAGCGGGCTGTACGTAGCTATCTGGTGTTCACATCCTGAACCAGGACTCTCTTCCTTGCTACTCATAATTCCCATACTGATAGGCAAATAAAATTCCTCTTACCGAGTTCCAGTAGCAATGCTCTAGTGCGCTTCCTCCCGTCGTTTGTTCTCAATGCCTCTTCTCGGATATCACTCGCTTCTTCCACTGACCAGCCACCCGTCGTCCGTGAGTCCAGCTGAATCAGCTGGGGTGCACCTACTCTCGTCGTCGGGGTACTCTGTCAGTGGAGGGAGTGTGATCCCGGACGAGCCCCCATTTGTTAGAAATTGAAGTACCTTTAAAGAAATTGCTCGAGACAAAAATTGAGTACAAAGAACATTTATTTTACAACAATGCAAAGTTGGGTGCTTCCCCTTACCCTGGGAATACACACACATACTGGGGCTCACCCAACTTTTATACAGTCAATTTCAGTATCAGAGTGCCCTCCCCCTTACATTCTTCTGCCCCCTGGATGGGTTTGGCATAGGCAATCCTTCCTGCCTATGTGCTACACTTGGAGGACCAGGGGGTATCCTGTGGGTGTCCAATCATGTCATTGTCCTTATTCACACCTTCCTGATTCTCGGGGCTACAGTCTCTTGGTATGCAGAGTTGACTCATCATATCTAGGGTTGGCTAATTTAATATGTATAAATCTGTGTAAGGTTAGCTAATTAGATATGTAGGACTTGGTACTTCTATCTAGGGCTAGGAGACCTTTATCTGATCCAGACTACCTCAACTTCCTACATTCTATTGTACCTTACCATTCCTTTTCTTAGTCTTATGGTGGCTCTTGTCACAAAGAAGATTCTTATGTTAATCGTGCTGACTCTGCTTTCCTGCATCCTAATCCCCAAGCTCATCCTGTTTGAACTGGTTACAGCCATTAACTGATGAATTTTAGATCAATTTTTCCATCTCTCACAATATGCACAGTACAATGTGCAGATGCACCAAAAATGAGTACGTATTAAGAGGCACCAACTCAAATTCAATTACCACAACGTGCCAGGAGAGGAAAAGAGGTCATAAAAATGAAAGGAGAGGAAGCGTTTGCAGTTGTAGTTAATGCAAGAAATAAGCGACGTTTCAAAAATGCAGACAGTTCTTTTGGTGACCTCGGAGTAGTTTATTACTTTGGGCAGTACAGGGAAGTTCAAGAGCCTGACAGCAGTCCTGGTGCTGCAATGTTATTCCACCATCACGTCGCATGCGTGGGGCTATTTCTCTTTGCCTCGAGAGTTCAAATATTCCTGCAAAAGATGACGCGGAAATCTTTCTCTTTAACGTGGACGTGGGCAAATGCGACACGGTCCCTCAGGGCAACTGGAACTCATTGAAGGTTCCCAGCTGTCTGGGGAACGTAATGACGAAACACCCACCGTGTCAACGACAATTGCATACACTTCTCGGCTTCTTTAAAAATTCTCTCATATTGGACAAATTAACAGTGCAACAGTTTTAGAAACTTCGACAGGATAGATCGTTATTAAATGGGTGACTCCACCTCGGCGCAATGGGATGGACGTGGGTTTGGGACCGGGGGTGGGGAACACGATGAAGGGCGGTTTCCGGTTGGTGTTGCTATGGTGCGGTGTGGCTCGGCGCTGCTGAGGAAGGTGCTTTGGTTTGATTCTGTTGTCGGTCGATCTGGGTGTTGGTGCGGGGATGGTGGAGGTTGGGGCCGGAGCCATCCGCGGCGATGAGGGGGAGGGGGAGGGGGGGGGGGGGGGTTTGGGGCCGCAGCCGCAGCCACTGGCGGCGATGAGGGGGGGGGGGGGGGGGGCGACCAGGACAGAGAAGGCGGAGAGCAGACCGGAGGGATCTTTCTGGGTTTTTTTGGGGTAGCTGGATACGCGCATGTTACTGGCGTTGCTTCCCAATGTTTCTCAGACTAAAGTGGGTCAGACCTCCGGCTTCGGATTCAGCGGGCGCCGGGACCTTAACACAAATATCTCCATCATAGGGATCCATTTGGTTTCGCCACTGTCATCGTCACCCGTCTGTACCTGCGAATTGGGTACAGGAGGCCACGACCCTCGTAGCCATACACTAAATTCATTACCGTTTTTATTAAAAATCCATCAAAGATCTGTCTGCATTTTCGAAACCTCGCTTTTTATAGACAGTGATGTAGACCATTCGGCCCATCCATTTAGTCATAGCTGATCTTTCACTATCAGTACCCTGTCCCTGCCTTCTTCCCATAACCCTTCATTCCCTTGTCCACAAGAACCTTATCTCTCTCCCTCTTGAACATCCAGAGAACCCACCTCTACCACCCTCTGTGGCAAAGCATTTCCACAGACCAACAACTCTGGGTTTTAAAAAAAATTATCATGTCTGTCCTAAAGGACCTTCCTTACATTCTTAAACTATGGCCTCTAGTCCTAGTCTCCCCCAACATCGGGAACATGTAATCAATTTCTATTATGTCCAATCCCTTAATAATCTTATATACCTCAATCATATCTCTCCTCATCCTTCTAAATTCTAGCATATACAACCCCAGTTTATCCAACCTTTTGGCATATGTCAATCCCGCCATCCCGGGAACCAACCTTGTCAATCTACGCTGCACTCGCTCAATAGCGAGAATGCCCTTCCTCAAATTAGGAGACCAGAACTGGACACAATACTCCAGGTGTAGTCTCACCAGGGCCCTATACAACTGCAGAAGGACATCTTTACTCCAATACTCTATTCCCCTCTTTATGAAGGCCAACATACCATTTGTCTTTTTCACAGGTTGTTGAATCTGCATGCTAGCTTTTAGTAACTGATGTACAAGTACACCTAGATCATGTTGCACTTCCCCACTCCCTAACTTGACTCCATTTAAATAATAATCTGTATTCCTATTCCTGCCACCAAAGTGGATAACCTCACATTTATCCGCATTAAACTGCATCTTTCATGCATCCGCCCACTCACCTATCCTGTCCAAGCCCCCCTGCATTTTCCTGACATCCTCCTTACGCTGCCACCCAGCTTCATGTCATGCAAATGTATTAATGTTATTTATAATCTTCTTATCTAAATCATTAATATATATGATAAACAACTGAGGACCCAGCACCAAGCCCTGTGGGACCCCACTTGTCACATCCTGCCATCCCAAAAGTGACCCGTTAATCCCTACTCTTTGTTTCCTGTCTGTCAACCAATTTTCTATCCATGTCAGCACTCTACCCCCAATACCATGCTCTCTGATTTTGCCGACTAATCTCCTATGCGGGACTTTATCAAAAGCCTTCTGAAAGTTCAAGTGTACCACATCAGCTGGCTCTCCCATGTCCATCCTCCTCGTCACATCCTCGAAAAATTTCAGAAGATTAGTCAAGCATGATTTTCCCTTCAGAAATCTATGCTGACTTGTAATGATACTATTATTTCTGTCTAAATGTTCTGTTATTTTTTTTATTTTATAATAGATTCTAATATCTTCCCCACTACTGGCGTTGGGCTAACTGCTCTGTAATTGCCTATTTTCTCTCTCTCTCTCCCTTCTTAAAAAGCAGCACAACATTAGCCACCCTCCAATCCACAGGCACCTCTCCTGAATCTATAGAACATTGGAAAATGTCGGCCAATGCGTCCACAACTTCAGGAGTAACTTCTCTAAGCCCCCTGGGCTGCAGTCCATCAGGCCCTGGGGACTTGTCAGCCTTCAGTCCTTTCAATTTACTCAAGACCACATTGTTCCAAATCTGGATTTCCATCAATTCCTCCATTATCATTGGAATTTCCATCAATTCCTTCCGATACTGCAGAACTTCTACCCCCTATCTGACCTTTACCTGTATCTTCCCTGGTGAAGACATCCAAAGTAAATGTTAAACTTGTCAGCCATTTCCTTGCTTCCTGTAATAATTTCACCCGTTTCTGTTTTAAGGGCCCAATTTTCATCCTAACTAATTTTTTTCCCCCTTTACATACTAAAGAAGCTTTTACTATTATTGGGTAATTTACCCTTGTACCTCATTTTTCCCTCCCAAATAGCTTTCTTAGTTATCTTCTGTTGGTCTTTGAAGGTTTCTCAATCCTCTAGTTTCCCGTTCCTCTTTGCTATATTATACTTCCTCTCCTTGGTCTTGATACTGTTCTTAACTTACTTTGTCAGCCTTTGCTCACCTTAGAACCTTTCTTCCTTTTTAGAATGAACTGGTCCTGTACCTTCTGAAAAATGCCTAGAAATACCTACCATTTTTGTTCCACTGTTCTCTTAGCCAGGGTATCCTCCCATTGTATTTTGGTGAACTCCTCCCTCATGGCTGCATAATCCCCTTTATTCAACTGTAATACTGATACTTCCGACTTTCTTTCCTTTTCCCTTTCAAATTGCAAATTAAAACTTACTATATTATGGTCACTATTACCTAATGGGTCCCTTACTTCAAGGTTCCTTATCAAATCTGCATCATTACACAACACCAAATCCAGAATTGTCTTCCCCTGGTGCGGTCCATCACGAGCTGCTCTGAGAATGTATCCCGGAGACATTCTATAAACTCACTTTCTTGCAGTTCTGCACCAACTAGATTTTCCCAGTCTACCTGCACGTTGAAATCCCCATAACAACTGTATCATTACCATTCTGACATGCCAATCTTAACTCCTGATTTATTCTGCCTCCTATATCCAAGCGACTGTTTGGGGACCTGTATATGACTCCCATTATTGTCCTCTGGCCCTTCCAATTTCTTAACTCTATCCAAACAGACTCTACTCCACCTGCTTTTATGTTGCTCCTTTCAATGGACTAAAAATCATTCTTCACCAACAGAGCCAACCCCCCCACCTACCTCGTCTGTCCTTTCGATAGGACTTGTACTCTGGAATATTAATTTCCCAGTCCTGGCCCTCCTGCAGCCATGTCTCTGTTATTCCTATAACATACCCTCCAATATGCAGCTCAAGCTCATCCATTTTTTTTCTTATACTCTGTGTATTTATGTATAATACCTTAATCTGTTACTCCCTACACCCATCACCTCGTTACCTGATGCACTTGGCCATACTCTCTGATCCCTTTCTGTTCCTTCTGCCCTTTTAATTTCATTGCTTAACTGAACTTCTCCTATTTTCTCTTTCTTATCCATTGCCCTATTACTCAGTTTCCCACCCCCCTGCCAAATTAGTTTAAATCATACCCAACAGCTCTATTAAACCTGATCGCCAGGATATTAGACCCTTATGGGTTCAGGTGTAACCCATGCTTCTTGTGGTCATGCCTCCCTGAGAACAGATCTCAATGATCTAACAATCTGACACCCTGCCTTCTGCACCAACCCCTCAGTCACACATTCATCTGTCTGATCCTTCCATTTTTTCCCCCACTTGCACTTGGCAGAGGTAGCAATCCAGAGATCACTACCCTGGAAATTCTGTCTCTTAGCTTCCACCCTAACTCTATGTAATCCCTCTTCAGGACCTCCTCCATTTTTTTTAAACTATGTCATTGGTACTCACAAGTACCAAGACATCAGGCTGCTTGCCCTCTCCTCTCAGAATACTCTGAACCCAATTTGAGATATCTCTCACCCTGGCTGGGAGGCAACACACGCTGTGGGTATATCTATCAGGCTACAGAATCTCTTGTCTGTACCCCTGACAATGGAGTCCCCTATGACCACTGCATTCCTCTTCCTTCCCTTCTGCACCACAGTGGCAGTGACCTGGTCACTGTGGCCATCCTCTGTCAGGTCATCCACCTCAACAGCATCCAATACAATACAATATACCTGTTGCTGAGAGGAGTAGCCATAGAGGTGCTCTCCACTATCCTGGTGTTTTTCTTCCCTCCCCTGAAAGTTGCCCACTTACCCGACTCCTCTAGGGGTAACTACCTCCCTGTACATCCTAGCAATGACCTTTTCAATCTCCCTAATGAGCTGCAGGTCTTCAAGCTGCAACTCCATCTCCCTAATTTGGTCCTTAAGGAGCTGCATCCTGGTGCACCCAGTGCAGGTGTGACCGTTGGAGAGGGTGACGGTCCTATTAACCACCTCCTCACTCTCCATAACAAGCCACAGGATATCAAGCTGCAGTTCCAGTTCCCCACTCAGTCTTTAAGTAACTGCATCCGTGCACCTGGCACAGATGTGGCCATTGTTTCCACATCTGGCATACAGAACAGAGCACGAACCCCATAGGCATGACTGAATTCTTTATGAAACTTATTGAGAAAGGCAAATAATGAGGCTTATCTCCTCGCCTGCTTTCGCCGAGGCCTGTTGAGCCAAAGCCTGGAAGTCCCAAGTTCCATTCCTTCGCTGGGCTGCTCCTTGTCTCTCCCCTACTTTTATTGGTCCCTTACCAATTAAACCTGACCAGTTAGTAAGCTTTATGTACTTACCTCCCCGTCGCTCAGCCAATGCACCTCCTCGTCGCCTGACTAGGCCCCTGACTGGTAAGTAAGCTTTATGTACTTACCTCCCCATTGCTCAGCCAACACACCTCCTTGTCGCTTGACTAGGCCCCTGACCGGTAAGTAAGCTTTATGTACTTGCCTCCCCATCACTCAGCTAATGCACCTCATTGCCCAACTAGGTCCCTGACCAGTAAGTAAGCTTTATGTGCTTACCACCCCATCACTAAGCCAACGCACCTCCTCGTCGCCTGACTAGGCCCCTGACCAGTTAGTAAGCTTACTGCCCCATCGCTCAGCCAACACACTTCCTCTTCGACCTCCTCATTGCCCATCTAGGTCCCTGACCAGTAAGTAAGCTTTATGTATTTACCGCCCCGTTCTAACTGCAATGGTGTCTATTTATTTTCCTGTCCTTTTATATTTATTATTTCTTTCTCTACCTTGGTATATTATGGTAATTTAATTTGTACTATGTAGTTGAGTTTATGTACCTGTGTGACTGCAAGGAAAAAAAAACATGGGCTTGTTTGGTTAACTGGGTGGCATAGGTTTCAGTGGCTGGAATTGGGCTTTTATTATGTTGTAAATAAATTTAAGAATTTTGAAGCTCCTATACGACAATAAACTCTGAACATCTCAAATACCTGAGGTGACCTTTCATTCCCTTGATTATCAAGAAATGTTTGCTCCCACTGTGTAAACCTTCAAGGACTTTGCTTCTCTCACCCTTTGAAGAAGAGGTACAATGAGGAACAATTATTTGCTTCATCTTTCATTTGTATGTTATTTTTAAACAGTGATTCTGAGTTCTTGATATGCCCAATAGAGTAAGACTCCTTTCCCTATTCATCTTGTCGAGAATTGAACACATTGGAGAATAATTATAAGGAATTGAGTGAAGGACTGGTGCAGAGTGGGTAATGATTTATGATTATCCTTCATCCAAGGGGCCTATCACTCTTTCATTCCAGTGATGCAAAAGACACTGACTAATCTGGCAGATTTTTGCTCCAATTAAAAAAAAAAGTCATTGCATTAACTGGGTAATGCCTTTTAGGAAAGTTCAGAATAGTTTATTATACATGGATCCAACACTATTAGATTGGCCATTTCATTTACATCTTGCTTTGCCTCCTTTCCACCCCTCCCCCCACCCTTGCACCCTCTAATTTGTCACACAGCTCACCTCTCTTTATAGCTTTTAGATAAAGCAATGTCATTGCACAATATGTACTTACTTTTTACAATAGCTGTTCTTTTTATTTTGTCAATTGAACAAACTGACAAGTGACAATTTTGGTGTATGTAAATATAATATGATCCAATATGCAAATTCTATCATGTAGCTTTTATCATGTTCATTGGTAATAAATAATAATATAAAGGTTTAGAAATATCTGTTTGTTTAGCAGCCTTTTCAAATATCTTTCCAATTACCTTTTCTTTTTGCAGTATGGCAATTTCATTGACAATCTTAGACTGTATGTCCGTGGGGGAAGTGGTGGAATGGGCTTTCGCCGACTTGGAGGTGAAGGTGGGGATGGTGGGAACGTCTTGGTTATTTCTGAAAAAGGAGTAACCTTGAAGATGATCAAAGATAAATATCCGAATAAACGTTTTGTAGCTGGCGTTGGGGCTAACAGCAGGTATGACATAATACAGCTGTTATATTTTATAACAAAATGTTAATCAGTTGTTTTATTTTAGATGAAAAGTTATTTTACTCATTGTTAATCCACTGTTCAAATCATACATTTAAAATATAAAGATAATGAGCAACATATTGGAAATGTGTTCAATACCTTTACAGTTCTGGGTGAAATAATTTTTAAGTGCTAAAAAATTTAGCTGAGCCTCAAGAGGATATCAGGGCAGATGATCAAAAGCATGGATAAGGATGCAAGTATTTAGGAAGAGAAGTAGTTTGGGGAGGGAATTTACTTGCTTTCATATCTCCTTTTCAAGTTCAAGTTTATTTGTCATCTGATT
Source organism: Narcine bancroftii (assembly GCF_036971445.1). Classification (NCBI taxonomy): domain Eukaryota; kingdom Metazoa; phylum Chordata; class Chondrichthyes; order Torpediniformes; family Narcinidae; genus Narcine; species Narcine bancroftii. The sequence goes on from NC_091469.1 coordinate 434,585,018, forward strand.
GTTCCATACAACTTGACAAAATATTCTTCTTCAGTGCAAACCATGGATACAGACACTGTACACATACAGACAAATGATACATATGCACACCTACTGGGCATATGCAGAGAAAAATTATATATGAAAATAAATATTCTTTATAAAGAGTGGAGTTGTTTTCGCAGTACTTCTCTGTATCTTTTTCCCGACGGGAGTAGCTGGAGAATGCTGAATGTGGGGTGGTAGGGGACTCCCTGATTTTGCAAGCCCTCTTTAAACAATGATCCCTGTAAATTACATTGATGGTGGGAAGACACGGTGACCCCAATGATGTTCTCTGCCACTTTTATGGTACTGCGGATTGACCTTCGATCTGATGCTCTACAGCAACTGTACCACACTGTGATGCAGCCGGCTAAGATGATCTGCCTTGAGCTCCTGTAGAAAGTTGACAGAATGGTGGCTGGTAGCCTTGCCTGCCTCATCCTTCTAAGGAAATGCAGTCGCTGTTGTGCCTTCTTGACGAATGAAGAGATGTATGTGTCCAGGATAGATCATTTCTTAAGTCGACTTTTTAAATTTTTTTTTTTATTTTTCACACTATGAACTATACTGACCAAAATGCACACAAACATTTCCCTCTTGAATATACACAATGTCATTTTCTCCCCTTTTTCCCCCTCCCTTCCCTCCCTCCTTAACCCCCTCCCCCTCACTCACTCAACATTCAACATATTTGATACATTAAACCCATTAAATAATGTCATCACACAATGAAAATAAACAAGAAATTTGTGTCATCTACTTTTACATACTGGGTCAGTTCATTTCGACTTCTTCTGTCATTTTAGGCGGTGGAGGTTCGCGGTAGGACTTCTTTGTTGTGTTCCATGTACGGTTCCCAAATTTGTTCGAATACTGTGATGTTATTTCTTAAGTTATATGTTATTTTTTCCAATGGAATACATTTATCCATTTCTATGTACCATTGCTGTATTCTCAGGCTATCTTCTAATTTCCAGGTTGACATAAAACATTTTTTTGCTACAGCTAGGGCTATCATAAATTTCTTAAGTGGACTTCGATGAATGTTTTTCTCTCCACTACTGAGCTATTAATGAATAGTAGAAGGTGTTTGTCCCTGATCCTCCTGATGTCCACAATCATCTCCTTTGCTTTGTCCATGTTGAGACTCTCATTGTTGACTCTAGATTTTCCACCTCTTTGTATTTTGACTTCTTGTTGCTGATGAGCCCAACAACGTGGTGACTTCTGCAAACTTGGTGTCTCTGTTGGAGCTGGAGCTGGATTCAAGTTTAGCATCAAATTTTGTTTAACATACTTAAATGAGAGAATTGGAACATTTTACAATCATTATGATCCTATGTGAAAGCAAGATTATTTTTATTGTACTGTATATGAATAAAAATTCTTGCTTTTGTCATATCTGTATTCTTCTGAAACTGGATACCAATTGGAAACACCTCAAGACACTGGAAAAATGCCAACAAAAGACATCTCTGAAAAATCCTCCAAATTCATGGATAAGTGAATCCCGAGCCGCAAATTTCTAATTGAAATGATCCCCATGGCCTTAGGCATGCCATTTTATTCAGATTTTTGAAACAGAGGCTCTATTCTCCATAATTGGCTTAGTATAAGGAAGCAGTGGGTAGTTGTCAGAGGGTATTTGTCTGACTGGAAGTCTGTAACCATTGGTGTATCATGGGGATCAATGTGGGAACTATTATTGATTGATAAATCACTTTGATAATTTTGGTGGATTGATTAGTAAGTTTGCTAATGGTGGGGCAAACTTGATGGGCTGAATAACCTATTTCTAATCCTGTCTTATAGTGTGTTGGCCTTCAGGTTTAATGATGTAAAAATTAATAGAGCACTTGATAGTGAAGAACATTATGAAAGGATACAGAGGGATTTGGATCAGTCGATGGTGGGGTAGGGTGAGCTGCCAGAGAAAGTGATAGAGGCAGATACCGTTATTGTTTAAAAGGTATTTGGACATGCAGTTGGGTAGGAAATGAATTGAGGCATATGGGCCTTCTGGTGGCAAATGGCTTGAGTGCAGGAAGGCATAATGGTCAGCGTTGACAATTTTGGCTGTCAGGCCAGTTTCTGACAATGGCAATGTGAATAAAGATAAAGATTTGACAATATTTAACAAATGTTCCATTTGTTTAGTCTACATTTGTTTCTTTGTGTTTAAAAACAATGGAACTGAGCCAAAGGAATTTCAGGTAAAGGATACACATGCAAGACTAAAAGAAAATCCTTTAACTGGTCATTAAGTTACAATGGATATATTTGGGTTAAAAAATGCATATAATCCTTCATTTCTTTGACAATGCATGATTGACATTCAATTGCATCAATTCCTTGAAACAAAGTATTGTTGTTTGTTTACAGAATGAGAATGTGACTTTCTCCATTCCTAATTAACTCCAAGATTATTTTGCAGAATGTACTTGATTTAAATTACTTGGTTGCTGTGATGAGACAATAATTAAAACAAGTAATGAGCAAGATGAGAGGGAAAATTTGTTAGTCATTTTGTGTTTTCATAAATAAAAAGTTCCACAAAAGATCATAAATATTATAGCCTGTCCAAAATGCATTAAATAAAGGGATATATGAGTACAAAAATGTCTGTAAATGGGTTTCTTCATTAGTAAGCTTATAACTTTTGTTTATTTTTCACATTATGTCTGGTACATTGAGAAGGGTTATTTTACGGGCAGTCAAACTAATCAACTCTAACTCTCAAACAACCTTATCAAGTAAAAGAGCAAGAGCTCAATCAGAGTGTAGACTAACAATGAAAAACAAGATTAATTATTAGCAAGCAAAGGTAGCATAAGATCACTGTTGTGGGGTTCATTAAGGACCCTGATGGCTGCAAGGAAGAAACTGTCTTTAACCCTGTTGGCGTTCAATTCAACACTTTTGAACCATCCCTAATGGAAGGAGGGAGAAGAGTGTTTGTTCAGAGTATGATAGGTACTTCTGTATGTTGAGAGAAACACGATAGGCTGAAGATGCTATGATTGTAGTAAAAACACCAAAATGCTCGAGGAACTTGGCTGGTTTATTCAGCATCAATAGGAGACAAATATATATTGCCAGTGTTTCAGGCCTGAGCGCTTCTTCAAGGAAAAATCAGAAAAGATGTATCGGAACGTCTCAGAATTCAAACAATGGGGGAGGAATCCAAACCAACAAAAGGTGTTAATTGGATGTGATATGGGTCTAGGTGGACAGGGAAAGCAAGGGAGTGGGGGATTTAACAAAAGCCAGACCAACTCATCAACTCCCACAGCTACCTCTTCCCACCCTGTCCCCTGTAAGGATTCCATTCCATTCCATTCTCTCAATTTCTCTGTCTCCATCACATCTGCACCCAGAATGAAGACTTCCAAGCCAGATCATCAGAGATGTCCTTCTTCAAACAACATGGCTTTCCCTCTACCACCATCAACTTAGTACTCATCTGCCTATCGTCCTTTACCTGCACATCTGCGCTTCTTCAAGGAAAAATCAGAAAAGATGTATCAGAAAGTCACGTGCAACAATGACTGGATTCCTCGTCTTCACCTATTTCCCAACCAGCATCCTCATCCAACACATCCTCCTCTGCCATTTCTGCACCTAATACATGATCCCACCACTAGATACATATTCCCCTCTCTGCCTCTGGCAGGGACTGCTCCACTCCTTCCTCCCCACCAATCATTCCCTTGGGACCTAACCCTGTGACCACAGGAGATACTCTAATTGTGCCACACCTCCTCCCTCCTTCCAAGTGAAGCAGTGTTTCACATGAATCTGCAGGGGTCATCTACTGCATCTGGTGCTCCTGCTGTGGCCTCCTCTACATTGGAGAGACTGGACACAGACTGGGAGATTGCTTTGTTGAGCACCTTGGCTCTATCCATCGCAATAGCATAAATCTTCCAGTGGCCACCCATTTCAATTCTCCATGTCCATGGTCTCATATACTGCCAGACCGAGACCACCTGTAAATTGCAGGAACACCTACAACTGATGGCATTAATAGCAACTTCTCTGGCTTTCATTAAATTTCCCCCCCCCCATCTCTCCATTGCACAGACCCCTTGTCTCCTTTTGCACAGACATGATAAATTCCACCTAGACCCTTATTACATCCAATTAACACCTTTTGTTGTTTGTATTCCTCCCCCAATGAATTCTGAGACTTCCTAATATATCCTGCTTCTGACTTTTCCGATTTTTTTTCCTTGAAGAGCTCAAGTCTGAAATGACAGCAATATATATTTGTCTTCTATAGTTGCTGAATGAACCAGCTGAGTTCCTCCAGCATTTTGGTGTTTTTACTTCTGTATGTTGGTCGTCTTTCCTCAGCAGTGGATGATGTAGAAGTAGTCCATGGAGAGGAGGGAAGTTTGCATGATGTTCTGAGTTGTATTCATCACCTTCTGCAACTTTTTCTGATACTTAGCAAAGCGGCCCCTGTACCATGCTATTATGCAACCAGCAAGTATGTTATATGTTGAAGGACATGGGTGATATGCCATACTTCCTTTATCTTCTAATGCAGGGGTGTAGTTAAGAATACTGAGAAGTGCAAAGATTGCCAATTTTGAAGGGTTGAATACAGGTCTACCCCGCTTTACGAAAGTAGAGCATTCCTATGAAACATTTTATAAGCCAAATTGTGTAAAGCGAAAACCCATTCAAATTTCTTTTGGTCAGCGAACAAAGTTTCTTTGTAAAAGGAAATTTGCATAAAGTGAGTATTCATAAAGGGGGTTATGAATTATCTAACTATGTCTTCCTCATCTTCAGCGTTCAATCGCTAAAAGGTGCAAAGGGAAAAGACTGTGCAATTTATGCCCCAATTGGAATTTCAATCACTGGTGATAATGGGAAAATAATAGGTAAGATATTCTTTGTTAACATCGATTAAAGCTTATGTTTTCTAAGTTGTCCAATTGCTTATTAGAATGTTAAATTAGCCTTTACAAATTCTCACCACGCATTTTCATCTGAACTCTGCTACTATAATTACCATATTGAATGGCTTGACTTGAATTGCAAGTAAATTCATGTTTTTTTTAACCCCAAAGTATAACGCACGAATTTCACATCCTGTAACTGAAGAAGGACTTCACTTAAAATGAGGCAGCTCATGCTTGTGGTCAATCAATAAAAGAATTTACTAGGTAACATATGTTATCCAATTGGTAAAATGGCAAGTTAGTAGAGCAAAACTCCAGTAAGCCCAGTACCTACGAGACTTTGGTTGTGTTAAATAAGCAAACTTTTGGATTATGGAACTCCAGATACACTTTTCACTTTTTTTATTTTCAGTGAGCCTGGATGGTTTAAATGGTGTGGGAAATATACAGACAGGAGAGAAACATGAAATTCTGCAAGTGCTGTGATTGTAGTAAAAACACAGAAATACTAGAGGAATTCAGCAAGTCTGGCAGCATCCATAGGAGGTAAAGATGTATTACCTATGTTTTAGGCCTGAACCCTTCTTTAAGGTATAAGAGAAAAACAGGAAGGCATCTGAATAATGACTGGAGAGAGAAAGGGGGAAGAATGGGAGGGGAGGAGTGCAGACCAAAAGGTGTTAATTTGATATAATAAGAAGAAAAGTGAGAATTGATTCTGACTCTGTGAAAGGAGACAGAAGGAAAAGGGAAGAGAGAGTGAGAAAGACAAAGCTGGGGGGAAAGGCGATTGGGGAAAAAGGTGGGGGGGGGGATGGATAGTTTAACAGAAACCCGAGAAGTCAATTTTAATGCCATATGGTTAGAGGGTGCCCAGACAGAAGATGAGGTGTTATTCCTCCAATTTGTGGGTGGTCTGTGTCTGGCAGTGTGTGAGATCATGAACAGACATGTTAGCAAGAGAATGGGATGGGAAAATGAAATGGGTGGACACAGAGATCCACGCTCTTGTGCCAGAGCTCAGGTGCTCAACAAAGCGATCTCCCAGTCTGCCTAGTCTCCGATGTAGAGACAACAAACGGGAGCACCAGATGCAGTAGATGACCCCTGAAGATTCACAAATGAAGTGCTACTTCACTGTGAAGGACTGTTTGGGGCTCCAAATAGTGGTGAGGGAGGAGGTAGGGGCACAAGTGGAGGATCTCCTGCAGTCACAGAGGTATGGGCCAAGGGTATGATTAGTGGGGAGAGAGGAGTGGATAAGGGAGTCACAGAGGGAATGGTCCCTGCAGCGTGGAGAGGGAATACAAGTCTGGTGGTGGAAATGGAGGAGGAGGATATGTTGGATGTGGAGGCTGGTGGGGTGGTTGATGAGGACAAGGGGAATCCAGTCCTTGATGCGTGAGGGGGTGGAGGGGGCCAGGACAGATCTGCAGGTAATGGAAGATATGTGAGTGAGGGCTGAGTTGATGGAGGTAGAGGGAAAGTCACAATGTGCAGATATTCTGGCTGCATATCTAACTTTTCTGACCACCTCATCTTGACCTCTATTCAGTTCTTGCTGGACACCTAGCCTAATCCCTTTACAGACATCAGCCTGAGCCACATTCTGGATCCTGGGTCTGAACACACTCCATTTGCACTCTGAACTTGTGGTTCACATTCCAGGCTGAAGATAGGGCCAGATGCAGAGCCATCAGGATTTCTGAACAATCAGATGCTGTATTATCAGAGTTTTTCTGCAATTTACTTTCTGGAATATGTGCTTTATTTAGTAAATGGGTTCTCTATATTTTCTTTCACTAAAACTATCTTGCATTTTACCATTATTAACTTTGCCAGCACACTTTTTTTTCCTGGCTTTAGAATTTCTTCATGTGCAATAGAAGGTGGAGGAGCAGAGACATTTTGGGAGGGAGCTGCATACTTTAAGGAGTAGACAGTTAAATAGTGAAATGACAATCATGGGTGAAGAAATTTAGGCAATGACATGAGATGGACTGCAAAGATGCATTCATCAGGCTGCTCTTTATTGACTACAGTTCGGCATTCAACACCATCATCCCTTTAAAACTAATCAGCAAACATCAATACCCCACTGTGCAGTTGAATCCTAGATTTCCTCATGTCCAAACCCAATCAGTGCAGTTTGGAAAGAACATCTGAATAATCTCCATCAGTGCCAGAGCATCACAGGGTTGTAAACTTAGCCCCAGCTCTACTCGCTCTACACTGATGACTATGTGGCTTGGAAGAACACCACCATTTACAAATTTGCTAATGAAATCATCCCAGCAGACTATAGATATATTATAAATAAAAAGGGCAATAAATTAGCATATAGGAGAGAGATTGAAAATAGCCAAAGTGAAGTAAAATACAATCAATATTTCGGCCCTGAACTCTTCAACAGGAGGTCACTGCAATTTTAAATCAACTTTAAAGAATTATTGAAGACCCCCAACATCCATTACACATCATCTTCAACCTGCTACCATCAGGTAGGAGCATCAAAATCACGAGAGCCAGGCTGGGAAATAGCTTATTCCCACATTTTGTGGGATTTGTGGAGTTCACTTAAATTGGTGCGGACTAGAAGGGCCGACATGGCCTGTTTCCGTACTGTAATTGTTATATGGTTATATGTTATATAACCACACTCCTGTTCGGCTCCGAATCATGGGTCCTCTACCGGCACCACCTATGGCTCCTAGAACGCTTCCACCAGCGTTGTCTCCGCTCCATCCTCAACATCCATTGGAGCGCTCACACCCCTAACGTCGAGGTACTCGAGATGGCAGAGGTCGACAGCATCGAGTCCACGCTGCTGAAGATCCAGCTGCGCTGGATGGGTCACGTCTCCAGAATGGAGGACCATCGCCTTCCCAAGATCGTATTATATGGCGAGCTCTCCACTGGCCACCGTGACAGAGGTGCACCAAAGAAAAGGTACAAGGCCTGCCTAAAGAAATCTCTTGGTGCCTGCCACATTGACCACCGCCAGTGGGCTGATAACGCCTCAAACCGTGCATCTTGGCGCCTCACAGTTTGGCGGGCAGCAGCCTCCTTTGAAGAAGACCGCAGAGCCCACCTCACTGACAAAAGGCAAAGGAGGAAAAACCCAACACCCAACCCCAACCAACCAATTTTCCCTTGCAACCGCTGCAATCGTGTCTGCCTGTCCCGCATCGGACTGGTCAGCCACAAACGAGCCTGCAGCTGACGTGGACTTTTTTACCCCCTCCATAAATCTTCGTCCGCGAAGCCAAGCCAAAGAAAGAAAGAAGATATGTTATATGACTGAATGGTGTTCCAACAACAACCTCGTACTCAATGTTTCCAAGACCAAGAAGCTGATTGTAGACTAAAGAAAGGGAAAACAAGAGATGTACAATCCATTGATCATTGAGGGATGAGAGAACGAGAGGGTGAGCAAATTTAAGTTATTGGTAGTCACTGTCTTGGAGGGTCTTTCCTGGACTAATCATACTAATGCCATTGTGAAGAAAGCACATCAGTGCCTCCACAATCTCAGCACTTTGCGGAGGTTTGGTATGTTACTGTAAACCTTGGTAAACTTCTACAGATGTGTAATGGGAAGTGTGCTGACCAACTGTTTCATGGTCTGGTTGGGAGCAAAAGGAAGTGGACTCACCCCAATACATAGCCCTGAACTGCTCAGGCCTGAAATGTTGGTTAGAGATCTTTATCTCCTATGACCACTGCCAGACTTGTTGAGTTCCTCCAACATTTTTAATGTTTTTAATACAATTACAGCGTCTATAGAATTTCATGTTTTACTTTCTCTAGAGATTGTGGATGCTTTGTTTTATCATCTTCTAATCGTTTGTTGTTAACAGTTAGAAAATGCTGGAAGTTGTAATGAAGGATGTAATAGCAAGATAGGAAATAATATGATTATGCAGAGTCAATATCTATTTATAAAAGGGAAAATATGTTTTTACAGGAGTTCTTGAGGATGTTTCTAGTTGTGCAGATGAGGAGGAATCAGTGGATGTAGTACATTTGGATTTTTGGGAAGCTTTCAGTGAGGTCCCACAGATGATCAAATTTAGAACACATAACATTGGGGATAATATACTAGAGTCATTTGAGAATTGGTTATCTTGTAGATAGCAAAGTGTAAGCATAAAGAATTGATGTTTTTTCCCCAACTATGCTCAATTAATAGTTTGTTGATAACATTTCCAAGTTTGATCTATTCCAAGTTTGCTGATGACATGAAACTAAATGGGAAAATGAACATTGAACATTTCAGAACAGGAAGAGGCCCTTTGGCCTATGATGTTGGTGCCAACCATGATGCCAATCTAAATGAATCCAATCTGCCAGCACACAGTCTATATCCTTCTGTTCCCTGACAAATCATGTGCCAGGTTGCATGCTTCTTAAATGTTGCTACTATATCAGCTTTCACCTCCCCTGGCAGCATATACCATTTCTTTTTTAAAGAAAAGCCTCACAAATCTCTTCCCCCTCTAACTTCATACCCTCTTTTATTGGGCAGTATGGTTAGTGTAGTGGTTAGCGCTAGCGACCCAGTTTCAAATCCGGTGCTGTCTGTAAGGACTTTGTATGTTTTCCCCGTATCTCTGTGGGATTTCCCCAGGAGTTCTGGTTTCCTCCAAGACTCTGACTTTGTCTCTCATAATTTTATATAATTTAGTCAGGCTTCAATGCTCCAGAGAAAACAATCCAAGTTTGTCTGACCTCTGCTTGGAGCTTATACCGTCTGTTGCAGACAACATGCAGGTGATCCTCTTTTGCACCCTCTCCAAAGCCTCCACATCTTTCCTGTAATACAGTGACCAGAACTGTACTCTATACTCCATATGTAGCCTAGCCCAAGTATTATAGAGCTGCAGCTTGACTTCCTTTACTGGCACACAGTGGCTAGTGTGCATCATCTGCAAAGCATACTGCATTTACTTGTTTAGACTACCTGACCTTCCCTGCCAAATTCAATTATCACTACAAAAGAAGAGGACTTTGTGCACATGAGCATAGATCACTTGCATTTTCCTTTCCAGAATGCACATTGACCTGGCTTGAAAATTTATTGGAAATCATTCATCATCACTTGGTCTTGCATGTAATTTCATCTTGAACATCCCCGTGGGAATTTCATCTAACGTTTGCAAAAATTCAAGAAGTTTGCTGCTATTTTAAGGACAGTTGTGAATAAATAGTTGGCCTGCTCATAATGCTCAAATCTTGAAAAAATGAATTAATTAAAATATTCCCACAATCATGGATTTAATTAAAAAACACCTTTGATCTGTATACTTTTGTTTATTTTATTTATTAAGTCAAGAGGGAATCTTTATTGCTTCTCTTTAAGATTCATTTTCTTACCTTTAAGTTACAATCTTTTTTTAATTTCATTTAATTTTTTTTACGTTTTCCATCATGGTGTATATCTTGCAAAGAAGGTAGGCAGGGAACATTGTTTCTGATCAGTCTTTCTGGAGTCAGTACTGGAGTATGGATATAGCCGCCTTGCCTGTAGAATTTTGAGGGAAAGCGCCTTTTACCTTGTCCTAAAAAATTTGGTTGCTATTAATGTTTATTCATGCAGTTTAATTTTATTTGTTCATAGGAGATGGATGTTCCACCAATTACCTCCATAGTTTGATTGTGGTTGTGAGATCAGTGAGCATTTTTTTTTTCAATAGTTACAATTGCTATTTTAAAAACCTGAAGTTATTTTTCTTCTCTAGGTGATCTAAACCAAAAAGGGGATAAGTTACTTGTAGCCCAGGGTGGTCGTGGAGGGTCATTTAAGACTAATTTTCTGCCTTCTAAGGGCCAAGCTGGAATCATAAGATTGGATCTGAAGCTGGTAGCTGATGTAGGATTGGTTGGGTAAGTTGAAATTTTTTTTTTGCCAATATATTCACTGTAACTAAGGAAACAATGATCTTAATAGCAAATAAAAGCTTCCATGAATTCCTTGAATGGGATACTAGTTATTCTAATTTTGGTGTTCATCTTGATCTTCCACTTCATAATCTGTCCTTTGTAATCACTGAAATAATTAAAAGGCTGGTGTGTGTTTAAGTTAAGCTATCCATAGAAAAAAATTGCATCACACAGTGTTAGTAATAAATAGGACACAGAAAATGTTACTTAATGGGATTATTAGTTCAAGTTTATTAAGTTCAAGCTTGAGTTTATTATCAACTTGTACATAAACCTGACGAAGCAGCATCCCTCCAGACCATGGTGCATGCACAAAAACCTATAATACACAGAACATAAAGATCTCGTGAATAAATCAAAATAAAAGTATTAATATTTGGGATTATTTTAAGCAATTACAGGATGTGGGAAGAAGCTATTCCCCAGCCTGGCAGTTCTGATTTTTGATGTTCTTCTACCACCTTGTTGATGATAGTGGGTTGAAAATACAGTGCACTATCTGGAAAAGATCTTTTATAAATTCTTGATAGAGGGCGCTTCCAGTTAGTGTTGTCTGTAGAGGAAAGGGATCCTCTCGGCAGTTTTAATGATCCTCTATATAGATTTCCAATCTGATGCTTTGCAGCTCCCATACCACACAATGGTGAGTTGGACAAGACACTCAGTTATGCTCTTGTAAAAGGTTATCAAGATGGGGATCGGTAGCCTTGCCCTGCTCTCTCTCTTTAGGAAGTGTAAGTGCTGTTTTGCCTTCTTAACTAAGGAGGTGTGAGTCCAGGATATGTCATCCCTTGAATGAATGCCAAGGAACTGTGTGCTTTCTACTCTTTCCATGACAGAATCATTGATGTGTAGTGGAAAATGGCTGACCTTCTTCCTCCTGAAGTCCACAATCGTCTCTTTTTGTCTTGTCCACATTGAGACTTGGATTGTTGTTCTTGCACCATTTTATGAGCCATTCAACCTCCTTTCTGTAATGCGACATGTCATTATTACTGATGAGTCCAGCTACTGTTGTATCATCTGCATATTTGATGATTCTGTTGGAACTGAATATGGCAGTGCAGTCATGAGTTGGTCACGTGAACAGTAGCAAGCTGAGCATACAGCACTGAGATGTGCCAGTGCTCAGCGCGACGGGGCTTCAGGTTTTGCTGCCAACCAGGACAGTATGTGGTCTTTCTGTCAAGAAGTCCAGAATCCATTTGAAGAGGGATGATGAGTCTCAGGTGGGCCAGGACAGAGGGAGAGTTAAGGCTATTGCATCATCTGTGGTCCGGTTTAGATGGTCGGCAAGCTGGAATGGGTCCAAAGTCACTGGAAGGTGAGCTTTGATATGTTCCTTTATAAGCTGCTCAAAGCGCTTCATGTTCTTAGATATTTGTGCCAAGAGGCAGTAGTCGTTCTATCCAGTCGTCACTTTCTTGGGCACCAGGATGATGGTGGCAGTGGACTGCTGCAGTGAGATGTTGGAGATGTCTGTTACAACCTCTGTCAGCTAGGCCACCCCGACCTCCTCACCACTTCTTGTGGGTTCGCCCTGGATAAGATCTGTTCTTCAGGGGGAGATGAGACCTTCTTTGACGGCACCTATTTCTCATCAACTTGTCAGGAAGGAGCACAACATTGTTGTTGATAGGGTGGTTGTTGAAGAGTTGTTTGCCCACTTTGAGTGTATAGAACAATAGGTTATGCTCCTTGGGAAAGGAAAGACCGATTAGCAGTTACTTTAGAGTTTTAAATTTGGAATACTGTTTCCCAGAGGCTTGCGTTACTCAATCATTGTGTATTTTGAAGATGGAATTGATTAGATGTTTGTACTATTAAGTATTAGGAAGGAGAAGAAAGGTAAAAGATCAACTTTCACATTAAATGGCAATCATTATTGAGGGACCATCTAGACCAGCCATTCTTAACAGGGGCCATACTTCCCCTCCCCCAAAAATGGGGGCCACAACACATAAAGGAGAGCCAACAGACTGAAATTCTAAAAAAAAAATTAAGAAGTCAGTAGGAAAGAGGTACAGAAGAAACCAGCTGCTTCATAGTGAAGGGAGCCCATAAACTGAGCAGAGTCTGAAGAATAGCCAAAAAAAGGTTTGGAATGGCTAATCTAGACAACTATTCTGTTTCTTACATGGCCTGTTTCCGTACTGTAATTGTTATATGGTTATATGGTTATATGGTTATGTTCCTTTCAAGAATTATTTCTTTCTTTGGGTTTAGATCACATTTTTTATTATCCAGTGCACAACTACTGCTTTTCAAAAAAATGTTATTTACACAATTCTATGTTCAATTGCCTCCTAATCTTCAGAAATGTATTATTGGCTGCAAAGCAATAGAGGTATATGATGGCAGATCATAATAGTGGAGGGTATTTCAGATTGAGCACCTTTTATTAGCAGTGAAACACTAATTGGTGCTGGATCCATTTTTGTTTGTCATATATTAGCAAGTTGGATGAGAATACAAACACATGGTTAGTAAATTTTCAAATGACACCAAATTCAGTGATAGAATGTAGATCAATAGGAAGTTTGGGAAGTTAAACCAGTGCAGGACTAGAACAGTAAATGACGGCTCTGAAGAATGTTGTAGGACAGAAAGACCAAGTTCTCTGAAAATGGTGACAGGTTGGTTCGGGCATTAAGTACAAGAATTGGGATGTTGAGTTACAACTGTACAAGACATTGCTGAGACCATACTAGAGGGCCTGACTTTTAAGTAGAGACTGGATAGATTTGGATTACTTTTCCTTGGAGCATTGGAGACTGAGGGTTATAGAAAATCATGAGGGACAAGATAATCATGATGGGGTGGCATAGTTAGTGGAGTTGTTAGCGCAACACTGTTACACTGCCAGGACTCGGGTTTGAATCCAGTGCTGTCTGAAAGGAGTTTGTATGTTCTCTCTGTGTCTGTTTCCTCTGGATGTTTCCTCCCAACCTTCAAAAGGTACGGGGGTTATAGGTAAATTGGGTGTAATTGGGAGGCACGGGCTCCTGGGCGGGAAGGACCTATTACCATACTGAATTCATTAGGTGAATGGCTACGGTCTATTTCACAGGATAGGGGAGTCTAAAACTAGAGGGCATAGATTTAAAATGAAAGATCTAGAGCAGTGCTTTTTAAACTGCCCCCTCTTTCCAATATTTTTATTTTGTGTGTGTGTATATGTGTATATATATATATATCTATATATATATATAGATATATATATATCTATATATATATCTATATATATCTATATATATATATAGATATATATATAGATATATATAAAATACTAACAACGTAAACATATTAACAAAAGCTGAAAGAGACAAAAAAAAACCAAATTATACATAAAACAAAAACTATTCCATTAATCTAACCCTTCCCTTGTGAAGTTATGATAAAACATATGTCCATTAATGCATGATAGAAAGGACAACCAAACTGTAAAATGGGATCCAATAATCTTATAAATTCTGAAAATGATTAAGGAAAGGACCCCATCAATTTAGAAAATTAACAATCATTATATTAGTAGAGCATCTAATTTTTTCCAGAGTCAAGCATGCCATCACATCAGATAACCATTGAGGGACAGCATCCTTCCATTTCATAAGTATAGCTCTTCTGGCAATACTAAAACCAAAGGCAATTACATGGGATTGTGGCCCAGATAAATTTAAATCAGCTGACTTGCTTATTCCAAAAACCTTGTTCCTAAAACCTTTTTTTGATTTGCTCAATTCTATTATTTCTTTCTTTGGAGAAATGAATGCCCTCATCTTAATAAAACTTTCCTTCAAAATCCTAAAGAGAAAGGGGGATTGGGATTGCCTAAATTTAGATTATATTATTTGGCAGCTAATATTAGATACAGTACATTAATTTTTGGATTCATCATAAGGTCAGACAGGATGTTGTTAGTTGGATTAATTAAGAAATTGATTCTACCAAGAAGTATTCCCTTTTTTTGATAGTTTGGGCTCCGTTACCCTTTTCTGCCTCTGATTAACTGATACTTTTGTTGTTAAATGTTTGTTGAGGATTTGGTTTCAATTTAGAAAAAAATTTGGATGCCATAGATTTTTATTAACTGGTCCTTTTTAGCTAATTCCTTTTTTAAAAACTTTGGTACAAGATTTTGTTAATGGTCAGAGTTTGGTAACCAATCTTTCCAAGATCTCTTTATTGACCAAAATAACTAAACATAATTTTTTCAGATATTTACAAACTGCCCCTAAACTCACATTCCACTTTAAGCAATCCCTATGCCAAAGTGCTCTGTGATTAGTAAGAAAACTACTAAATAGTAGTTTGAAAACTACTATTTTAACCATACCTAATTGACTCATTGTGTGCACGGTTTCTTAAGTCCAAAGGAAATGGAGCAGTGACAACTTTTCTCAAGCAAAATATTTCAGAAACTATTGGGTCTAGAGCAGTGGTTCTCAACCTTCCTTTCCTACTCACAAAACATCATATGTAATCCCTTACTAATCACAGAGCAGTTATGGCATGGGGATTGCTTAAGATGGAATGTGAGTTTAGTGAGGGAATTTGAAAACCATTGATCAATTTGGCCCGCGATATAATTATATTTGGCCCGCAAGATCAGATTAAATATATATTAGAGTTGGCCCGCTGGCCGCTGCGCCAGTATATCGCATGCACACTGAAGGTGAAAATGAAGACGCCGGAGGTGTGGAGGGATCTCAGAGTCCTGAATCCCGGGGATCAGAGCGCCGCACTCAGCCCGCCCGGCTCCCGGACACACAGACGCAGCTGGAGTTGGGGACCATCCTCGCTGGGTCTGCACTTCAGCGGCGACGCCGGATCGAACGTCTCGTTGGCGATGCCTTCCCCCTCGCTCCGTGCGCGGCGGA
This sequence comes from Narcine bancroftii, assembly GCF_036971445.1. Taxonomy (NCBI): domain Eukaryota; kingdom Metazoa; phylum Chordata; class Chondrichthyes; order Torpediniformes; family Narcinidae; genus Narcine; species Narcine bancroftii. Next base: position 434,600,778 of record NC_091469.1, read on the forward strand.
CCCTGCCTCCCGCTCCTTTTGTTGGAGACAAGCCCAGCGCCGTGAGATCGCAGTTTAATCCCTCTCCAACCATGGAAGGGGGGTGGGAGCAACGCGCTCTTCTCAGCCAATTCCTCCACCGCCCCGGATGCCAGCGTTTCAACGGGGGGTTCGGGTGCCTTCGTCAGGCGACCGACCTGTTGGTCCAAGACAAGGGAGAGGGTACAAACTCCACACAGACAGCACCTGAACTCGGGTGAACGTGGAGCTGCGACCCCACATTCCACATCAGGACTGTGTGTAAGATTGGGAGCAGTGAGACGGAAGCTTATTTTGTTCCTGTGATTTAAGCCTTTCTTGGGGTGGGGGGGGGGTCCTTCTCTGACCACTTGCCTAACAATTAACCTAATCAGATGTGGAGTTACCACAATACAACAGTTCTCAACCTTTTTCTTTCCACTCGCGTCCCTGTGCCATTGGTGCTCTGTGATTAGTAAGGGATTGCTTAAGGTGGTCTGTGGGTGGAAAGAAAAAGTTTGAAGACCACTGCTTTAATCATCCCTCATTGACTTGTCATGTGCACGGTTTCAGAACGCTAAAGGAAATGGGCCAATGACAATGAAAGAGTTTATCCAAAACTATTATTAAACATTTATTTTAATAAGAAAAAGTTTAACATTACATATGTTGAAAGAAGAGAAAACATGCAGATGTTGTTGAAAATTTTCAATAAATATTTAGTTCGGCCCTCGACTTAGTCCAAGTTTTTAATTTTGGCCCTCCTTGAATTTGAGTTTGACACCCCTGATCTAGAGGAACAATTTTTTTCACCATCAGGGTGGTGGGTATGTGGATCAAGCTTCCAGGAAAGTGGTAGAGGCAAGTGCAATTACAATGTTTAAAAGACATATGGATGGGTACATGGATAGGAGACAATTAAAGGGAAAGGGGACAAACACAAGCAAATGGGGCGAGATCAGGTAGGCAACTTGGACGTTATGGACAAATGCCTTTCTCGGTGCTGTATAGTTCTGTGACTATGATTAATTTCTACAGATTGTTAAAGAATTGACCAAAACAACCCTTCCTGTAGGAAAGCAGATTTCCAACATCATCTGCTTGTGCCTGCAATACAGAAGTTGACATCAAATTTCCTCCATTATAATTGTAAACGAATGTTTTTTTTCCTCTAAATGATGAAATCATATATGATTCTTGTATACGTTGTACACTTGAATAGTGTTCGCAATGGTGAGGATTCTCTTTTCAAAATGTTAATGTAGAAGGTTGAAAGATACTAGATTGAAGGACAGGACCTACAGGATTTTGATCTCAGGATTGCTACCTATGCAACATGGTAGTGAGATTAGAGATAGGAGGAGAATGTAACCTAACTCGTAGCTAAAGACATGATGCAGGAAGGAGAGCTTCAGGTTTCTGGATCATTGAGCTCTCTTCCAATAAAGGAGGGACCTGTTCCAATGGGTTGGCATCTGAACTGGAGGGGGATTAATATCTTAGCAGGAAGGTTCTGCTCTGGTGAATTTAAACAAGATTTGCAGGGGGATGGGAATGAGAGTGCCAGATAGAAAGAAGAAGGAAAAAATGATGTGAAAATTGCAGGTAACGTGAGAAGTCAACGGGTTGTACATGGTGGAAATGTTCTTAGGTGCATTTATTTCAGTTCAAAGAGTATCGTTAAAAAAAGCAGACAAGCTTAGAGTGTGGATTGGCTCATGAAATTATGATTTTGTGGCCATTGGTGAAACTTCGCTGCAGGAGGGGCAGGACTGGCAGCTCATGTTCCAGGCTTCTGTTGCCTCAGATACAATAGAACATAGGGAATAAAAGGGGGAGGAGTGGTATTGCTCATCAGGGAAAATACCACAGCTGTGCTCAGACAGGACAGAGCAGAGGATTCGTCCACTGAGGCTATGTGAGTGGAACTGAGGAACGGGAAAGGTATGACTACACTCAAGTGGTTGTATTATAGACTGTCCAATTAGAATTGGAGGAACAAATCTGTAAAGAGATAGCAAACATCTGCAGGAAACATAAGGTTGTGATAGTCAAAGATTTAAATTTTCCACATATTGACTAGGATTCCCATACCGTAAAAGGGCTGGATGTCTTGGAGTTTGTCAAGTGTGTTCAGGAAAGTTTTCTAAATCAATATATGTAGATACCAAGAGAGAGTGCAATACTGGATTCCCTATTAGGGAACGAGACAGGTCAGGTGACAGAAGTATGTGTGGAGGAACATTTTAGTCCAGTGATCATAATTCCATTAGTTTCAAGTTAATTATGGAGAAGGATAGGTCTGGGCCTTGGGTTTAGATTCTAAATTGGAGAAAGGCCAATTCTGAGAAAATGAGAAAGGATCTAAAATGCGTGGATTGGGATAAGTTGCTTTCAGGCAAGGATGTGCAAGGTAAATAGAGGGCCTTCAAAGGTGAAATTTTGAGAGTACAGAGTTTGCATGTTCCTGTCAGGATTAAAGGCAAGGTTAGCAAGCATAGCGAAACTTGGTTTTCGAGGGATATTGGAGATCTGGTTCAGAAGACGAGAGAAGTATATAACAGGTGTAGGCAGCATGGAGCAAATGAGGTACTTGAGGTTTTTCTTGCATTTTTATACTCCTCAATGAATAAATCAGGAAGGCTAAAAGAAGACATGAAGTTGCATCAGCAGACAATGTGAAGGAAAATCCAAAGGCTTTCTATAGGTACAGAATATCAAGAGCAAATTGATAGTAAGGAGCAAAATTGGTCCCCTTAAAGACCAGAGTGGTCAGCTTTGTATGGAGCCAAAAGAGATGGGGGAGATCTTCAGTGATTTTTTTTTCATCAGTATTCACTCAAGAAACTGGCACAGTCATGGGAAATAAGGAAAACAAGTAGTGAGGACATGGAACCTGTACAGGTTTAAGAGGAGAAAGTGTTTTCTGTCTGAAAGCAAATAAGGGTGGATAAATTCCCCAGAGCCTGACAAGATATTCCCTTGGACCTTAAGGGGGGCTAGCATAGAAATTGCAGGGGATTTGGCAGAAATATTTAAATTGCCCTTAGTCTCAGGTATGGTGCCAGAGGATTGGAAGGTAGATCATGTTGTTCCACTGTTTAAAAAAAGATCCAAAAGTATCCCTGAAAATTATCAGTAGAAGGTAAATTATTGAAGGTGTTCTAAGAGATTGATATGCAATTATTTTGATAGCCAGGAATTGATGAGGGATAGTCAACATGGCCTTGTGTGTGGTAGATCTTGTTTAACCAATCTTATAGAGTTTTTTGAGGTACCAGGTAAGTTGATGAAAGAAAGAGTGTGGATGTCATCTACATGGACTTTAGTAAGGCCTTTGACAAGATCCCACAAGAGGTTAGTCAGGAAGGCTCAGACACTAGGTATTCATGGTGAAGTAGAAAACTGAATTCAATAAATGGTTAGATGGGAGAAGCTAGAGAATAGTGGAGAATGATTGCTTCTCAGACTGGAGGCCTGTGACTAGTTGTGTGCCTCAGGGATTGGTGCTGTGACCATTGTTGTTTGTCATATACATGTATATCAATGATCTGGATGATTATCTGGTAAATTGGATCAACAAGTTTGAAGATGACACTAAAATTGGAGGTGTTCTGGACAATGAAGAAGGTTTTCAGAGCTTGCAGAGGGATCTGGACCAGCTGGAAAAATGGGTGGAAAAATGGCAGATGGAATTTAATGCAGACAAGTGTGAGGTGTTGCATTTTGGAAGGACAAACCAAGAAAGGACACACACGGTAAATGGTAGGGCACCGAGGTGTGCAGTAGAACAGGGGGATCTGGAAATTCAGATACGTAATCCAATGAAAGTGGTATCACAGGTTGTAAAGAGAGCTTTTGACATTCCTAAATCAATGTATTGAGTATGGGAGTTGGGATGTTATGATAAAGTTGTACAAGACATTGGTGAGACCAAATTTGGAGTATTGTGTGCAGTTTTGGTCATATAACTACAGGAAAAATATCAATGAGATAGAAAGAGTGCAGAGAAGATGCACGAGGATGTTGCCTGAACTTCAGGAACTGAATTACAGGGAAAGATTAAACAGGTTCGGACTTTATTCCTTGGAGTATAGAAGAATGAGGGGAGATTTGATAGAGGTATTTAAAATTATGAGGGGGATAGAAGAGTAAATGTAGATAAGTTTTTTTCCACTGAGAGGACATGGGTTAAAAGTGAAAGGGGAAAGGTTTAGGGGAACATGAGGGGGAACTTTTTCACTCAGAGTATGGAACAAGCTGTCTGCTGAAGTGGTGAATGTGGCTCAATTTTTAAACATTTGAGAAGAATTTTGACAGGTACATGGATGGGAGAGGTATGGAGGGCTATGGGCTGGGTGCAGGTCAATGAGATTAAGAAAAAAAAATGGTTCGTCACAGACTAGAAAGGGTAAAGGGGCCTGTTTCTGTACTGTAATGTTCTATGGTTCTGTGGTTCTAAATAATTTGCAAAATACAGTATAACTCCGATTATCGAAATGGTCAGGACCAGACCTATTTCAGATGACTGCATTTTTCAGATAACTGATCATTTTAAAAAAAAATAGCCAATAGCAACATGCAAATCACATGCAAAACAAACAGTGCCAGTGCCAGGGAAATGCGAATGCCTGTCCTGCTTCTGCCTCTGAGGCCACTCTCCTCGATGATGCTGGGACAAGGGATTCTTCCGACCACTTGCAGCTGTTCTATAGTGGCACACAGTTTGAGAGGGAGAGCTGGAGAGAAAAATTCACAGGGGTAGGTAAAGAAGAAATGGAAAGAGAGAGAGGAGGGAGTTACCTGAAACGAGGACAATCGTCGTTCTAATTTCATCTCAGGTGAATTTTTTTTCAATCTGTGAGGTCAGTTTTGCTCTGATAACTGAGGATTTCTGATTGTTTCGGATATCCTCATTTATCAGAAATATTTCAGAGACTGACAGATGTCACTTCCAGGTCCAAAAAAACTTCAGATAAATGAAGATTTTGGATAATCGAAGTTGTACTGTAGTCAAAATATGTGCCCTGAAACTGAAGTAGTAATACTTATTGAACTTTTAATTATTTAGTTTAATTTACTTGAAATAAATTCAATTCCGATCAGGTTTCATTAAATTCGGTCTTGTAAATCTTTTAAATCTGATGCTAACTTTAAATTTTGAAATTCTATACTCGATTGACTTTTGCAGATTTATTAAATCTTAATTGATTGTACTTCTTAAGTTAGACTTAAGTTGATACATTTTTCCTGTTAATTTCAGATTTCCAAATGCTGGGAAATCTACATTATTGAGTCAGTTATCTCACGCAAAGCCGAAAATTGGAGATTATCCATGTAAGTGCAAATTATTGAAGAGATTTATTTTGTATTTTTTTCCTCTAAATATTACCAGAGCCTGTCCTTTAAGACTTCCTCTTGCTGCTTTATCGAATCAGATGTGACTGAAGTTTTAATCATACTATTTCATTGATCCTTTGTATATAATACTCTAAAGTCAAAGGTAAAATGTAGACTCACTATTGCACAAATTAGATTTAACAAAATTAAAGTCTGATATTAAGCACAGAATGTGATTAAAATTAAAAAAATATATACATAACAAATAGATGCAAGGTATTGTTCTCTTTTCCATTTCCAGTACAATTCAGATTGTAGTTTACATAAAATATGTTGGTTGTTGGTGCAATGGAATCATCCACTGATGTGGTACAACATGAAAAGTAATTTATTTTAAGACTAAGTCACTCTCATAACTGACCTGTAATTAAAAACTGCAGAAGCTGGAAATTACAAATAGATATATACTCCAAAACGTCACAGGTAATTTAAAAAAAAATAGTGTCTTTGTTGAGACGGGTGATTCACAATCTAATCTTGATGATATGGAGAAGGGAGGACGGGATAGGATAGGGTTTTGGTGGATGTATATGCAAATGACAGTGTTATTTAGTTATAGGTAAGTATAATGTTACATATGGTTGCAGAACAAATGTTAAGCATACATTTACCATTCATGGTACAGAATTAGTGTATTGAGCAAGTGCACAGTGCATGAATTTAAGATAAATAACCAATGCCAAGATGTTTGTATAATCCACTATTTGAGGATGCCAAAGGAGGCACAGAATTCCAGATAAGGCCTCAGTTGTTTTCAGTTGAAGAACTTTATAGCATTTTTATTTAACTGAATTGTCCTTGGATTACATTCACTGAGCAGCTGTGGGTTGACTATTTGAATGAGCTTAATTAAAAGTCATGTAAGCCATTCAAGCATTGAATTGCATTCAGCGATGGGAGGATTTTCTTGATACAGTTACCTAGTACAACTTACTAACACATGTTTAATGTGGGTTCACTCCAGTGGTTCAGAAATACTTAATGTGTCATGATTGCTTGGAAAAGACTTTGTGGGCTAACTGCTTTTCCTCATGTTGTCTTCCACTTTAAGCTCTAATTGAAATTTCTTTGTATTCAATAATGTGGTTTGAGATCCAAATATTACATCACAAAAATTCTTCAGGTGTGCATTCTCCTAAAGAGCTCTAATTTTTCCTTAATTTTCTATCCTCAAAATATTGTGTATATTTTTAAAACTTGTTTTGTTCAATTACAATTTTTTAAAAATTTTTAGTCACTACCTTGAGACCAGAAATTGGAACGTTATTGTACAGTGATTATAAACAGGTGAGAATAAAAATGTGAGATCTTGTAACATTTATGTTCATTTTTGACAATATAAATTTTATAAAAATTTGCTGAGCACTCTTGTAGGGAAAATATTATTATAAAATACAAATTATTCCAAATATTCTTGTTTTGAATATTGAAAGCATGTTTGACGTTATCCTCACAATATCCTTGAGTTTTGGAGCAGTTAGGCAAGGGAACATATCATTGCTAAATGCTTAGGTGAATCAGTCTAGTAATATGTTACACAAATTATATGGCCATTTTTCTTCTAAATTTCTCAAAAGGCAATATCTGAAGAGTGGTGTTAATGTATTACTGCAGGTAGTCTAGCTGCCTCTTGGGTCACTTCATATCTCCAGAGCTGTTTGTCTGCACACTTTCCCAATTATTGCTTGAGTTTCTCCCAGGTGCTCCAGCTTCTTCCTACATGTACAGGTTGGTAGGTTAATTGATTAATTGATCACTGTATATTATCCCTAGAGTTTAAATGAAGGATAGAATCTAGGGGAAACGATGATAATGTGGGAGCATAAAAATGGGACTAATGAAAGATTAATATAAATGGGTGGTTGCTGGTCAATGTGGACTTGGATTTAAGATCTTATGTACCAAGATGCTTTGCATGCACTCTGTTGAATATTTCATACAGAGTACAACAAGTAAGACAATAAAAAAGTGCAAATTAAAGAGAGAGAGATCAGTAGGTATGGAGCAAAGCCAGCATCAATTTTACACTTTGAGATTTATTCAAGAATCTGGTAATGGCAGAAAATAAACTGTCCTTGAATCTGGTGATGTGTGATCTCATACTCATGAATCTTGTTTGTGATAGGAGGGAGCTGAAGAAAGTGTGCACTCTCTCTCTCTCTCTCTCTCTCTCTCTCTCTCTCTCTCTCTCTCTCTCTCTCCCTCTCTCTCTCCCTTTGGCTCCATGACATGCTAGCTAGTAGGTTAATTGGCTAGTATTGTTAATCGTCTCCAGTATAGATGCTTGGTGGAGAATCAGGGAAATGTTAATGAATGTGGGCAACAATAGATCACAGAGAAATAGGATGTCACAATCTGATCCTTTTAAGGGCATGTTCTGGGAATCCTCAGAGCTGTAGGTAACCATGTAAACCAAATTAGACAGAAGAGGGTCATACAAGATTGAGAGTCAATGGGTTGCACCTTTCCAACAAGCTGTTGAGGTTCACATGCCATATATTGTGCACCATGGATTAAAGTCATTACTTTGTGTTTGTGACTAAAGAGGGTTAATTGAGCAGGATGAATCTGTGTGGCAACCTGACTTGATCCAGCCATATGTTATGAGAACAGGCTGGATAATCGACATTGATTGTCTCATTTCAGTGTTCTATTCTTGTCCACAGTGCTTCTCAGGAATTTGAATGAAAACATTGAAACTTGCCTGGATGGATGCATTATCGATAACACTGACATTAAAAATGATAGAACATTCATATCAGTACCATTGCCACTGAATGCTGTATACATATGTCCATATTTGATACATTAGAAATGAAGTCGATACTATCATAGGATACAGTGAGTCAACTCACTAAGCTTTAACAGAATCTTCCAGACCTCCTGAGATTCCTAACAGAAAAGTGGACAAGGGAAATTCTTGCATGTCTACTATTCCCTTTAATCACACCATGCCCAGTCATTAATTAGAACAGAGGATATTTTCAATTGTGATAAAATTAGCTTTTCATCTTTCAAACATTTTTCAAAGCAGCCTTTGGTTTTATTGTAACAGGTGTCAGTAGCAGATCTGCCTGGTTTGATTGAAGGTGCACACTTAAATAAAGGAATGGGTCACAAGTTTCTTAAGCACGTAGAGAGAACCAAGCAACTTCTTTATGTGGTCAGTAAATTAAAAAAAGTATAGTTTTTAAATGTTATCTTTTTATTTAGCAAGAAGTGGTGTTTAATATGTTTTTTTTTCTTTTAACTTTTTAAAATGTTTAAAATAATAAATTTAAATTTAGAAATACATCATGGTAATAGGTCATTTCAATCCACGAGTCTGTGTCCCCCAATTTACACCTAAATAACCTACATCCCAAGGGAAAACACCCGCAAGCACGGGGAGAACGTACAGCTCCTTTTGGACAGTGCGGGATTCGAATCCTGGTCCTGATTGCTGGCGCTGTAAAGGTGTTGCGTTAACCACTCCACCAACCATGCTGCACTTTATTAAATTGTACTAAGAAAATTGATTTCAATTTTGGAAACATTTTTGAACTGCAAATGCTGAAGATCTGGAATAAAAATGAAAAATGCCAGAAATACTCAGTAGTGCACAGCATTTGTGGAATTAAAATTTCAGCTCATCTGTCAGAGAGGTTAATTTCTTTCTCCAGAAAGACTGCTTGATCTGTTGAGTACTTCCATTATTTTTCTGTTTTTACTGTAGAAAATTGCTCATATTTTAATTCCACAAATGCTGTGCACTACTGAGTATTTCTGGCATTTTTCATTTTTATTCCAGATCTTCAGCATTTGCAGTTCAAAAATAATTGCTATAATGAAATTTATACAAAATATTTTTTAATCAAGAATATTTGTAGGGTAAAACAATTTTGACCAAAACTGGAAGCAAATCTTCATGATATTAAGAATTTATCTTGTTTATAATATGGACCAAATCTATCTGATTCAACCCTAATTTCTAACTTTTATTTGCTGTAATTCTGGTTTGGGGATGAAAAAGTAACTTTAAAAAAGACAAGATGGCGAAATGCTTTACTCTAACCATATTTGCTTTGATGAAAATTGTTAAATCACATGACTTTTGCTTGTTTTCTCCTTCATACTAGTTTTTCATCTAAAAAGCTGTTTCCACTCACCACTAGTTTGATAACAATGTAATTAGCCTTCATATATTTACTTAACCACAAGAATGGCTTATCATTTTCCCATCAGTAGCCATCTTAAAAACATCGTATCGTGGATAGCTCTAACAGCTTGCACCTACTTTATGGAAGTGTCAGATTGCACAGTCAGAATTGAAAATGTGACTTTGACCTCTGAACAATTCCATGTAGTAATATCTATCTTCACAAAATAAATGTTATTTAAAAACTGAAGAAATCTTGTGAATATGCAGGGGACTCGACACTTTGAATTGAAAGATTAACAATATATTGAGCCTCCGGTGATGTGTCATCTGTTTTTAAAATTTAATACACGTCAAAATCGATTTTACTAACAGGATTGTGATTGTAAATATTATATGTGTACAGTTCTTCATTTACTCTATTCAGGTGGATGTGACTGGATTTCAACTCTCATCTAAAACTTCATTTAGAACAGCATTTGAAGCTATTCAGTTTTTAACAAAGGTGAGCTAATCGTGTAAGTATAAACCAGATAAAGTTTGAAGTGCTTTTAAAGATTGTATTTTTAATGGACAGTCCTGTGACCAGTTTGATACTCTTCCAACCCCCTCCCATCCATAAAACACTTGTTCAAGTGTTTTTTTTTTATGGGAAGCTTATGGTTCCATCATTTTGATTGGGAGCTTGTTCCACATGCCCACTACTCTCTGTGGAAAATCTGCCCCCTCATGACCCTTCTAAATTCCACCCCCATCACCTTGTAGTTATGACCTCTCATCTTAGATCCCCCTCTCTAGGAAACACACTATGACTATTCACCCTATCAATGATCCTCATGATATTATAGACCTCAATAAGATCACCCCCCTCGCCCCCCCCCGCACCACCACCTCCTCAGGTCCAAGGAAAACAGGGCCAGTTCTCTAGTCTCTCACAATAATTCAAATTCCTAATTCTGGAAAAACAACCTCATAAAACTCCTCTGCACCCTTTTCAGTTCTATAATATCCTTTATTTAGCAAGGTTACCAAATCTGCACAAAACATTCCAAATAGGGCCTTGCCAAAGTCTTGTAGAACTTCAATGTGACATCTCAATACTCTGACCGATAAAGGCAATTGTCCCAAATGTTTTCTTCCCTATTCTGTCCACCAGTGCTGCCTTCTTTAAAAAGCTATGTATCTGCACTTCTAAGACCCTCTGCTCCACAATTCTCTTTAGGCTCAGACCTTAATAGAGTAATCCCTGTCCTGGTTCAATTTACCCAAATGTAGTATTTTTTTTACTTCCCTGAGTGGAACTGCATCTTCCATTCTTACCCTATCTGGTCTAGGTCCTGTTATAAACTCTATAACCACTTTCACTGTTCACCATAGCACATGTTTACTATTTGCGACTTCACTTTTTTAGATTGAGCCTTATGTTTCTCCTCCAGCATAGTTCATAACTTTTTTTTAAATGCCTCAAAGATTTTCACTACGAGCAATTGAGATAGTAGCCAGGTTTGCATTAACCAGAATGGAAGATGCAAAGATTTCATTTATGAATTCAGAAATGTGTACCTCAGCTTAATCTTCTCAAATACTAGTAATGAAAAATACTTGGAAAACTAATCTGTGCAAAGTCCTTCAGTGTTTGGATTTGATTGCCAAAGTAGACATTTGATTCTTTTTAAAATTCTGCAGACCTGCAGAAAGTTGCCTTTGATTGCCAGCACTATTTTAAATCTCCTTTCTGTGATTTGAGCCTTCCATCAAGAGAATAGTTTCCAAGTTGCTATCTACATTTGAATTGTTCAGTTAAAGTAGACGCATTTTTTTTTTAACCCCACCGATGCTTTTCGACTGGCTGAGTTCCTCTAGGATTTTTTTTTTGTTATTTTGACGTTTTCTGGACTAGGTCGATTTTCAATTTCTGCTATTTACAGCTATTTATTCTGGAAAATGCTGAGATGTAAAGAATGTACCATGTGTGTTCTGTTTGAAGAAGTATATTGTTGTATGTCTCTTACTGTTATTTTCAATTTGGCATATAGTCACAGACAAATTTCAATATTTTAGTAGACCCACCTGGTGGACTATGTTGCAGATCTTGTCTTTCATTGTGGTCCTTTTCCACATTCAGGAGTTGGAGCTATATAAACCGGAACTTTTATCAAAGCCTGCACTGTTAGCTGTAAGCAAAATGGATTTGGAGAATGCTGAAGAAAAATTTAAAGAGCTGATGCAACAGCTTCAACAACCTCAAGGTAAAGAATATTGTTTATTTAACTTGAATATCTATTCAAGTAAGTACCTGAAATTTTTTATCAATATCAGTCACTAAATCCAAAATTAAATTTTCTATTTCATTTGATGAGGTAAGTAGGACCTACGCATTCAATAACTGTTGTTGCCCTGTGGCAACAAATGGCCACTGAAGAAAAAACAAAAGCACAAATTGTTACAAATGCTCAACAGGTTGGACAGGATCTGTATACAGAGAGAGAGGGAAAAACCAAATTAATGTTTCCTCAAAAGTATCCAATATTATTTGAGTTTATTAGATGAGCTGCAGAGCACCAAACCAGATATCCATGTGCTATTAGCTGGATTCAAGCCTCAGGAAATGGCTGATGCAAGGACGGGATTGGAAGATGTAGGTACTGGGATTTAGATGTTTCAAAAGAGATAGGATGGGAGGGGTGGGGTGGGGGAAGGAGTTGGTTTGGGAATCAGGGATAGTATCACAGCTGAAAAATGGGGAACATTGTGGAGCATTATCTACTAAGTCAGTGTAGGTGGAAGTCAGAAATCACTCTGTTAGGCCCCCCAAATTGCCCTCAATATACTGAGGAGCAAAAACAGAGTATAAAGCTAGATTGTTATCGGACCACTCACCCCTGTTATTAGCAATAGAGCTGGAGGACATTCCACCAAGAACGTATAAATGGAGATTAAACTCTATGCTACTTAAAAGACAGGATTTTAGAGAATTTATTGAGCACCAAATTAAAATGTACTTTGAAATAAATACGGAATCAGTGAAAGATAAATTTATATTATGGGATACAATGAAAGCCTTCATCAGAGGGCAGATAATAAATTATGTAACTAAGATGAAGAAGGACTACAATCGGGAAATAGAACAGCTAGAAAGGGAAATAGTAAGTACAGAAAAAGAACTAGTAACAAGAGAAGATACAACAAAAAGAAGAGAATTGGCGGACAAAATATAAAATACGAAACACTGCAAACATATAAGTTGAAGAAGAACATAATGAAGATAAAGCAGAGGTATTATGAGCTAGGAGAAAAAACGCACAAAATACTAGCTTGGCAGCTTAAAACAGAACAAACTAAAAGAATGGTATTGTCATCAAGGAAAAAGGACAAACAAATTACATATAACCCAACAGAAATCAATGAAAACTTCAAGGAATCTTACGAGCATTTATACCGAACTGAGAACGAAGGGAAAGAAGACAAATTAGATGAGTTTCTAGCTAAAATTGAACTACCGAAATTGCAAGAAGAGGAGCAAAACAAATTGATAAAACCATTTGAAATAGAGGAAATACAGGATATATTAAAAAAGCTACCAAACAATAAAACACCTCGAGAGGACGGACTCCCAATAGAATTCTATAAAACACTTAAAGACTTATTAATTCCTCTTCTCCTGGAAGTAATGAACCAGATTGAAGAAACACAAAACATGCCAGATTCATATAAAACAGCAATAATTACAGTAATACCAAAGACGGGGAAAGATCCAGTAACACCAGCATCGTATAAACCAATATCTCTTCTTAACTCAGATTACAAGATAATAACAAAACTATTAACAAACATTGGCTGACTGTGTACCAAAAATAGTAAAACTAGATCAAACTGGATTTATTAAGAAAAGACAAACAATGGACAATATCTAAATTCATTAACTTAATCCATGCAGTTCAAGGAAATAAGACACCAACAGTGGCGGTTGCTTTAGATGCAGAGAAAGCCTTTGACAGGGTAGAATGGAATTATTTATTCAAAATACTACAGAGGTTCAACCTACCAGAGAAATATATTAATTGGATTAAAGTATTATATAAGGGACCATTGGTGAAGGTGACAGTTAATGGATATATATCAAACCAATTTAAATTAAGCAGGTCAACTAGGCAGGGATGTCCACTATCTCCCTCACTGTTCGCTTTAGCTATAGAACCCTTGGCAGAACTGATAAAAACAGAAAATAAAATAAAAGGGATAAAAATAAAAGAGAAGGAATATAAAATCAGTCTATTTGCAGATGACATCAGAACCAGAACCAGAATTATTAATAAAAGAACTACATAAGAAATTGAAGGAATATGGAAAAATATCGGGGTACAAGATCAATGCAATTAAAAGTGAAGCAATGCCAATGAATAATAATGCGGATTTCACAAAGTTTAAGAAAGAATCACCATTTAAATGGCAAACACAAGCAATCCGATACCTAGGTATTAGACTAGATAATAATCTAGGCCATCTATACAAATTAAATTATCAGCCATTAATGAAGAAATTGCAAGAAGACTTAGAACATTGTAAAGATTTACCACTAACACTGATAGGAAGGGTAAATTGCATTAAAATGAATATCTTCCCAAGGATACAATACCTATTTCAATCATTACCAATTCCCTTAACAGAGAAATTCTTCAATGAACTAAAGAAAATAATAAGGAAATTCTTATGGAAAGGGGGGAAACAGAGGATAGCGCTAGTTAAATTAATAGAATGGTACAAACAAGGGGGCTTACAGCTACGAAACTAAGAATTATTATAGAGCAGCACAATTAAGATATCTATCAGATTTTTATCAAAGAAGGGAAAATCCAGATTGGACTAGGTTAGAACTAGATAAAATAGGGGAGAAGGTACCAGAACATATACTTTATAAGTGGGATGAAAAACTGGTGCAACATAGAAGTTCACCAGTACTGCACCATCTGCTCAACATTTGAAAGAAGATTCACGTAGAAAGGAAAAAACAAATTACCAACTACCAAAATTATTATTGACGGAAAATCAACTAATCCCTTTCACAATAGATAACCTTTCCTTTAGAGAATGGGAGAGAAAAGGGATCAAAAGAATAGAAAATTGTTTTTTGGGAAATAATTTATTATCTTTTGAACAAATGAAGTACAAATATGGTATAATTCATGGTACAATGTTTGCATACCACCAACTGAAAACCTACTTAAAGGACAAATTGGGAAGCAGGCTGAGGTTACCAGAAGGAAGCAGCTTTAAATATGTGATTACAGACACAATGATAATTAAAAGATTTATAACAAACATGTACATCAAGCTGCAAGAGAAAGAGAACGATGAAATAAGCTGTAAACCCAAACAAAAGTGGGAACAAGATCTAAACATAAAAATAAAAAATGAAAAATGAGAAAAACTATGCTCCGGAACTATGAGAAATACAATAAACACGAGGTTACGCATGATACAATATAATTGGTTACAAAGGCTATATATCACGCCCCAAAAGTTAAATAAATGGGACCCAACAGTATCAGATAGATGTTTTCGCTGTAAGAAGGAAACGGGAACAACAGTACATGCAATTTGGGCATGTGAGAAAGTGGAAAAGTTTTGGGAAGATCTAAATCAGGTATTAAATAAAATCACAAAAAGCAACATACCAAAAAATCCAGAGATCTTTCTTCTAAGTAATATAAGAAGCAAAGAATTAGGCCTCAAATTGGATGAAGCACAAAAAATATTTATTATGATAGCCTTAGCTGTAGCAAAAAAATATAATGTCAACCTGGAAATCAGAAGAGAGCCTGAGTACAGCAATGGTACATGGAAATGAATAAATGTATTCCATTGGAAAAAATAACATATAATTTAAAAAATAAAGTCACAGTATTCGAACAAATTTGGGAACCGTACATGGAACACAACAGAGAGGGCCTACCGCGGACCTCCACCACCTAAAATGATAGAATGAGATGAAGACGAAATGAACTGACCCAGTGTGTAAAAGTAGATGACACTATTTTCTTGTTTATTTTCATTGTGTGATGACATTGTTTAATGGGTTTATTGTATTGTATATGTTGAATGTTTAGTGGGTAGGGAGGGGGATGGGAAGGAGGGAGGGAAGGGAGGGGGGAAAAGGGGAGAAAATGACACTGTTTATTCAAGAAGGAAATGTTTGTGTGTATTTTGGTTAATATGGTTCATAGTGTGAAAAATTTTAAAAAAAGATTCTGAGGAGCAGATATATAGGCAGATTTTGGAATGTGCAAAAATAATGGGGTTGTTACGGGAGAATTTTTCTTCCCTAATATTGACCGGCCCCTCTTTACCGCAAGAGAGAAAAATGGGGCAGAATTTGTCAGGTGCAACCAAGGATTCCTGACAGTATGCGAACCAGCCAACTAGGAGGGAGGCTAAACTGGATTTAGTACTGGTAATAAACTTGGCCGGGTGGATAGTCCTCTTGGTGGTGAGAATTTCATTGGCAGTGCCCACAACTCCCTGAACTTTAGCATAGCTATGGACAAGGATAGGAGTAGACAAAATGGTAGTGTTTAATTGGAGGAAAATCTCCAAAAAAATTGATATGGGGTAGGAAAAGTAAATTGGGAACAGATATTTTTTGGTGAAAGCTACAGAAGTAATGTGGAGGATGTTTGAGGACCACATGTGGGGCTCTGGCTAGGTTTAATTCAATGAGACCGTGAAAAGATTGTAGGATAAGAAAATTATGGTTGACTAAAGAGGTGAGATAGCTAGATTAGAGGAAGAAGGAAGCATACATAAGGTTTAGGAAGCAAAAGACAGGAAGGGCTTGTAGAAATTCTATGGTAGCTAGGAGAGCTGGAATGGGGCACAAGAAGGCCTTGGCAAGCAGGATTAATGAAAATCCTAAGGTGTTCTATACATGCGTGAAGAACAGAAGGTAGGGCTGCTGAAGGTTAAGCAGGCAACATGTGCCTTGAGGCAGAGGGGGTAGGCAAGGACCTAAATTAATATTTTGATTCATTGTTCACTATAAATAGGGACCTTGGTCAGTGTGAGATAAGTACAGAACAGGCTTGTGTTCTGGAGCATGTTAAGTTTAAAAAGGGGAAGTACTGAATCTTCTTAATGTTCTGATTGATAAGTCCCTGGGACTAGATGAGATGTTCACCAGGTTTCTGCAAGAAGTGAGGGAAGAGATTGCTGGGGCGTTAGCATTGATCTTTTGCATCCTCCCTGGCCACAGAAGATGGGAAAAAGACAAATGTAGTGTTCTTGCTTAAAAAAGGTAATGGGGATTCCTGGGAATTATAGACCAGCAAGTCTAGTGTTAGTGATGGACAAACTACTGGAGAGTATTCTTAGGGACAGGATTTATGAGTATTTGAAGAAATATTGTCTGTTCAGGGATAGCATGGCTTTGAGTGGGGCAGGTTGTGCCTCACAAGCTTATCTCAGATTTTGACAAATTGACAAAAGATATTGATGAAGGAAGGATGATAAATGTCTTGTATATGGATTTTAGTAAGCCATTTGACAAGGATCCTCATGGCAGACTCGTTTGGAAAGTCATGAGCCTGCAGAAAGCTGAGGGTAGATGGAACATATTCTGCCTGAAGGTCAGTGACTAGTCAAGCTCTGCAGGGATCTGTTCTGGGACCCCTGCACTTTGTGAATTTATCTTTTTATAAATTGCCTAGATCAGGGGTCCCCAAACCTTTTAGACCATTGACCCCCTTCAGGTACCTCGTGGTCCCTCATTAACCTCCAAGGCATTGAATCCTGGCACTGGATGGGATGGGGGAGGGTGGGGGTGGCTAGACATCTGGTTTTAGGCCTACGGTCCAGATTTTGAGCCCTCTGTCCTCTGTCCAGCGCTACCTTGAGCCAGACATTAATTTATCCTCCATTTGGGTGCCCTACACCCTCAAATAGAGGACAAATTAAGGAGCAGAAAGGGCACTTACCTGTTAAAGGCGGCGTCCCTGGGTTTGCAGGACCTGTGTAGGTAGCTGGTGCACGCGCGATGAGTGGGAAATGTGACAATGATGTTCGGAGTGCCGGCTGGTGCATGAGCGATGTGGGGGAAGTGTAATGGCAGTGCCCGAAGGTTCATGGCGGGTAAGCTTTCTCCCCCCCACTCGCGCCCCCCACCTCCCTGGTGGAGGCGCTATTTTAAATTGACCCCCCCCTACCCTGCAATATCGACCTTCTGGATGGTTCCATCGACCCCTGGGCCACTTTGGAGACCCCTCGCCTAGATAAAGAAGTGGAAGATTGGGTCAGTAAATTTTCCAGATGACATGGAGGTTGTAGATGTTGTGGATAGTGTAGAAGGTTTCCTTAGGTTACAACAGAATAATAACAGGATACAGAGTTTGGTGGAGAAATGGCAAATAGAGTTCAGTTCAGAAAATTATGAAATGATGCATTTTGAGAGATCAAACTTGAAAGTGAAATTCATGGTTAAAGATAGGATTCTTAACCATGTGGAAGGACAGAGGGACCTCGGGATCCAAATCCATAGATCTCTTAAGGTTTCTGCACAGGTTAATAGGGTAGTTAAGAAGGCTTATGGTATGCTAGCCATAAATTAGTCGAGGGATTGAGTTTAAGAGCCATAAGGTAACGTGCAGCACAATAAAACTATGGCTCAACTACACTTGGACAATTGTGTTTAGTTCTGGTCATCACATTACAGGATTGATGTGGAAGATTTGATGAGGGTGTAGAGGAGATGTACTAGGATGTTCCTGGACTGGAGAACGTGTGAATGCAGCTGGGGCTTTTCCCTTAGGAGCAAAGAAGAATGGGAGGTGACTTAATTAAGGTCTATAAGATTATCAGAGGCATGGATAAGGTGGACAACCAGCACTATTTTCCCAGGGCCACCGTAGTAAATACCTTAAGGCATCTGTTTAAGATGAGGGGAACAAAGTTTGGTAAGTTTTTTTTAAAAACAGATTAGTGGATGCCTAGAATGTGTTGCTGGGGCTGGTAGTGGAGGCTGGTACAATAGAGACATTTAAAAGACTCTTAGACAGACACATGGATGCAAGAAAAATAGAGGATTATTAATGTGAGATAAGGAAGGTTTAGATTGTTGAGTTAATTTATATTAAGTTGGGACAACATTGTGGGCTGTAGGGCCTGTACTCAGCTATAATGTTCTATGTTCTAAAATCCTAGATTATTTTTATCAACATTGAAGGACTGCATTGCCCTGGGTTCACAGTGTGCAAGCTCTAACTAAAATGTCATTCAGAGCCTTGGTTGTAATTTGGAGCCAACAATGGACCATTTTTAAGGATTGCTGCTATTATTTGCCTTGTTAATTTCAGGCAGAGACTATGAGTGGCATGGGGGGGTGGGGAGGTACAGGTAAAGGGATATCTAGCAAGTGGAAGGCTTTTAAGTGTGAAATGAGGAGAGTTCAGTGCCAATATGTTCCTGTTTGAATGAATGGCATGACTGGCAGTGTGTGTTATTGAGGCTCTGGTCTGGAAAATGAAGTGGCTACTGTCAAGTATAGACAGGTTGGATCCAGCAAATCCTTTGAGGATGAGGAATGTCGGAATAAACTGGAGAAGAAAATAAGGGTAGGATGGTTAGCACAATGTGACAGGGTTTGAATCCAGCACTGTGTGTAAGGAATATGTATGTTCACCCTGTGCCTGTGTGGTTTTTATCCAGGTGCTCTGGTTTCCTCCCATCCTCCAGTAACATAATGAGGTTTGAATGTCTTGCTATATTTTGGTGACATGGGCTTGTGGCTTGGAAGAGCCTGTTAGTGTGTTGTATCTTTATATGTAAAACATTTTAAGAGACAGAAGTTGTCCTTGACATAAAATAAAGGTGCAGGCAACACTTTCTTTATTCTAATATGTCCTAATTTCAAAGTATCATCTTCCAAAGCGTGAGCTGCGATATTCCAAATTTAGATATTTTTAATCCAACAAATTAAACTCTGTGGCTGTTGCCCTATGTAGTTTTAATTTTTTGTTAAAACGGATAAACAGTTTGCATAACTTTGCATTAAGACTTTCATAACAATGAACTACAAAGTATTTACTGTTTAATGTTACAAAAGATATGTAGAGATTCTAGCTTAAAGAAATACAAAAACTTTAAAGAGATACATCTCATAAAATAATAAGCAAGCCATTAGTCTGGGTGTATATAACAACATATTACATCATAGTCACTATGGTAACACTACAAACAATAGTTCTCTTAAAGAGACAGGCACAAAATTAACTAAGAGTTAAAAGCACAAGGTTTTAAACTTTACTTCCGGCCCATAATTATTATAATGGACATTAATGGCTAATATATAATAATTACTATTACAGATACACAAAGTAAATATAGTAAGTATAAAATTAGAAATCAAAACTTTCAGCTTCCTGTATTTTAGTAATGGGTCTATTTAAGTAACCAGTCTTGGTTTTAATTCACACATGCTGAATGAAACCTTTCTTGTCTGGAATTGTATCCACAATTTTCCCCAGCAACCAAGAATTTTTTGGTGAAGAATTGTCCATGATAATTATAACATCTCTGCATACAAAATTGTGTTTAGCTTTAGATCATTTTTGTCATTTTTGTAATAATGAAAGATAATCTTTAATTCATTTTTCCAAAATAAATCTGCAATAAATTGCACGTTTCCATCTGCATCTTGCATAAATATCTTTTGGTATTATTGCCTTTTCCAATCTTCCTCCTACTCTCAATACTTCATTTGTAAGAATGGGATTTAGGTTGTAAACACGACTTGTTTTTGTAACATTCAGATTCTTCTTCAATTTTGATATCTCGTTATCAAACACTTTTTTCTGACAAAAACAAATTACTTCCAATTCAGCATTCGCCAACTCATCAACTGTTAGGTAACAGCTCTTTCGAGTCTCAAGATTCTCTTTCTTGATGCAATTTAAAAGCATCCACGTTACTGCCTTTTTCAAACAAAACCATGAAGACTGATAGCAAATTAATTGAGTGATTGGATTATTTTCATTAGATATTTGAATAGTATTTACATTAATGTTTTGGATTTGAGGACCCTCCATTGAAATTTCTTTTTAACTCTTCTGGATTTTGAAGCCACTCTCTTTGATATGGCGTAAGAAATTGAGGACCAGACAGCCATGTGTTGGCTCTTTTCAGAAAAGATTGAACTTTTGATCCTAGTGAAGCCATATCAGCTGGATTATCCACTGTTTTAACATATCTCCATTGATTACATGTGAAACCTTTTCGATTTAATTAACTCTGTTATTCACAAAGGTACGAAACCCTATCGTTTTATTATTAATGTACTGATGCATTATCAGTCCAAAATATACAGTCTGCTAATTCCATCTGTAATTCTCTTCTTAACATAGTGTCCATTTTGCTCGCCATAGTAGCAGCAGTCAATTCCATTCGAGGTATGGTGACTGTCTTTGATGGAGCCACTCTGGCTTTTCCCATTACAATCCACAATGTACTCACTCTTGGTTATTTCATAGTACTAAATAACCGACAGGACAAAAACCACCTGTGCTTGCATCAGCAAAGTGTAATTGAGCAAATGTGGCAATTCCAAAGTCTTTTGGTTTAAAGCATCTGTTGACTTCAAAATTTTCTGACATTTTAAGACTCCCAATGCAATTTATCCAATCTTGTGCAATGGATTCTGGTATAGTTGCATCCCATCCAAATTTTCCTCTGCACAGTTCTTGCAGAATTTGTTTTTGACTATTAATACTACCCGTGCCAATACCCCCAAAGGATTGTATGTTAAGTTTACAATCAAAAGAATACCTCTTGATGTTGAAGACTGTTCTTTCAGAACAGTTTTGAATTTGAAACCATCAGATTGAACACACCATTGCACCCCAAGAATTCTTTCGACAGGTAGAACATCACAATCCAAATCAAGATGTTTTAACTCCTTTACTCTTTCTGCCTCAGGAATAACAGCTAATACATCTCAACTGTCGCTAATCCATTTCGTAAGGAAGAAACATCCTTTATTTACAGTTCTCCTTTAACTCTTGATAAAGATTTATTGCTTCTTTTTCTGAAACCACTGAAGTAAGACAATCCTCAACATATAAATTATTCCTGATGATGTTTATAGTTTGAGAACTGAATTGCTCTTCATTATCTTCAGCACATTTCCTGAGAGCAAAATTTGCACAACTCGGTGACGAAGTTGCTCCAAATAGATGCACTGTCATTCTGTATTCAATCATATCTTTCATCTAATCTCCATTAGACCAAATAACAATTGTAAAAAATCAGGTCTTCTGATGGTACTTTCATTTGATGAAACATCGCTTCAATATCTGCAGAAATTACAATAGGCTCTTTACAAAATCTATCTGAACACCTATTAAAGTACTGGTTAAGACTTCAACAATGAAGACGCTGTTTACATCTGGTACCACATGGATGGCAGTCTCTTCAATCTGAGGTGCCTGCAAGCTCACACCAAGACACAAGAGCAACTCGTCCATGAACTACTCTTTGCAGACGATGCCCCTTTAGTTGCCCATTCAGAGCCAGCTCTTCAGCGCTTGACGTCCTGCTTTGCGGAAACTGCCAAAATGTTTGGCCTGGAAGTCAGCCTGAAGAAAACTGAGGTCCTCCATCAGCCAGCTCCCCACCATGACTACCAACCCCCCCACATCTCCATCGGGCACACAAAACTCAAAACGGTCAACCAGTTTACCTATCTCGGCTGCACCATTTCATTGGATGCAAGGATCGACAACGAGATAGACAACAGACTCGCCAAGGCAAATAGCACCTTTGGAAGACTACACAAAAGAGTCTGGAAAAACAACCAACTGAAAAACCTCACAAAGATTAGCGTATACAGAGCCATTGTCATACCCACACTCCTGTTTGGCTCCGAATCATGGGTCCTCTACCGGCATCACCTACGGCTCCTAGAACACTTCCACCAGCGTTGTCTCCGCTCCATCCTCAACATTCATTGGAGCGATTTCATCACCAACATCGAAGTACTCGAGATGGCAGAGGCCGACAGCATTGAATCCACGCTGCTGAAGATCCAACTGCGCTGGGTAGGTCACGACTCCAGAATGGAGGACCATCGCCTTCCCAAGATCGTGTTCTATGACGAGCTCTCCACTGGCCACCGAGACAGAGGTGCACCAAAGAAGAGGTACAAGGACTACCTAAAGAAATCTCTTGGTGCCTGCCACATTGACCACCGCCAGTGGGCTGATATCGCCTCAAACCATGCATCTTGGCGCCTCACAGTTCGGCGAGCAGCAACCTCCTTTGAAGAAGACCACAGAGCCCACCTCACTGACAAAAGACAAAGGAGGAAAAACCCAACACCCAACCCCAACCAACCAATTTTTTTCTTGCAACCGCTGCAACCGTGTCTGCCTGTCCCGCATCGGACTTGTCAGCCACAAACGTGCCTGCAGCTGACATGGACATTACCCCTCCATAAATCTTCGTCCGCGAAGCCAAGTCAAAGAAAGAAGAAAGTCTGGACCTTGTAGAAGTTGAGAATTCAATGGAACTCCTTGAAATGATGCTCCATAATCAAATACTATGCAAAGTTTGTTCCATGATGAGGTAAATACCATTTTTTACCATCTTTACGTTCCAAGATATCTTCTGATCTCTTTTCTATGTAAGCCTTGGCTATCACGTCCAACAGGACTTTTGTATATTCCAAATGAAAGGAAGAATTTCTCTTGAATTTTCTCTTTAAATTTAGCATACACTGTTCTGCAATTATTTTATTATCTGGCATACATATTTCCTTTTTCTTCAAAGGTAATGCTATACAGTAATGACCATGAACATGTTTAACAGAATTTTAAACTAAATCCAGAAACTGCTTATCTTCCTTTGAAGGTTCTTGAATATCTGTGAGATATTCAGGAAAATCAATTTTAAACTGTTGTTCCCACAGATCATTAAGTTTCACAACTGAAATTCTGTTGACATTCATTTTCAATATCTCTTGATCATTATTTATTTTTCCTCCTAATGGTCCATTAATTGTCCATCCAAGCAAAGTTCTCACAGCATAAGGTCTGTCATTTTGACTCCTTCTGACTTTTAGAGGTTTGAGAGCTTTTGGTGCATCTAATCCAATTAACATCTCGATCTTGGCATCAATCTTGGGTAACCAAACATCTTTTAGATCAGCCCACTGTTTGATATCATCCTGATTTGGAATATTCTCCTTATTCGCAGAAGTATATATTCACAAGTGTATATTCTGAGTATATACACTTGGAAGATTACAAAATTTTTTGCTATTCAATCCAGCAATCTCTAAATCTGAAACTATGTTATTTCAATGTTCCTTTCATCATTCATTGTCTTCAATAAGACCTGAGATATTTTTCCATGAAGATTAAGTTTATTCATTAATTCAACAGTACAAAATGTGTAAGTCTTCAGTATGAAGCTCCCCTTTTTAGCTTTAACCTGCACAGGAACTAATAAGAGAGCTTTGTCACTGGCCTCAGTCAGACTGTTTGAACTAAAGCTGAAGCATCCTCTCTGACTGTCTTGATAGTCTTGGATTCAGATTGTTTTACTTCCTTCTCAACTTTATTTTATTGAGCTTGCAGTAACTTGGGTTGTTTTAAACTGTATATATCACAACTGAGTTGCTTATTACAAGTTTTGCTGGTGTGTCCTCTACACAAGTAGCTAAAACATATTCCGTTCTTTAAAAAGGTTTAATTTCTCGTCATGTGACTTTTTCTCCAATCGTGAACATCTTTAACTTCATTGAGCTTGCAGTAACTTGGGTTGTTTTAAACTGCATATATCACAACTGAGTTGCTTATTAAAAGTTTTGGTGGTGTGTCCTTTACACAAGTAGCTAAAACATATTCCGTTCTTTAAAAAGGTTTAATTTCTCGTCATGTGACTTTTTCTCCAATCGTGAACATCTTTCTAAAGCATGCTTATCTTTGCAATACAAACAGTCTGATCTTCCTTCTCCTTTGTTTCCTCATTCTTTCCTGTGCTTGTATCTGACACAACAGTAACAAAGGTACTTCCCTTTGGTTTCTGTTGAGACAATGACTTAGACTTCTTTACATCTTTAGGAACTATTGAAGTATCCTTAATATTTTGAAATACTGGTACAGTATTAACACGCACAAGCCATTCTAAAAATTGTACAGCATCCTCAAAAGTGGTGTCCATTCTGGGAAGAATCTTTCGCTCTGCAACTTTGGGTCTTCATAAATCCTTCAGCTTATAAGGCAATTTGTTTATAATAATCAACAAATTAGCAAGCAAATTCAGCTGTTGCAAATGTCCACTTCCCATTGCGCTACAACATCCTCTCAGAAATAATACATATGCTTGTAAAGTCTTTGTGTCCTCTGATTTTATTGCTGACCAAGATGTGGCCCTTGCGATTTTTGTGTTCATTCCCATAATAATGATGCAATCATTCTTTTGCACTTTTAAAACCTTGTTCTGGATTCATTTATTGGCAACTCCTTCACGCATCCTCCAGTATACTCTTCCAAGTAATAAAGACTATCTTTAGTGATTTTAGTATTACTTTCAATGTGATGTTCAAAAGATTTAATGAATGACAGATATTGTAATGGATCTCCATTTAAAAACTGGAATTTCCTTCTTGGATAAACCATATTAACCTTGTTGCTGTACTAGCATAGCAGAGATTTCATTTTGTTTTGCTATAAGTGATATTATATTGTCTTGTCCACCATGGCTTGTGACTGGTTTTCTTAAGGTGAATGGAGAAAACGGATCTTGAACTGGTACCATAGGTTAAGCAACCTTGACTTGTAAGTGATGGGAGTGCTGGGAATCCATGGGTTGTAAGTGATGACATTGGTGGCAATCTTTGGTTTGTAGCTGGTTCTCCAGCAACATGAAGAGTTATCAATGGTTGAGTATGATCAACTCGTGTGGTTGAATTTTTTAAAAATACCGTCCTTTCAGGAAGATTCTTGTATTGTGCCCTCTGGAGAGATTGAATGTTGTTAGCTCTTTCCATAGGATTGGTCGTAGTCATTTGACCACTAGCAGCACCACCGGTACCCATGGCTTTGTGTATATCACTTTGAGTGACAAACCTTGCAGAAGCCTGAACTAATGCTCAGGCCATATTCATAACACATTGTTCCTCCAGCTCTAGTCTTTTCTTTTCTCTAACCAATAATCTATTTTGTTCTTGCTGTTTCTTGATTTGAACCTTCTTATCATCTAAAGCATATCTTTTCTCTAACCACTGTTGTTGTGCACAGACAGTAACCAAGCCTGCTTGCGCCTTAGCATGCAGAACTGATTTGTTTGAAGCACATGAAGCTGTATTTGCTCTAGATGCCTTTGAAGATCTTCCTGTGCTCATAACCTTGGAAATGCTATCATCAGGATTCACATCTGAACTTTCAGATACTGTTGATTGAGTCTCTCTCTTCTGCATATCGCTTGGTATAGAACCAATGGGACTTTGCAACATGCATTCATCTGTTCCAGTTCCACTAACCTTTAAGCCAGTGAATGAGGCCTGCAATGCCTTGACAGAGTCGTCTTCTTGCTTGCTAGTTGAAGCCATTTCTTCTTTAGCTACTGGCTCCAACCTCCTGCCAAGTGTTGTGAGTCCGCCTTGCTGGCTCAAATCATGATCAAACAGTTCTTCGAGAGGAGCTGTTTGCTCAAGGTCTTTAGCCCTATGAGACTTCTTATCCATCTTGAGTTCTTCACACTGCAACCTGGCTTCCCTTGGTCCTGGGAGATGTAAGTGATTTTTTTTAATTTTATTTAGTCCCTTTAAGAGAGTTGTTGGCTTAATTGTCTCTGTTTCTACACACAGACTTTCTTATCTCTGGTTGTTTTTGTTTATAATAACACATTCTGGGCTTCCTGCCAATTCTTCTACCAAAGCTCTGGCTTATCTTTTCAAGGTTGCAGGTGTCTGGCCAGACCTTGGCTCAATTTCAAACTGCGCAATTCCCAGACATGTTCCCAAAGACTAATGGAATATTCTATTATTACAGAGTAGATGCCTCTTGACTTTAAATCTGGTTGTTAATTATTTTAGACAAATTTTACAAGCCTTTCTTCCAAACAAAGTTCACAATTAAATTTTTCTTTGAATCAAAATATAGATGACACTTTCCTTATTCTAATATATCCTAATTTCAAAGTATCATCTTCCAAAGCGTGAGCTGCAATATTCCGAATTTAGATCTTTTTAATCCAACAAATCAAACTCTGTGGCTGTTTCTCTATGTAGTTTTAATTTGTTGATAAAACGGATAAACAGTTTGTATAGCTTTGCATTAAGACTTTCATAACGATGCATTACAAAGTTTTTACTGTATAATGATACAAAAGATATGTAGAGATACTAGCTTAAAGAAATACAAAAACTTTAAAGAGATACACAATTCAAAGAAAAATTTCTTGTGCCTTCCTTCACATCTTGCAAGCCGTTAGTTTGGGTGGATATAACAGTATATTACATCATAGTCACTATGGTAACACTATAAACAATAGTTCTCTTAAAGAGACATGCACAAAATTAGCTAAGGGTTTAAAAACACAGAGTTTTAAACTTTACAAAAGGAAATCCCAAAAGTTCAAGTCAAATTCAAGTTTATTATCTTATGTATCAAAAATGTGGCAATAGAAGTTGGTAACTAGGGAGAGAGTAGGCCCCTTGAGATATAATCATCTATGTGTTGAGGCATGGGAGATTGGAGAGGACTCACCTGTATTTATCATGGAGAGAAAAGATCATAGAAGGGAGGACATTCAGAGAAGAGAACAATTATATCTTGAAATATAACAATATTATGAAAGAAGAGGTGTTGGCAGTTTTGAGACGCATAAATTTCTGACCCAGTTTATCTGGTGGTTTGGGAACTTGTTTTTAATATTTGGGAACCATGGGTTTTATATACCCATGAACATTGCCTTCTTGCCCCATCAAATTAGACAGTGTAACAGAGTTTACATATTTCTTCCAATAGTTACTTTTAATCAGCTGTACTAGAAGAGTGGAGGGAAATTTGTGATGTATGTATGTTGGGGAGCAACTTTTTTTCCATTTATGCATTATTTAATACAGAGTTTTATTTTTTAATTAGGCAACTTTCTGTTTTAGGTCTGAAACATCTATTGGATTAAAAGTAAAACCTTCCATGTACTTTGTGTATTACAATATTAGTGCATATGAGTCATTGAATAATAAAATACACATTAGAAACTACTGATAATTGTCTATTTTATATTAACACATAGTTTAAACCCTTGGCTCCAGCTGACTGATAAAATTTACTGACCAGAAATTTAGCATTTCCTAATTTCATAATAGCTCCCAGCTACCATTTCTGAATTCAAATTGTTATTTGCAGTTTAAAAAAGAAAGGCATTAAATGTTTTTTTAATCTTGTGTCTTCACGTATTTTTCTTTTCTCCCGATAGACTTCTCTCACGCAACACCAGAAGAGAGAATTCCCATGAGACCATTCCAATTTGAGCACATCATCCCAGTCTCTGCAGTAACTGGAAATGGAATTAAAGAATTGAAAAACTGTATTCGAAAATCACTGGATGATCAGAATGATCTAGAAAATGAATATTATAGGCTTGAAAAACTACAGAGTTTGCATTCGAACACATGTTGAAAATATTTACGCCATTAATTATCAGGACTGGGGCTGCTGAGTCTTCTGGGAAAACACATACATAGTTAAAAGATGCAATTAATTTGACATTTTATGCTCAGATTTTGTTTATGTTTAAAGGATTTGTGAAGGACAGGTGGTAAAACTGGTTGCAAATTAATCGAAGACCATTTTCAATAAAATAGATTTTTCATAATTAAAGATTTGCTGTGCACAAGACTGCATTGGCCAATCAGGCCTGTGCTTTTCCTGTGAAGAACATCCTAATTTACAGATCATGCCATTGCCTTTATTGCTCTATCCTCTTTTGCTCATCTGTATTGTTTGTGGGAGCCATGGCAGGAATAGGGAGGAGGGTTGGTTTAAAATCAATTCAACTAAGCGTTCTAAAGCAGGCCAGCATTTTGGGGATTGCTTTGGATTGTGACCTTGATACTTGCTTCAGATGTCCACAAAAAGAGTTCTCTGCTTTCTATTGAAATTAAGCTTGGTACTAGGAACAAATGTGCTGATGAAGGAGCTGCAGACACGCAACAGAAGAGCCAAGCTTTCAGAAAGCTAAATCCATCTAACCCAGTGGTTCTCAACATTTTCTCTCCACTCCGCCCCCCCCAACACTCCCTTAAATAATCCATTGCTAGCCACAGAGCACCTATGGCAGAGGAGGTCAAACTACGGTTTGCGACCCACATGCTACTCTTTAACATGTAATGTACAGCTTGCTGAAGGAGATACCAACACTCCCAAAGCCGCTCTAGGACACTCCGAATACCTGCAGTCAGACCAAGGGGTTCCAAGACAGTCACATCCCAGGCTGCGGGAAAAGGGAGTGGGTACTGGAGGAACAACCCCTACAGAGGAGTGGGGCAAGTAGCGCACATCAGAGTCGGGTACTGCTTGATCAGGACAGGCAACACTACAGCAGAATGCCGCCAACGTGGAATGTGCAGTAGGAGGATCGGGCAAAAGCTGAGGGTCCTCTGCAGGGAGAGGCTGCAGAGGTCAGGAAACCGGGGCTGGGCCTGCCCCAGAGGCAGGGGGAAGCAAGATGATGGAGACAGGGAGGAGAGGCTGGAGGCTGTCCCCAATGAGGACCTCATCCAGGTGCCAAGCCAGGTCGCAGCAATGAAGGTTCTGTCCATGGCCATGGGAATCCCTGGCCCTACCAGGTGGAGAGTTGGCACCAGGCAGTGCAGAGGTTAGATTGCTCCATACACCAGCCTCCACTTCCAGCATCTGTTCCTTCTATCCTGCCAACAACTGGGAAGAGAAAACAGGGGGGAGCAGACCTGAGGGCTCCCTGGCCATGCCCTGCCACAGGAGGCAGCTTTGTATCAGGTCACTTCCTGCATCATGCGATCAGCTGTAGATGTTGCAATGGTGCAGGTGTCTGCGGACACTAGTGACAACAGCTTTCCTAAAGAGAACATTTCAGAATCGAGAGCAGGAGTCATCCATCCAGCCTGTTGAGCCTGCTCCCACATTCAGTGAGATCAATGCTGATCTGGCCATGGACCTATCTCTGCCTTTCTACCATAACCCTTAATTTCCCTATGTATCTTACATATATTTATTGAGGCAGCCGCTACTGTTTCCTTGAGCAGAGATTTCCACAGAAAATCGGTCAGGATTTTGAAAATACCTTGAAGAAAATCTCAAGCCGAAAAATGTTGGCTATGTATATTTATCTGTGCTATATAAAATACACTGAACTGTGAGCTGCTGCCCATTCAGGAGGATGCACCTCACAGTTCAGCAGGCAGCAACCTCCTTTGAAGAAGACCACAGAGCCCACCTCACTGATAAAAGACAAAGGAGGAAAAACCCAACACCCAACCCCAACCAACCAATTTTCCCTTGCAACCGCTGCAACCGTGCCTGCCTGTCCCGCATCGGACTTGTCAGTCACCAACGAGCCTGCAGCAGACGTGGACATACCCCTACATAAATCTTCGTCCACGAAGCCAAGCCAAAGATAAAATACATTCATTGACCTGCTGTGTTTCTTCAGCGTTGTGGTTTTACGTCATCTACAGTATACACAGCAGTTTACATGCATGAATTTCTGTATATAAGATTTATATAAATTATGCATGGAAGAGTGAAAAAACATGTAAGTAACACTTTTTTATCTCACGGCTCACATCTGAGGTTTATCATATGTGACTTGTGTTAAGCAAGTTTGGCCACTCGATCTATAGCGTAGGTTGCATAAGGTGGTATGTGGGGGGGGCAGGGGGAGAGGGAGGGAAAGGTTGAGAACCACTAATCTAGTGGAGTTTAGGTGTAAAAGGATGGAAAGTAAGAGAAGTGGCAGTGAGGGAGTAGCATTACTGGTCAGGGATAGTATCACGGCTGTAGAAAGGGAGGATGCTGCTGAGGGAATGTCCACTGAGTTGGTGTGGGTGGAAGACAGAAACAGGAAAGGAGCAATCACTGGACCCTCAGATTGCTCTCAGGTCATTGAGGAACAGATAAGCAGGCAGATTTTGGAATGATGCAGAAATTGCAGGGTTGTGGTTGTGGGAGACTTCAGCTTCTCTAATATTGACTGGCACTTCCTGACTGCAAGAGGGATAGATGGGGCTGAATTTATCAGGTTGGTTCAAGAAGATTTCCTGATGGGGTTTTCAAGATGGTGCTGGAGAGGCAGAGCTCCCCAGAAGAAAAAGATAGAGAAAAAGAACCCCTTCCAAAGAACGTAAAGGAAGAAAACATTGAAGAAATAATAAAGAAACATCAAGAGAGATGGGAAGAAAGAATAAAGCAACAAATCAAGATAGAAGAGAAAATGGGAGAGGATCGCATCTTGGTGAAGGGGGAAAGAGGCAAACCTCGGGCACAAGCAGACATCGGCAGCAGTGGGAGTGGAGCCCCGAATCATCCTATGGATCAAAAACTTACCCAGTGGGGTGTGAAGTCAGCATGGCAGAAACAGGAGTACGAGGGGGCCTAGAGAGGGCCATGAGTATGGAGGCAGGAGTGCAATTGGGAACATCATCGGGCGATCATGGAGTGGGGAGGGTGAGCATGAAGGCGGGAGCGCTGTCGTGCGACCATGGAGTGGAGAGAGCCGTGAGCGTGGAGGCGGGTTGGTGCAATACAATTTTCTGCAGCAACTGTACCTCACACCTCTAAACCAGGAATCGCAGAAATGTGCTTTATGTGTGGTGTGGAGATTGGAACCTTTATCCATTCAACCTGGCTGTGTACAAAGGTGAAATCCTCTGGGAGGACCTGGGGGATATTCCGAAAAAAATTGCCAGGGAGAATTTTCCACAAGATTGGAATTGTACCATCTGGGAAACATTATGGATGAGTGTTTTACACTGTCCAAATACCAAATTCAGTTTGTAAAGGTTATACCTTGGTGGTAGCCAGGAAATGTACAGCGGTCACATGGAAGTCCATCTCCCAACTAAATATTACACGATGGAATATGGAAATGTAGAGTTGTATTCCCCTGGAGAAAATCATGTACAATTTAAGGAGGAAATATGACATATTTGTTAGAGTGTGGCAACCTTATCTGCAGTATATGGGTCTACAGATATGACTATCCCCCTTCAGAATAAGGGTAATGGAACAATCAGTCCCAACAGAGAAACGATTGATATTAATGATATGTGACGTGGTGTGGGTGATGTGCTCTGTTAGTCATTTCTTTTTTTAATTTCTTTGTCTCTTCGGTTGCCTTGGATTTTTTTTTCTCTCTCTCCTAGGCATTTTCCTAGGGATCGTTGACCCCACCTGTATTTGTGTTTTTCATATCTGTATAATTAATATTACTTTATTCTTAGGGCAAGGGGATGGGGGGGGAATAAAAAAAGCAGATGTTAAACTGGTGTTGGAAAAGATTGCATTGCATTGTATGTTTGAATTTATATGAGTCTGTGAAAATCAAAATATTTTAAAAAATGGATTCCTGACACAGTATGTGGACCAGCTGGCGAGAAGAGAGATCATACTGGATCTAAATACTGGGTAATGAACCTGGTCAGGTTGGGGAGCATTTTGGTGAGAGTGACCACAACTCCCTTAGCTTCAATGTAGCTATGGACAAGGATAAATACAGGCAAAATGGAAAAGTGTTCAATTGGGGAAGGGCCAATTACCATGGGACGAGGCAGGAACATGGTAAATTGGAAAGATGTTCAAGGGTGAAAGCGCAGAACGTGGAGGAAGTTTAGGGACCACTTACACTGGGTTTAGGATAGGTTATGACCCTCGTCTGAAAGTGACAAATCCAAGACATGCTCCCAATCACACTTGATCTTAACTAGCGAAGCTATTCTCAAGTCCATCAAATTATTATAATTGACATTAAGCCTCTATGAGAAAATTGAAAGTCACAAAGTAAATCAAGAATGGGAAAATCAGAAAGTATGGACTGAATTAAATGTTGATATCTGAAAAAAATGACTTGGATAATTTAAATTTTGCTCTCAATTGTTCAAAAGAAGTGAAATGATCTCAAATAAAAAGATCTTTAAAATTTTTGATATGCAATCTATACTACTCCCTAAATATGACAAAGAAGTTAAAAAAAAGGATGAAAAATACGGATTCCAAAAAAAATTTCTAAATTGTGCCCATATTCTCAAACCTATGCCTCATTATCAGAAAACGAACCCTAAGACTGCCAACATACGTGTATTTTTAGAAAAATTCAATTCTATTTACACCCAAGAAGGGCAGTCAACTTACTTTTGAAATTTGAACAAAAGAAACAATTATGTATATTGACCACCCAATGGTAGAATCTGAAACTTGTGATTGGGATCATAACTTTATTTGTTGATTACAGATGAGAACTGGGATATTGTTCTAAATTTGATTAATGAATCCTCCTGTGAGCAACATTGTTGCAATTCAAAGTGGGACATAGTTTAACTTTTGAAATATATGCTCTATCTCGGTATTGTTCTGATATTGATTCATTATGTGCGAAATGTAAAATTTTGAGGCTTCATTTTGGGCTTGACCTGGTTTGAAAAATTATTTTCAAACTATTAGTTATTTTTAGGGTCAAATTAGAACCACTCCTTATTTGCTCTAATTGATATTTATCAAGATGAGGAAATACAATTGACTCCATCTCAGAAGTGAATTTTAGCTTTTACCTCATTGATAGCGAGATGGGCAATTCTGATGAAATGGAAAGGCAACACTCCACCTACTCATTCTCAATGGTTACAGGAGGTAATGTCTTTCCTAAGTTTAGGAAAAAAACAGATATTGTAGTGAGCAGTGCAGTGAATAAATCACAATAGAAGTTGTCTGTGAGCTGAACCAACAGAACTGTTTATTGGAATCTTCACAGGAGTTTAAAATAATGACAGTGGGTGTGCTATCACAATCACCCAACCTCTGAAGTCACATGCTACCCAGCCACTGGGAACTCCTGATCCTGTGCTACGGATGCCGGTTTGATAATGGAGTGGCGCAGTTTGCCGCATACCCCACCCCCATACCAGAGTTTGGAGAGGACATAGCTAGATCTTCCTTTGGTGCAGTACGGTCACCTAAAAGTACCCAAGGCAGTTCATCTATCCAATCTTAAGACATGCCATAAGAGCTCATTTGATATGACGGTGAAAAGGTTCCACTAAGCCATTGGACCGGGATGATAGGCCATCGATCAATGCGGCTGTGTGCCCAGCAACTGGGCGATTGTAGACCATTGCCTGGACATAAACTGAGCTCCTCTGACAGAGGAAATATGCTTTGATAGTTTGAAATGCACTATCCAAATGGTATGAAGGCTCTTGCACAAGCTGAGGTGGAGGTGTCAGAGAGCTGGACGACCTCTGGCCATCTCATGAATTAGTCTACTATTGTGAAGGGGTGAGTAGTGCCCTCGGACAGGGGCAATGGGCTGACAGTATCCACATGGATGGGATCAAACCTGCACAGTGAGGGTGGAAAAACCTGGATTGGGGCTTTGGTGTGGAAATGAACTTTTAAAATCTGGCACTGAATGCATATCCTTGCCCAAGCGCCGACTTGCTTGGGCAGACCATGCCACATGAATCGAAAGGTGAGCCAACCTGTGCATGGCGTCATACATCTGACATCGCCATGCATCAGGTACAATGCGCCTCAGTTGGCTGGTGGATAAGTTACAAAATAGGGAGGGATTTGCTGGACCAAAACGTATGTCCTCTAATTTCAGTCCCGATAAACTGGGATCAGGCAAATGGATGGAAGTGATGGTGGTGCAGGATAGTGTGTCGGCTACTAGATTGTTCTTCCCGATTATGTGTTTCATCGTAGTCGTAAACTCTGAAATGTAGAATTGATGTCGTTGTGCTGACCATGGATCCGACATCTTGGTGAAAGTGAAAGTCAAAGGCTTGTGATCCATGTAGACTGTGAACCCTCTGCCCTTTAGGAAATAATGACAATGGCCAAGTAGAGGGCAAGGAGCTCCCTGTTAAAGGCACTGTATTTTTTGTTTCAGTGGCCTCAAATGATGACTAAAGAAAGCTAGGGGTTTCCAGGTGCTGTTGATGAGCATCCCCAGGACCCTGCCTATTGCAGAGCCTGACGTCAAGAGCTTTTGGCAGGTCAACCCTTGGGTGCCAAGCATAATGGTTCTTGCTAGCGCTCCCTTGGCAGTTTTGAATGCAGCCGTGGCCTCGTCATCACATTTAAGTTCCTTGGGAGTCTGGACAGATTTTGAAAAGAGACTGCATAACTTTGGCTGCAGCTGGCCTGAAATGATGGTAAAAGTTCATCATGCCAACAAACTGGAAATTTGCAAATGGCCTCAACCTTGAAAGGTAGCGGAACCGCTCCAAGCTGACTGATCTGGTGGTCAATGATATCGATTGATGAGAGGCCAAACTGGCACTTGGCCAGATTGTTCGCTAACCTGTGATCATCTAGCCACTGACATAGTTGACAGAGATGGGCCCGGTGCTGCTGCCGTGAGCATGAAATCCCGGCCCCAGGTAACTGTGTCCTTTAGGCATTAAAATGTCTGGCCTGCACTTTTTAAGCCGAAAGGCATACGGAGGAATTCAAATAGTCTAAACGAGATAATCAAGGCAGTCTTAGCAATGTCATCTGGGTGAACTGAGCTCTCATGGTACCTAGGTTCATTTTGGAGAAAATCTTAGTACTGTGAAGGATTGCAGTGAAATCCTTATATGGGGAACCAGGTAGCGATCTGCTGCAGTAATGTTGTTCAGTAATGTTGGGCGATAGACCCCACAAGATTTCCATTCTCCATGTGCCTTATGTACCATATGCAGCGGTGATGCCCAAGGGCTATCGGAGCAGCGAACAATCCCCATTTTCTCCATGTGTCGAAATTCATCTTTAGCCAACTGCATTTTATCTGGAGGTAGTGTTTTGGAGTCCAGAGGACCTCAAAACCCAGCAGCAATAGACATGCACCACAACACAGGGTTACTTAAACAAAAGTAGTTTTTAATTATATTTGAACAAGAAAACAGAATTAAACTTTAACTTATTACTTAACCTACTTACTTAACCTAACTACTAATCCCCCTCTAATACTAAGTGCAGGTGTGTGTAATATATATTTAAGATTAGAAAAGTTCTGTGGTTCACAGTCTAATCTCACTGGTTGCAGGCAATTCTTGTTCTGTACACAGAAGTTAGCATTAACAAAGTTCACCAGTCTTTGGTCTTAACAGGCAAATGGTTACCACTCAGGAGGGTTCTTGCTGGTTTTCAGAGAGAGATTCCTTTTCCTGTTCATCCACAACTAATTCCTTCTCAATCAGTCTTTCTGACGAAACTTGCCCCCTTCAGGGTTCTCCAGATGATCCTCTTTCTTTCAAGTCACCTTTCACGCCGCCAGTCTTCTCCTTCGACCAGGCAGCCTTCCAAAGTTTGCCAGCCTGTCCTTCAAGAAATGATTTCTGTCTCCTCTCTCTCTCTGTGTTTCACATCCTCCCTCTCAGAGAGCAAAACCCTTCTCTGCCTGCAAAGATCACTTGCTTTCCCAGGCAAGCTGCTGTCCATACTTTGTTGCCTTCCACAAAAAGCATTCTGCAAAAGTCCTGCAAATATTCTGTGTTTTAAAATGTGTGTGTGCAAGCTGCTTTAACAATTCCTCCCAAACACCTCTAAATACTCTGTCACAGTAGCCTACGTGCTCAAGCATGGAGGGGACGTCTATGAGTTGAAATCTGGTGCTGTACTCCATGTTTCAGTTGGGCTGTCTAGAACTGCTGAGTAATAATGCTGGGGAATTCCACTAGGATTCTGGCTTATTCATTGTTCATGAGCGTCATTGAGTTGAGGCAAGGTGATGCAAACACCACGGGGTGCAAAGCAAGTAACTCGAAAATCTTCGAAATAACTAGGCAGTAACCTTCGAGATTTACTAGAAGGGAGTCTGCTCACAAAAAAAATCTGCTTCCAGGAGTGGCTGTGATACATCAGCAATGGTGAAGGACCAGCTGAACTGTGACGAGCCAAAATTGAGTGGAATTGTTCATGACCCTTACGTACAGATGCTGTTATTGTTGGCGGCCATCAGAGGAGGACCCTTCGTTCCTGAATTTTCCGGAGGAGGGAAATATGCTAACCTCTACTCCAGTGTTGGAGGTTGGCCTGAGCGTTGATCCCAGAGGAAAAGGAGGTTGTTCTTGTGGCCAGCTTTCATGGCCACTACCGATGGCCAGCCTTGGCGCTTCCTGGATGGCTGCAGTAGCGGGCTGCAGCTCCCCATCTCTGATGGTAATAGCACCACTGTTCTCTCTCTGCACTGAATCTGGTCAAGTCTGTCACTGCACCGCTATCTGGAATGGGCAGGATTCGTGCCCTTTACCGAGGCACCACTACATGGCCAACTGAAAGTCTACCATGCTGCTTACCATATCACAACTCATCAGTATGGACTGCTAAGCGACAGGGGTCGTTAAAGTCTTCATCTTCAAGCAGAAAATGGACAGATGTCTTCTGGCATTTGCTCGAGAAAAAGTTGCTCGAAAAACAGATAAGGCTTGTGTCCATCCTTAAGCACCAGGGTCTTGTTCACTATTTCGGAAGGAGTATGGTTGCCCATGCCTTCCATATGAAGAAGTCGTGTTGCCCTGTTGCATCAGGAAAGGTCAAAAATACGTATGAGCAGGACTGTGATGTTTTCGTACCTGTTGTTGGCTGGAGGCTGGCATAAGAAATTGACAATATGCACCGTGGTGTCTTGGTCCAACGATGCAATGACATAATAGTGCTTAGTTGAGTCAGCTGTAATCTGGCGTAGATGGAACTGAGCCTCGGGCTGCTTGAAGCAGACCTGTGACTGTGAGGTCCAAAATACTGGAAGTTTGGGTGCAACGGCATTTGGCATCCTTAGTGAAGTCCAAAATGTAGTTTGGACTGTCGGGGGTCACCAATGTCGTGAGTGGTGGAGTGAATAAAGCACAACAGAAGTTATCTGTGAGCTGAACCAAGAGAACTGCTTTATGGAATCTTCGCACAAGTTTAAATAATTACATTTGGCACACTATCACAATCATCCGACTTCTGAAGTCACCCGCCTCCCAGTTCTTTGTGCTCCAGCCACTGGGAACTCCTGATTCTGCAGGGGCTCACAACTACAGACATTGGTTTGATAATGAAGTGGTGCAGTTTGCCACAATATAATGTTAAAGATGTAAAGGTGAACTTTTATAACACATGGGGTCCATTCATGGTGTATTACCATAATTTAACGGATTAGGCTGTATTGAGGCTCCTGAGCAACGTCTGGTTTCTGAATATCATCCTTCATTTCCTAATATAATATGTAAATTTGCCTTCTCTCTCTCTGAAAACCAATTATGATCAATTGATAGGGTTTTTTTTTCTTTTAAGATATGTTGTTAAAATGGGTTTGATTGAGTAGGATACACAATTTATATTATGTATGATTAAGGTATAATTTGAAAAACATTATCTGTTTTTTCTCATGTATTGGATTAATGTGTATTTTTTTATTAATCTCAAGAAAGATATTTTAAAAATAAAGGATAGGTATAACCCACTGGCACAGGGAAGAGGGTAGGAAAAGGGAAAGGTTGACAAAACAGGTGAAGCAGCTTGTTAAAAGGAAAAAGGAAGCATACATTAGATATAGGATGCAGGAAACAGGAAGGGCTCATGAGAATTATATGGTTGCCAGGAAGGAACTTGAGAGTGGACTTAAGTGAGCTCAAAGGGGGCATAAGAGGGCTATGACCAGTGTGATTAAGGAGAACCCCAAGGCATACTATGCACATGTGAAGAACAAAAGGGGCACTTAAGGATAAAGGAGGCAACATGTGTCTGGAGGTGAAGGAGGCTGGGGAGGCCATAAATGAATACTTTGCTTCAGTATTCACCAGAATACTGACATTGATCAAGGTGAGGTCAGAATAGAGCAGCTTGTGTGCTGTACAAAATTAAGATTAAGGAAGAGGAAGTGTTGGATCTTCTTAAAAATGTTAATGTTGATAAGTCCCAGGGACCAGACACGAACCCCAAGATGCTGTGGGAAGGAGGGAAGAGATAGCTGGGGGAGTAACTATGATCTTTGAGTCCTTTTTGGCCACACCGAAGGTGCCAGAGGATTGGAGAATAGCAAATGTAGTCCCCTTTTTTTATAAAATGTAATAGGGAGAATCCTGGGAAAGTCTAACATCAGATGTGTGCAAACTAATGGAGAAGATTCTTAAGGATAGGATCTATGATCATTTGATGAAGAACAGTCTATTCATGGATAAGATGGATTTGTGAAGGGAAGGTAGTGTCGTACAAATCTAATTAAGTATTTTGAGGATGTAATATAAGAAATTAAGGTTGTAGATGTAGTCTATATGGATTTTAGCAAAGCATTTGACAAAGTCCCCCATGAGAGACTCTTTCAAAAAGTCATGAGACATGGGATCCACGGAACCTTGGCTGTATGGAGTAAAAGATTGGCTTGCATGCAGAAAGCAGCGAGTAGTAGTGGAAGTATTCTGCCTGGAGGCCAGTGACTAGTGGTGTTCTGCAGGGATCTGTTCAGTGACCCCTACTCTTTGTGATTTATATCAATGACCTAGATAAAGAAAAGGAAAGATGGATCAGTAAGTTTGCAATTGATATGAAGGTTGGAGGAGTTGTGGCGAATGATGAAGGTTGTTATAGGTTGCAAAGGATATGGACAGAATGCAGAGTTGGGCAGAAAGGTGGCAGATGGAGTTCAATCTGGATAAGTGTGATGAATTTTTGAAGGTAAAACCAGAAGGCTGAGCACAGGGTTAATGGTAAGATACTTAACAGTGTGGAGGAACCAGAGGGACCTTGGGGTCCAAATCTATGTATCACTTGAGGTCGCCGCACAGGTGGATAGGATAGTTAAGAAGCCCTATGGGATGTTGGTATTTATTAATAGGGGGATTGAGTTCAAGAGTTGAGACGTCATGTTGCAACTCTACAAATCTCTGGTGAGACCACATTTAGAGTATTCAGTTCTGGTCACCTCATTACATGAAGGATGTGGAAGCTATGGAGGAGATTTACCAGGATGTTGAATGGATTGGAAAATAAGTCTCATGAAGCAAGATTAGCAGAGCTGGGAAGTTTCACTTTGGAGCGCAGAAGTATGAGAGGACACTTAATAGAGGTCTACAAGATTTTGATATGCCTAGATATGGTGGACAACCAGCACCTTTATCCCAGGGCAGGAATAGCAAACAGTAGGGAACATCTCTATAAAGTGAAGGGGGGAAGTTTAGAAGAGATATCAGGGGTAAGTTTTTTACATAAAGAGTTGTGGGTGCCTAGCATGTCTTGGGGGGGGGGGGTGGGGAATGGTAATGGAGGCTGAAACATTAGGAACCTTTAAGAAACTCTTAGACAGGCACATTTATGAAAGAAAAATAGAATGTTATAAGGTAGGAAGGGTTTAGTTCTTTTTTTTTGGTAGGAATATATAGGTCTGCACAACATTGAAGGCTGAATGCCCTGTAATGTTCTAACCTCAACTTGAGATTTATAGATGCCTTTACCAACGTTGATGGTCATAAGCTGAAATTTTGACCATGATTTGAAAGGCCTGCTCCATTCTGTGCTATGATTGACAATGAGAACAAAAAGTACAGGAAGAAGTGGTATTGAGAAATCCATTCTGTAGGATTAGATAATCTTACATTCAATGATGCTGTCAGCTCATTGACCACCTGCAGGTCACTTCCTTTTGCACGGCATTCCAGTAATATTTCATATCACAGTTTGGGATAGCAGGACAGCAAGGTTGGCATAACACTTAATGCAATGCTATTACAGAGCCAATGACCTGGATTCAAAGTCTGAACTGTCTGTAAGGAGTTTGAACATTCTCCTCATGTCTGCATGGGTTTTCTCCGGGTGCTCCGGTCTCCACCCACCATTCAAAATTTATGGTGGTTGTAGGTTAATTAGAATATTTGGGTGGTACAGTCGCATGGGCCAATGTTACCCTACTATAGGTTTTGTTTTGAATTAAAAGGTGAAACAAGTCCTAAAAACCAGACTGCGAAGCAATTATTGTATTGTAAGGGTCATAAACCTTGCTTTTTGACATATTTTAAAATGCTCTAAAAATTAATGAATTGTCAACAGCTGAAGGACCTAACTTTTTTCTCTTTCTATTTCTACTGTATAAGCGACAGTAGCTTCAGCAGAGATAATGCCTCATTTGATGAGTGGTGCAAACCCTGTGCCACAATGTATTTGGCTGCTGTGGTACTACAGAAAATCCTAAACACCTCAAGTAACACAAGCAGATATCCTACATTATGTTTTACTGGCCAAGAGAATTAAACCACAGAACCTCCAGCTAAACCAGTTCGAAAAAAGTACCTGCCACCAAATTCAGCAGACTATCCTGGAGAAAACCCAAGAATTCTTTTTTATTAATTTTTATCACTAAAGTCAGGTAATAATGAGCTACTAGCTCACAAACTTGTATAGCAAATTAAAAATCTATTCCATCATTTACAGTTTGGAACCAAAATAAAATCCATTCCAGAGGTGATAGGATCATTAACCTGAAATCTGCTATTTTACAAGTTAAACAGAAGGGTTTTTTTTAGTTAAGATAATATTACAATAATATTGTTTGAGAAAAGCTTTAATCTAAAACGTTGCTTTATATACAACAGCATGGTCAGTAGAATCTTAATACTCAGCCAAGGAAAATTTTCTAGGTCATTACACAGCCAACAAGAAATATACAATTGGAGTTAAATTCTATAACTGTTTCATACAAGTAAATGGAGTGAGTGGTGAAAGCTTGAAAGGTGAATGGAAAGACAATGCAACAAAGTTGCCACAACTCTTCCACTCAATTACATTAGTAGCCAGCCTGTTACAATTGCATCTGTAGCACTATAGTTAGACAAATATTAAAGCTCACTTGTTTTTTTTTAAATGGCACTTCATAATAAATTGTATGGTGACATGACATTATTTTCTTGACATGCATAAGATGTGGTAAAGCAAACAATGCTGCTGTGGTGCAGAGAAGTTCAGAATGGCTGAAAGCAAGAGGAACAATTTAACATGCACTTCCAGTATCCAGTGGGAAACTTCTAGCCATTCCAATTTTTTTTTTCCACAGAAATCTACTTCGTGTCATACAGTGGCATGTTATTTTACTATCTATAGACCTAATTATGTATGTGTCTATATATACATCATATTTGATTGCAGTGATGTGCTACAATACGGTTGGTTGTCATATCAAAATGAAAGTGGGCAGACAGAATTTTATGTGCGCAATCACAAGTTTGCAGGTCGAAGTAATAGTTCAAAGAATGGTACTAAAAATGCTGTAAAGCAATGTGGAGCCCTGTTTTGTTTGATTGTGATGAGATTTAATGTTGAAACCAATTATTTTTATAAATCACAAGAATCCACCTTACAGGACCACACCTACCATTAACTGACCTTATAGCCAATACATTATTAAGCATCTTATCCAAATTATTTAATCTCATAAATTTGTCTGTAAAGATGAAATAATGGGATTTAAAAAAAAAACTCTCCACACCATTCCTTGATATGGATGATACTAATTCTTCAGGATATAACAAAAAAAGCACGAGAATGCTTTAGAATGTCATGGGTTGCTCCGTTATCATCTTCATCTCATTGATGCACACAAGAATAAATCACAAAATTCTGTAGACAGCGTGGTTGAAGTTAAAAAAAAACCCACAAAATGCCGGAGAGGTTCATTGATGCACACCAATCAATTTGACCACACTTTGAGCAAATTTGTGATTTGTATGCATTGATGAGGTGAAGATGTTACATGTTACAATGAAATTGTTACAGGTACAAAGCAGTTTGGGGAAATTGTTTATTTGATTATTGTAGGAGAGAGATTTGCCTTTGAGTGCTGACATTAAATGTACATGGCTATCAATTGCACTCACCACCTCGTATTTTTTAATGTAACTGTGTTCAGGAAATGAGTAGTAAATGATGATAATAATGATGGCAGATGATAATAAGGCTTTGGTGTGAGCAACTCGAGGCAAATTTCCTCCCCTTTTGCTTTATAAAAGTAGAGAGAAAGCTGACTGAAATAATTTGATCATACTCTACAGAAAACTAAACATAATGTATGTGACCATCATTATGGAATCACATACAACAGGGGTATTTTGATCTGCTTAAGATATTTAAATAGGTTACCCATTCAAATTATATCACTAAATTATACAAAGATACTTGGATTCAAATGCAGCTATTAAACATAATGAAACCACTATAACTACGGTCTGTTATCTGTGATGTAGTCATGTGGCACCTGAGATTCTATCTGGAGTTTCAGCTTTCTCCCACTATATCTTATGAGATTGGAGCAAACATTGCAAAGCAAAAATTACTAGTTTGCTCCTATCTGACCTATTGATTATTAGAGGTAGAACTACAGTGTGGTTATTTTCATTTAAGAGGGATCCAACGAATACTTCTAATGGAGGACACCACTAATTTAACTGCCAGATCTAGACCTGAGAAATCTCAAAAACAATATCACACAATGTACATATTTAAAATATTATGCTTAATATTTTAAATGAAAACAACTAATTAAATCAGCTCACCTACTTGCAAAATTAGGCAAGTGATTTTATATGTTTGGATTAAAATACATAACTAAATTGTACTGGGTTTTAGTAGAAGGTAGTATCTTCAAGCATCACAAGGATAATTAATGAATGTGAAACCAGGTTAGGACGGACAGTCATGGGTGAAAGAGTCAGGCTTCAATAAAGCACTTACAGGATAGGATCAGCACAGTTTAAGGAAAAAAATACCATCAGATGTCCAGACCCCAATGTTAATGGTGCAGTGAAATTAGCAAACAATGAACAGTGGCTTTCAAACTGCCCCCTAAACCCACATTCCACCTAAAGCAATCCGTATCCCATACGTGCTCTGTGATTAGTAAGGGATACCTTAAATTGGTATGTGAGTGGGAAGGTGAGGTTGAGAACCACTGCTCTAGACCCAATTATTACTGAAATATTTTGCTTAAGAAAAATTGTCATTGGCCCATTTCCTTTGGAGTTATGAAACTGTGCACATAACGAGTCAATTAGATTCAATTAAAGCAGTGGTTTTCAAACCTTTTTCTTTCTACTCACATACCACCTTCAGCAATCCTTTACTAATCACAGAGCACTTATGGCATAGGGATTGCAGAAGGTGGAATGTGAGTTTGGGGGGCAGTTTGAAAACTACAGTTTTAGATGAATAACGGTGTTGATCAAGCATTGATGAAGGTTAAAAGGACAAGGGGGCATTGGTCATGAGTCTTGAAGAAGACTGGCAATTAAATAGATTT
The DNA here is from genome assembly GCF_036971445.1 of Narcine bancroftii. Lineage (NCBI taxonomy): Eukaryota > Metazoa > Chordata > Chondrichthyes > Torpediniformes > Narcinidae > Narcine > Narcine bancroftii. Next base: position 434,644,810 of record NC_091469.1, read on the forward strand.
AGGCTATTGGATAGAGCACAGAGGGAATTTTAAGTTTGGAATACTGACTGTCAACATAGTCAGAAGCAACACCTCAGAGGGACTTTTGCAGCATCAGGTTGCCATTGGCATTTAAGGTGAGCTTAATCTTCAGAAGAAAAGGGAGGCAGGCCAAACAGACAAGTATTGAAAAGGCTGAGTCTATACATTTGAAAGATGTAGTGAAACTGTTCAAATCTTTGGTTATGCTAACCTAGGAAAAAGAATCCTTTTTCTAAATGATCAGAACCAGATCCAAGCATGCTAAGTTCTTGTATTAGTTCAAGATAAAACCTTAACCATTATTATGAATCAGACTGTAGAAGGGCATGCTGGATGTGGTATCGCACATACCTAAATATGTAATGCCAAACTGCAATACAGAATTTCATGCATGTTAAACAGTTAAAACAGCATGCAACAGACATAAGCTAAACAGACTGCTGGAGGAACACAGCAGGTCAAGTGTACCCGTAGGATAAAATGGTTGACATTTTGAGCCAAAGCTTTTTAATCAAGGAAATGGACAGAAGCCAGTGTAAAGAGGATCATTTTACACTGTCCTCTTTACTCTGATTTCTGTGCTACATTTCCACAGTCTTGATATAGAGTTTCAGCTTAAACATCAATCATTCTTCTTACTGATGCTGCCTGACCCATTGAGTTTCTCTAGCACGGTTTGTTTGGCCTCAGATTCCAGCATCTGTAGTCTGTGGGGAACAGACAGAAATAGGTGATCTCACAATCAATCAGATCAAAGCTCTGCTGTCCTCCCACATCTAGTAAGTAGTGGAGAACTGCTGAGAGGAAGCTTCAGGACCATTGCCATTATCAACAGAGGTGGTGCTAAAGGTGAAAGCATTCACAATAATGTTCTGCCAGTAATAGTGAGTGGATTGTTTTCCTCAATCACAGCCTCAGTTTGATTCACTCCTTGTGATAATAAGAAATAATTGACAGAAATAGACATAGCAAAATCTCTGGAATAGGTCACCATGGTTCTGAAGATGTACACTCCAGACCTACTTATTCCCATTGCCATACAGCTGCAATACAATTCCAAATGAGGCAGCTACCCAACTATGTGGAATATGGTTCAGCTATGTCCTTCCACAAAAAAACTGGACAGATCTAATTAGAGATCATCATCAGGAAAGGAAGGTGTGGTTGACAGTGCATTTACCTACTCACCACTGTGCAGTTTAGGTTTCAATAAGAACACTCAGTTCCTCATATCACCACAGTCTTGGTCCAAACGTGGACCAAAGACGAAAGGTAAAGGTTCCATTATTGTCACGTAATACTACATTTAGACTATAACATACATGAAAATATTTAACTTTGTCTACCTTAAGGAAGACAGAGAGTTGCCATTTTGTCCTGCGCCCCTCACAGAAATGAGCCCCCAGCGAGGAATGGACTCACGACACCTAGTTTACAATGCCAGTGCTATAACCACTGAGATATCAGAGCCTAAATTGCAAGGTGGAGTAATTTCCTTCAGCTGTTATACCAGTAAACTGTTAAAATGACTCCCAAGATTTTTCTTCTGGTTAAAATTAAAATCTTATTCAATTGTGAAAAGCTGATACTTTTGCCTGTTGGTGCGAATTGGCTATTTAATTTGTGGTATAACATTGATCATATTTCATTGCAGCATGAAGTTTGGACATAAAAACAGAATCATGTTTTATAAAGTACACATACACCCGAACACCTTCTTAAATTACAGATGCTGAAAATCTGAAATAAAAGCAGAGAACTGAGGGATGCACTGAGCAGATAAGCTGGCATCTGTAGTAAGAGAGGCATTTATTGTTTCAGGCTCATGACTCTTCATCAGACCTGGGAAAATCTATAGCAGAGGAAGAGGGGTGGTGGGGAAAAAGAAACAAAGGAAAGGTGTGCAATAAGTTGGAGACGTTTTTTTTCTCTCTCCCCTTAACACACTATTTTCTCACTTTCCCAAAGCTGATAAATGGTCACCTACCTAAAATGATAGCCTTGTTTCTTTCTTCATAGATGCTTTCTGGTCTGGAAAGTATCTCCAGCATTTTCTTTTTTTAATTCACTAAGTTATCTGCTTGCTTCTCCATCTCTGGTGTAATGGAAATTCAAATTATATGCATAAAAACACCAAATCTATCACTGTAAGGTTAAGTCCAACATAACCATGTTTTGATTAATAGGGCAAGTGACCATTGCCTGATGTCATCAGATAACATGGGCAAAAAAACTGTACATATTTACAAAACACTTTCTGAGCAAGCATCTGCAAGTATCAAATATAAGATTTTGATCTTCATTTGAATATTCCATTTCTTTAACACAATAACCCTTACAAATACAATTATTTTTCTTGTTATCCACTCAATCCAACATAATTTTTGGAAATAAAACATGTCTAGGCAAGAACATTTTTTTTTACTGAATATAAGAACTGGTCTCAAATGGGATCCATGCGCGTAGTATTCTTCATTGCAGTGGATGTGTGCCCAGGAGCTTTCAACTGAGCCTTGTTGAAAAAGGGGCTCTCAATGTTCTTCCACGAGTCTGAGCACCAGAAAATATGTAAATATAAGACAGGCAATTTTATTGTCTTTTTTTCCAGAATGAGTTCCTGTTCCCAGATCATTTTTTCAGTGCATTATTTTACACAAGAACGCGGACTCTTCATACAACATCGTTTTATTAATGATGAGTCAAAGTTTATTTATTATTTTATATTTAGAATTCTTAGTCTTTGAAGTTAGCAGAAAGAGTTGGCATTTTAGGCTCCTTCTTCCAAAATCCTCACTGATGCTTCATTGATTCATTAATTAAAATACATCATGATAAGGCTGCCTTCTATAAAATTGAAAGTAAATCTTTAGAGCTCAGATCCATTGAATAACAACTTAAATGGAAGTCTCCCAGAGCTGTGGAAAAAGAAAACAAGAACATAGGTTTATAAATGAACTAGAAACTATTCACTTTTTCAAAAAGAAATAACTCCTACTTAACCAAAATATATTCTCTGAATGGCCAGTGGTTCTCAACCTTTTTCTTTCCACTCACCTACCACTTCAAGTAATCCCAATGCCATCAGTGCTCTGTGATTAGTACGGGATTCCTTAACGTGGTAGGTGGGTGGAAAGGGAAGGTTGAGAATCACTGTTCTAGACCCAATTGTTACTGAAATATTTTGCTAAAGAAAAATTGCCATTGGCCCATTTCCTTTCGAGTTATGAAACCATGCACATAACGGGTCAATTAGGTATGATTAAAATAGTGGTTTTCAACCTTTTTCTTTCCACAATTATTTCACCTTAAATAATCCCTTACTAATCACAGAGCACCTACGGCATAGAGATTACTTCAAGTGGTATGTGCATGGAAAGAAAAAGGTTGAGAACCACTCAACAATGCTTCATCTTTTAAAATCAAAAATATGAAGTTGGGGTAGTGTGTGCGTGAGCACAGCAAGATGAATTGAGACAGCAGGCTGTGAGCTCGTACTGGAACTCACGTCATGTTGATGTAAGAGCGTATGCATACTTCCAGTCTGTACCAGAAGAGAAGGACCCGCGACACCATCTTTGCTGTGGCTGCTCCGCTAATTGCACGTAACAAGCGGAGCCAGTTCGTCGTTACATATATGTGTACCACCACACAGTTACTTTTAGCAACCTTGATAATAAGATCATTGATTTAACATTCTGTTTTATATTTTGAGTAAAATCAATTTTTGTTAATATATTGCAAAATAAATGTCCACAGAGGTACAATATAACCCTTTAAAATTGAAACTTTAGCAATGTTGTTATAAAATTAATTTGATCTTTGAACTATCATCTATCCTTCCAGCATTGGCAATGCATAAGTAGTTCTGCAAGAACAATTACACTTCAGAGACAAGCAGAGTGGTGATTTAAGTGACATGGCTTAATACTACACATGTATCATTAATCAATAGCAAACAAATGAAGATAGCTTTGGTTTCCTTAATATACATATTTTATACTTTTGTAATCTTATACTATTGATAAAATGTAGCTACTTAATAAGGAGTCATCGAATCTAAGGAGACCTTGCTTTGTGGATATTGCATTAACTTGTCCAGTGAAGGCAGAGGGTGGTTGTAGATGCTTCGCATTCTGCATGGAGGTCAGTGACCAGTGGTATTCCACAGTGTTTGAATTCAAGAGCCCTCCTGTTTGTGATGTTTATAAATGACCTGGATGAGGAAGTGAAAGGGTGGCTTAGCAGTTTTGCAGATGATGCAGAAGTGGGTGGTGTTGTGGAGGGTTGCAAAGGGACATTGATAGGATGCAGAGCTGGGCTGAGAAGTGGCAGATGGAGTATAATCCAAAAAAATGAGCGAAGTGGTTCACTTTGGTCGGTCAAATAAGAAGGCAGTGTGGATGAAAGGAGAGATCTTGGTGTCCATGTCCAAAAGACAGTCAAAGCTGCTGAACTGATTTAATTGATTTTAACTGTTGGATTGGGTTAAAAAAACCATGAGGTAATGTTGCACATATACATCAGTTAGACTCCACTTGAAATATTGTGTTCAGTTCTGTTCATAATATTACAGGAGAAATGTGGATGATATAGAGAGGGTGTAGAGGAGATTTACAAGGATGTTGCCTGGAATGGAGAGCATGCCTTATTAGGATAGATTGAGTGAACTTGATCTTTTCTCCTTGGAGTGATGGAGAATGAGGGGTGACCTAATAGAGGTGTACAAGATGATGAGGGAGATTGATCATGTACATGGCGAGAGGCTTTTTTCTAGGGCTGAAATAGCCAATGCCAGAGGCATAGTTTAAAGCTGCTTGGGAGCAAGTACAGGCGGGAATCTAAGGGCATGTTTTTGATACATAAAATGGTGGGTGCATGGAATGTGTTGCCGTCAACGATGGTGGAGGCAGGTACAATATGATATTTTAAGAGACTATTAGGTACATGCAACTAAGAAATATGGAGGATTATGCAATAGGGAAATTCTAGCTAGAGTAGGTTATTAGGTCAGCACAATATTGTGGGCCAAAGGGTTTGTACTATGTTGTAGAGGTCGATGTTAAACTAAACACATTCTGGTAAGATGAAATATTTTATCAGGCAGTTAATTTTTTTCCATCTTTTATCTCTAGTCTTTTTTATACATTGGATGTTGCAAGGCAGAATTTGAAAATAAATTATTTTTGAAGATACAGCGCATCTGTATGGGGATGTGACCATTCCCATCAACAATAAGTATACCATTTGGGATACTGTTGGTGGGGACGACCTACCAAGGACAAGCTGTAGTGTTCACAACTCTGGAACCGAGACTGGACCCTCAACTCAGAAGAGAAGGAGGAAGAAGAGGAAGAGAGCAGTAGTGATAGGGGATTCGATAGTTAGGGGGACAGATAAGAGGTTCTGTGGGAGAGATCCTGGATGGTCTGTTGCCTCCCTGGTGCCAGGGTCTGCGGTATCTTGGATCGAGTTCTCGGTATTCTCAGGAGGGAGGGTGAGCAGCCAAATGTCATGGTCCATGTAGGGACCAATGATGTGGGTAGGAAGGATGAGGAGGTCCTGCAAAGAGAGTTTAGGGAGTTAGGTGCAAACTTGAAGGACAGGAACTCCAGGGTTGTGATCTCAGGATTGCTGTCCATGCTACATGCTAGTGAGGCTAGAAACAGGAAGTTAATGCAGCTCAAATCGTGGCTATTGAGATAGTGCAGGAGGGAGGGCCTCGTGTTTCTGGACAATTGGGCTCCGATCCAGGGAAGGGGGGACCTGTTCCAATGGGACAGTTTGCAGCTGAACTGGAGGGGGACTAACATCCTTGCTAGTGCTGCTTCGGGGGGGGGGGGTGGGGGGGCATTAAATTACATTAACAGGAGGATGGGAACCAGAGTGTTAGAGCAGATGGTGAGGTGGAAGAGGATAATGGTCATGTGAGGACTGCATGTATAGACAGAAATCAAAGGTTTGTACGTGATAGATATGTTCTCAGGTGTATTTATTTCAATGCAGAGTAGATTTACTACAATGTTGCTGGGTCTTCAGGAGTTAAATTGTAGGGGAAGATTAAACAGGTTAGGACTTTATTCCTTGGAGAATAGAAGAATGAGGGGAGATTTGATAGAGGTTTGCAAAATTATGAGAGGCATAGACAGATTAAATGCAAGTAGGCTCTTTCCCCTTAGATTATGAAAGATAGATAAAAGAGGACATGGGTTAAAGGGGAAAGGGGAAAGCTTTAGGAGAAACATTTGGGGGAACTTCTTCATCAAAGTGGAGAGAGTGTGGATAAAGCTGCCATCTTACATGGTAAATACGGGCTCACTCTTAAGTTTTAAGAATAAATTGGATAGATACCTGAATGGGAATGGTCTGGAGGGTTATGGAATGGGTGCAGATCAGTGGGACGAGAGGAATGATGTTTTGGCATGGACTAAAAGGGCTGAATGCCTTGTTTTCTGAGCTGTAGTGTTTGAACATTCAGCCCATTGTTTATGCTGGGTCTCAGAATATTCCCAATAAAATGTGATTTATTTCCCTGTAACCTCATTGCATTGGTAGGTGAGCAGTTGTGAAAATAAAGGGCAATCACTCATATTACGGATAATTTAGTGCTGCCAAGTATCAACCAACACACCTGTAGCAAAACTAGAGCACCTCAGGGAAACACACACGGTCCCAGGGTGAACATACATAATCTACTGGAGGTCAGACTGTGCCATCCTAATTATATAACAAATATTTTGTAAAAGGAAATTATTTGATAGTATTTTTTTATGTCTCAGCATATTGTGGTAATTTAATTTATACTATTGTTGTTGATGTATCTTATGTACTTGTGTGGCTGCAACAAGAAAGAAGTTTGGTTTTTCTGCACATTATATTTATAGATGTAGATGACAATAAACTCTCAGCATCAGATCAAAAATGGCATGCTTACTCTTTCCAGGACTACCTATGCATAATATTGGTATTCAAACACATTTAAGCAATGAGATGTTGCTCAATAGCAAATGTAGGTCAAAAATTGGTGCTACCCTAGAGACTAAATTATTATTGGAATACACAGAAGTGCTGGAGAAACTCAGCAAGACATGCAGCATCCATAGGATGTAAAATCCACTCAGGCACTTGGCCCTAGTATCTACAGATTTTCTTGTTTAACTAAATTATATGTAAAATCCACTCAGGCACTTGGCCCCAGTATCTACAGATTTTCTTGTTTAACTAAATTATATGTAAAATCCACTCAGGCACTTGGCCCCAGTATCTACAGATTTTCTTGTTTAACTAAATTATATGTAAAATCCACTCAGGCACTTGGCCCCAGTATCTACAGATTTTCTTGTTTAACTAAATTATATGTAAAATCCACTCAGGCACTTGGCCCCAGTATCTACAGATTTTCTTGTTTAACTAAATTATATGTAAAATCCACTCAGGCACTTGGCCCCAGTATCTACAGATTTTCTTGTTTAACTAAATTATATGTAAATCCACTCAGGCACTTGGCCCCAGTATCTACAGATTTTCTTGTTTAACTAAATTATTATTGGATCTCAATTGGACACCATTGAAAACTATTTGGATCTAAATCAAATTGAATTCTTACACCTCTTCAAATGTACTCACCCGTGCACTTTGCCGCCTTGCCTTTCCATCCTCATCAGGAAGAGGTGGCATTGGGTATGGGCACTTCCTACTAGAAGCAATTGATCCATTGGATGAGGAATGTGACTTAGATGGAGACAATGTCCTATGAAGAAAAATCAAAAGTCAAGAAAGCCTATGGCATCTTCAATGAATGGACAGCCAGAGTACTAAATCTGTATCAGTGCTGGTATGGTTTAGTTAAAGACATCCAGTGCATTGTCTGGAAATAATTTGCAGTGGGGCACTTTTATTTACTTTATAACTTGAGATTAAGCAGTGATTAAAATAAATTGTAAAATTCCAAAACAACATGGTGACACAACTCTTTGTGTTACCCATATGCATTGGTGCTATCCTATGATGTAGAGGATGTAGTTTAGGCTACTAATTTATCTCAAAGAGTTTTTCATTTTTGTTGGCCTATGAGGGGATTATCAAATGGAGGCAAAATGTATCCCATAAGGAGGGTGAGTTGTCAAGACGGTTTCATACTTCTGACTAGGCCAGTCATATTCCAATTGGTTGAGGCTTGAGAGTAAACTACCTTCAAGCCTCAAGGGCTTCATGGGGATTGAGAGAAAAAAAATTGTTGTATTAACAGACCAGGCTGGTACATCATAGTTCAGGCTGATCGCTAAACATTTTATATTCATATCAGGTATTACATTTGTCCTTGAGGGTTGGGGTGGAGGTTGAAGGGTGGGGGGGGGGGGGGGGAAACAAAATCATTGTGCTTACATGCAACTAGCAAAGGCCAACCTGTTATTAGTAAACTTCAAATGAGATTTTGCCAACTGGAAAGTAAGTCAAGCAAGCAGCAAACATTCATGACACAATCACTGCAGGCAAGGCAAGGCAATGGAGTCGATGCAAAAGAAAATATACAATAAAGCTACAAAGCAACAGTTTTGGAAGCATAAAGCTTGATGATTAATTGCTTGAAAACTATTTAACCTGAACCTATCCAGAGATTAAAAACTGGGAAATAGTATGAAAGTTCCAAACAGCAAGATAACTTCTTACTAACTAATTTAAACTGTTGTTTATTAAATGCCAATGAGTTTGTGCAGAGGAAAGAGAGATAAGTGGACATAGAGTCATAGACTGGCACAGCATAGAAATGGGATCTCTAGCCCAATTTGTCCATACTGATCATAATGCTTACCTATCCTAATACTATTTGCCCATATTAGGCCCATATCCTTCTATTCCTTTTCTCAACAAGTACTTGTGCAAATGTTTTTCAAACATTATTTCCTTGCTCCATATAATCACCTCCCTATGTGTGAAAAATTTGCCCTCCAACCTTAGTTAAATTTCTCCCAACCCCCTCCCCCCACCCCCCCCCCCCCCCCCCTCCCCCACCACCACACCCACCACCTTCCTTCTCAGCTTAAACAGTTCCATCCATCCTAGGGAAATGAGAATGACCAACTCATATTTCATAAATTTCTATAACGTCACTCCTTGGCTCCCTTCATTCCAGAAAAATCTCTCTTTATAACTCAAAGCTCCATTCCTGGTGAATCTTTCCTGCATGCTTTCTAACACCACCATATCCTGCCTGTAGTGTTGCAAACAGAACCATGGAGATTACTCCAAGTGAACCTTGACCAATAATTTGTATAATTGCAACATGATGTTGACTCAACCACTAGAGGCAAGCATGCAATATGACTTCTTCACTACCTTCATCTGCCTGTGTTGCCATTTTCAGAAAGCTATGAATTTGCACCCCAAAGCCACTCTGAACATCAATACTCCTGAGGTCCCTGCTGCATACGTGCTCAAGTGCGCGTGTGTGCGCACGCATGAACGCATATATATTTAGCTCGTATTTGACATTTAAAAATGCATCCCATCTGCCACTGCTCTGCCCAATCTCCTGTCCATTGAAGACACTTATACGAGGCAATGTCTCAAGAAGGCAACCAACATCTTAAAGGACATCCTTCAACTTGGTCACAAAATAGATAGCCTGGTAGCCCTCTGAGGACCCAGGTGAGATTTCTGGGTAGTTGGTAACTCCCCCTCCTTTCAAACAGCAACTTAACCTACTTGCCTAATCAATAACCTGGCAATTTAAGGGGGATGCCCTGCGATGATGTCATTTGTGGTGTTATGAACTCACAGCTAGCCCCTCAGGGAATATCCTGTTCCCTTTGTTCTTTCTTTTCCCTTTTTGTTTAAAGTTTCTGTTCCCTTTCTGTTTAAAGTTCCCTTTCTGTTTAAAGTTCTCCTAAACACCTCACCGTCCATCTGTCCATCGCCACCCCCCCTCCTAACTCCTCCCATCTAACTCCATATTTGGCAGCAGGGGTACAGGGCTGCTGAGCAGTGTTACCAGATGCCCAAATAATTAAAACCCCAATCAGGCATGAAAGCCACCCCAAAAATATGAGGGGGTCCGGTTCTGCTGTGAACGGGGGAGGAGTACTTCCACAAATGGTGGGAAAGGGGTGCTGCTGCGAAGTGCCGCTGCCATGATGAGCTGCTCTGGTTTGCGACGACGGCTCAAAGCGGGAGCAATGGCTGTCTTCCTTACCCATAATCCCCCATGCCATTGGAACCACTCTGCCAGCACCAGAGCAGTTCCAGCAGTGTGCGGGATTATGGGTAAGGAAGACAGCCATTGATCCTGCATTGAGCTAGCCAAGAGTTCCTGTAATGCACGCACGCAAGCACTGACGTCACCAGATTAACCAGGTGAGCCATTTGCCCGATTAAATCAGCAGAGGAGGATGCCCCGATAAGTTTTACTAGGTTCCCTGACCTTAGGTAAGTCTGGGACCCAGGTGGATTTTGACTAGGCTTGCCCAGTTTGGTCCTTTCAAATAGTCTAATCCCAGGGACTTTAACTGAGTAAATTGCCCAGTTAACCCAATTTTACAAGGCAATTTGAAAAGGCCTACTGTTACCTTTGGACAGAATGTGCAGCCTGAAAACCAGCACCTCTAGGTTCAAGAACAGTTTCCTTCCAACAGCTATCAGGCTTTTGAACCTCCCCTTGTTACACTCATCACAGACTGCTCCAACAGCACAAAACTGCTGTCTGTACTATTGCAGTCACTTTTGTTTGCACTAAGATAACTGTGAATATTCATTATACATTTATTTTTTGGATTTATTATTCTTTTAATTCAACTATTGCTGTTGATAATTTTTTTTTACAAGATACCTGTTTGGCTGCAGCATGAAGAATTTTGATGTATATGTACATATAACCACATAACAATTACAGCACAGAAACAGGCCAGTTTGGCCTTTCTAGTCCATGCTGAACACCTTCCCCCACCTAGTCCCACTGACCCGCATCCAACCCATAACTCTCCATACCTCTCTTGTCCAGATACCGATCCAACCTTGCTTTAAATATTAAAATGGAGCCTGCATCTACCACTTTGGCTGGAAGCTCATTCCACATTCCCACCACCCTCTGAGTGAAGAAGTTCTCCCTCATGTTTCCCCTAAACTCTTCCCCCTTCAATCTCAATCCATGTCCTCTTGTTTGAATCTCCCTCATGCTCAATGGGGAAAGCCTATCCACATTTACTCTATCTGTTCCCCTCATAATTTTAAATACCTTTATCAAATCACCCCTCCATCTTCTGCACTCCAGGGAATAAAGTCCTAGCCTGTTTAACCTTTCCCTGTAACACAAACCCTGAAACCCAAGCAATATTCTTGAAAATCTTCTCTGCTCTCTCTCTCTCTCCCTCTCTCTCTCTCCATTTTGTTAATATCCTTCCTATAATTTGGCAACCAAAACTGTACACAATATTACAAATTTGGCCTTACCCATGCCTTATACAACTTCAACATGACATTCCAACTCCTGTTCTTACTCCCCTGATTTATGAAGGTCAACATACCAAAAGATTTTTTCATGATCCAACATATATGACAATAAACTCATTTTCATTTCCAACTGATGGTGTCTCTTTGCATTCTTTCACAATTTCTTTGCTATGTGCTATTCCACCAATCTTTGCATTGATAGAAACCTTGTTAATTTGTCTACCTATTCTCATCCAAATTATTTATGTACATGACAAACATCATTGGTTCCAGCACCAATCCCTGCAGTGCACGATTGGTTTCAAACTTCCAGTCAGAAGAACATTCCTCAATGATTTCCTTCTGCCTCCTATCACCAAGCCAAATTTGGATTCAGTTTTCCAACAAACCTTCAATCCCATGTGACTTAATCTTCTGGACCAGCCTACTGTATGGCACTTTATCAAAAGCCTCGCTAAGTTCCATGCAAACCATGTCGACCACACCGCTGTTATCAATTTTCTAACCTTAATTCCTCAGGATACTGAAATCAGATGTGAGAAAGGATTTCTCCTGTTCAAAACTATATTGATTCCTTTTTACCTTTCCAAGTTTACATAAATTCTGTTGCTTTGAATTTAAAAAAAAAAATAGGTCCCCTACTATTGTTGCAAGACTCACCAACTTATCCTAGTTTAACCTTACTGCCCTTTTTGAATAAGGAAAGACATTCAATCTCCTCCAGCCTTCTGGTACCTCACTCCAGTGTAACAAAGTTGAAAAAACTCCGTGAGAGTCCCAGCAATCTCCTACCTTGCTTCCCATAGCATCTGAGGATTGACCCCATCCGGCGATGATTTATCCACCTTCATGTATATCCATATCTCTAATACTTCCTCCTCCTAACACTGACATGTTCCAAAATATAATCATAACCCTCCCCTACCTCTCCACCTTCCACATTCATCTCCCTGGTGAATGCTAGCTCCAAACAAAATGTTTGATCCTTCAATTAACCTACTCTTGCCTTAGCTATTCCTTTGCTTCTTCTATACATAAAAATTGTTTGGGATTTTCCTTCATCCTGCTTGACAAGGCCATTTTATGACTCTTTTTGTCTTACATTCCTGACAAACTTCAAAGGACTCACTCCCGTACCTGATACACATTTCCTACCATTAAACCTTCAATTTGCTTTGTAATAAAGATTCCCTAATCTTTGTTTCTTACTCTTACAGCAACACTGACTCTGAGCTCTTACTAACTTGCCTTTGAACACTTTCTATTTTATTGGCTGTTGTTTTTCCTTAGAACAACTGTTTCTAATCCACCTTTGTTCGACTCTGCCTTATATTATTTAATACAGATTTTAAAAATGCTCCTGCATTCCATGGATTCTATCCCATCTAAGTCCCTTACACCCAGTCCATATTTGGAAAGTTATCATCCTCCTCTACAACAACTCTAACATTTTTGCACCCTACTGTGATTTTGTAGCATGCCAGAATGCTTTAGAGAGAATCCCAGAGCCCAAGCTGACTCAGGTGCTTAATTCAGGAATGCAAAGAAGGCCAGTCAGTATTGGTTAAATAGCTGAAGGAATTTATAAGGAAAGGGGAAGCCTACAAAAAAAAAGACAATTTTTTAAAATTGTAGGTATTGTTCAACTAGGAACCAAAAAAGATTAGAAAGCACTGGGTTGAAAGGTAAATTGGAGAGTGACTTCAATCTGACAATTGGCTCTCTCACTCTCCTTTACCAGACCAAACTTACTCCAACCCTGAACTTGCACTCTTTTTAGATTCTCTCCTATTTTCTTCAAGTGTCCTACTAAGCTCCTCTGGTTCATGAAATCTATCTCCTTCCTAGTCTCACTAAATTGCTTACTATCCAACTTTCCTATTTGGTTCCATGTTATTGATACTGTTAACACCTCCACAGGACAGAAACAGATCCTTTGGCCCACCTTATCCAGGCCATCAAGCGGTCTCATTTGTCTGCACTCATTCTATACCTCTTTCCTATATACCTGTCTTATCCAAATACATCTAAATGCCTTTTGTATACCACTTCCTCTGGCAACTCATTCCATAAATCCACCACCCTCAAGGTGAAGGTAGTCTCCCTCCACTTCCTTTTAAATTTTTCCCCTCTCACCTTAAATCCTTCAGGTACTTTCCCCCTCTCCTTCAAATCTCCTATCAATTGTGCCTCATTTCTTAAAATAATAATCCTTAGATCAGAAGTTCACCTTCATTTTCTCTGCCCATGACCTTGAAAGTGTGGTCATTTTTTGAATCTCTACAAATCTTCTTGAAAATCCATGTTTGAGTCCTAGAATTAGATGTCTGCCTAACTATATCAGAATAGTTTTCAGCTTTGAAAATTACAGGAGTAATCAGTATCTTCTCATAATTCTCAGCTTGGCTGCAGCCTGTGACATAGATGGCCACACCAGCTTACATAAGTCCTCTTCACCCATTGAAGTAGGTTGTCAAATCATTTGCATTTCCATGCTTTAATGTCTCTTGCTCCACACGGATCTACAACTCCCTCTTGATTCCCTCCTACGTGCTGATTTGGTAATATCAAACTAATTTTTTCACGCATCAAGCAAATGGTCAGGTCGCTTATTGAACCCAGCCACTATCACCACACACACACTTGTCACCAAACTGCTGACATCTTATATAAAATTCACTCCCTTCGACTAAGTAACAGAATAATCTGTCATTGACCAGTTATTGTCTCTTCTTTAAATGGATGACTAAGCCCTGAAGCATATTACAAACAAATCGTTCGGCAGGCCATTTGGTCCATCAATCCTGTTCTGCTATTCCATGAGATTATTGCTGATCTGCGCCCAAACTCCACTGTCCTGACTTTTCTCCCACAACCATGACTCAAGATTTAAAATTTGAAAAGTGATTTGTAACTAATTGTTTTTAACAGAAGAATGTACCAGATATTAGCTATCTTCTGGTGTAGAAATATTTCCTAACTTTACTCCTGAAAGATATGGGTCTAACTTTTGCACAACAATCTATTATCCTGGACTACCCAGTCAGGGAAAATAATTTCTCTCCATTTCTCGGTCTTCAATGTTACTCTTCTATCCTTTATACTTTAGTCCTTCTGAAACATACATAAGCATTCCTTACGTGTTTTTGATAATATTTTATACGTCATTAAACTCACCCAACTCCACCTCAGTTCATTGGAATGAAGAGCAAGAATAGCAAAGGTAATGACATTAAATCCACTAACTGAACATGGAACCAGGCCCAACAGCCTAATTTGACCATGCTGACCAAAGTCCCTGACCTGTATTTGTCCTGCCTGCCTGCGTTTGACTCATCATTCTGAATCCATCGTGTTCATGTACACATCTATTTTTTTTAAACATTGCAATAGGATCTGCCTCAACCACCTCCTCTGGCAACCCATTCCATACACTCACCACTCCCTGGGTAAATAAATTACCTCTCAGGATTCTGTTAAATCTCTCTCCCCTCACTTTAAAACTATATCCTCTGAGTAAAGGACTGTGCATTCACCTGATCTATTCTTCTCATGATTTTGTACACTTCTCCCTATAACTCAGCCCCTGGAGACCTGGCAACATCCTTGTAAATCATCTCTACACCCTCTCCATCGGGACAATATCTTTCCTGAAGCATGATGACCAAAACAGAACATAATACTCCAAATGGGGTCTCATCAATGTCTTATACATCTACATGACCTCACATACTAACATGTAACTTCTATCCTTAATA